>NW_015176461.1:874116-929314 GCF_001447785.1 Gekko japonicus | reverse complement strand
GCTGCAATAATTCTCTATGCAAAATATTGGAAATTACCGGAGATACCAACAAAACGAGAACTTGTAAACAAAATCTTGGAAGCTGCGGAATTGGATAAATTGACTTTATTGAGATTCGACATTCCAGAATACTTGGTCACGGTTCTATAACTGGTATGATAAACATATGTAGGCAAGCTTGCAAGAGACAGACTAAGAGTTTACTAAATGAAACATATACCTGTTAGGATGATAGAGACAGAAAAGTTGCTTACACAGTTCATGAGAAATTGTTATTAAGGTAGAATAGGCATCAGTATAAATATTGGTAAAATTGAAAATAACCTCCATGTATCTGTTTGTATGTTAGTATGTATGTATATGTTATGATTGTTTGTGTATGTTATGTGAAAAATGTAATAAAACCCTTTGGGAGCAGTTTTTTTAAAAAGTAACTGTAAATGGGGCCACCCGTGTATGTTAGTATGTATGTATATGTTATGATTGTTTGTGTATGTTATGTGAAAAATGTAATAAAACCCTTTGGGAGCAGTTTTTTTTAAAAGTAACTGTAAATGGGGCCACCCGTGGGAGGGCCTCCAGGAGGGCAGGGCCGTGTGCCATGCAGCCTCACATTCCATCATGGGGCAATCTTGTTGGAGGTGCCCCATCTGTCCACATGCAAAGCAAGGCCCCTGGCAGGCCCAGCTCCTCCATCGGTCCCATGTTCTATCCCCCCACCAACCCCCGGGTTTCCACCCCTGTCGCCTTTTGGTCGCTGCTGAAATGTGCCCCTAAGTGGTGTATCCAACAAACGCCCACGTGCCATTGGCCTAGCGTGGCTGTCATACCCAAGCATGGAAGCTCCACCTCACTGCTCAGTGGCCCCCATGCCTCCTAGAAGCAGTCGGGGTCTTTCTGGGCCCTTGTACCTTCCCTCAGCCGTAATGTTCATATGAGTGTAGTTAGTTTAGTGGTATCCTTGGGTTTATTTTGCAATGTCCAGAGCCACATGTCATCTGGTAAGATCTGAAGAACTTGCTCGAGGACCACCTTCTGGATGATAGCCTTTTCGCCCTCCGACTGGGGCCCTAGCCAGTGCTCTGCGGTTTCCGTGAGCTCGGCCACCACCAGCCGAGGACAGTCCTACATTCGCCACTTCCATCCCCAAAACCTCTGGTGGAAGGTCTCCTTGATAATTTCATACTTATCTAGAATGGCTTGCTTTAGGACCATGTAATCAGCCACCTGTTCTTTCGTGAGCATCCTGAGCATGGCCTGGCCTCCCCCGATCAAGTACGGGCCCAGCATATACGACCACTGAGTCTTTGGCCACTGGGCCATCTCAGCCACCCTTTCAAACATCTTGAGGTAGACTTCAACGGCATCCTCAGGGGTCATTTTAGTCAGCAGCAGCAAAGGGGCAAGCTGTCCTGGCCCACCAGAGGTGTGGGTTTGTTCCCATGACTTACACAAATCATGTATCAGCACTGCCCGAGTCTCCTGCTGCTGCATCATGAGCTTCTGCTGTTCAGCCATCCATTGTGAAAATTGAGCAAAATCGAATGCTGCTGCCACTGGTGCTGTCTGGGGGTCTGACATTTCTCCACCTCGGCTTGAGGGCTTCCATCGGTCTGGGGTGATCCACCCAGCTGGACGAGGAAGACGGGGGCGTCATCTCACAATCCCTGTATGGGCCACCACCATCAGTTCTCAGTCCATTCCAACTGCTCAGGTAGGGCACGCACTCTCAATAAGGAATACAGGGGTTGTCATCTTTGCGCTGCCTCAGCCGTGGGGTCAAAATGGACATTACCGCACGCCACTCTCCCCTGCCCTCATCCAGGTTCAGGGTCAGCATCCCCAGTCCTCCCTCAACCCCCCTGGGCTGTTGCCCCAGGGACGGTCGTTGGATGCATAGGTTCCCCGAGCCACAGGTTTCTGTGGTCGGACCCTGGCCCATCCCGAGGGCCCATCACTGCATTCAGGATGGGGGTCCAGGTCTTAGCTGATTGAGCCAGGTACCTTGTTGCTGGTCTGCCAGGACAACAGGGGGTGGGGTTGGGAGTCACCCCTTGACAAGGAGTTGTTTGAGATTGGGGGGCTGTCTGTGTACAAGAAAAGGTTTACCCCCTGGTACTTGTGAAAGACAACTGACTTTATTCAGTAGAGATTTATCCAGTCACTGATGATGCATTGAACTGTTTTGAGTTGAGAACTGTATGTGACCACTAGTGGTGTTCTGTTATTGTCTCTTTTGGGCCTGTCTTGCAACAGTTTTTTTAATGGATCTACAACAAATGTTTTTGGAAGTAAAGTATCCACCTGATGAAGTCAAGAAACAGATAAACAAAGCGAGAATGATCCACAGAGAAAACCTGTTGTTCTCACATCAATTGTTAACGCCTTTATCATCTGTGTAGTATACCAACTTACTTCTATTTACATGTCTTACCTAATGTGTTATTCCAATCTCAGCTGTATTTATTGCTTGGTCATTTAGGCATCTTGACTCTAATTAGCTCGTCCTGGCAGCTACCCCCCTCCCCTATATGTAATATTTGAGGAAATCTGTTTCAATGAACCTGAATTAGTGTGCATACTAAGTGTCTCAGTTCTTGCTTGTACCCAGAACTGAACTTTATTTGTCTTGCAGGTGCCACTGGACTCAAACCTTGTTCCCACATCTGTTTGTTAATTCTTGTATTTGTATGCTAATTTACTGCCATTCACAGATCTTTCTTACATCCTATCACAGCTATAATGACCCAGTACTGATGCATCTTGACTCTAAATGGCTCTTCCTGTCAACAACCTACACCCCCTATAAGTAATGGTTGAGGGTTCCACTGTATCTGAAGAAGTAGGCTTGCACATGAAAGCTTATACAATGAATAAAACTTTGTTGGTCTGAAAGGTGCCGCTGGACTCAAACTTTGTTTTACTTTTTGTTTATAATACATAAACCTGCCTTTGAATAAGCAATCTGATTCACTGCTGTCAATCTGCTCAAGTATGCCACAATTTAATTCAAAATATAGGTTCACTTTCAGTATTCCAGAAGTGTAGTGTGTTATTGTTTAGTATAGAAACCCCAAAATACCACAAAGAACAATGTTTAGTAGGTTCTGTTTAAATGTTTCTATTTCTCTGCTTTCACAATCCAACAGATGATGAGCCAGGATCTCAAAATCTGGCTACCAGTACCATCCGGAGGAGGAAAGTACTTATAATATTTAGCAAGTTCTGCATCCTTAGGGATGAAAAATATGACATGATAGCTGTGCATATGGACTCTTTACAGTTTACCTTTCCTCTTTCAAAGGGATCTTGATTATCAAGTGATTTATTGAGCTGAATTAACTGAGATGAATCCTTGTCTCCGTACAAGATTATATGCACACTGGCATCAGTTCCTGCTCCTCTCTTGTCACCTGTGTACACTGTAATAATGTATTCTTCCAGATCTTCTACTCCACTTTCATCCTTGGTAATCAAAGAGAGGGGGATTTCTCTCCTTATTTCAGGTTCACTGGCATCCAAAAGGAATGTTCTGAAACCAAGCCATATAGTGATATTCAGAATTCAGTAAGGAACAACAAATCCAGTTGAATGCCATAGAAAGATTCTAAATCCTGGCATGTCTATTGACTACCATGCTATGCAACACATTAAGGATACTGGAAGATTCATGCTTTTTATATCATACTCACTCATTTACTTCAAATATATAGACAGGCTCTTGTTTTTGCGCTTCCTTCAAGTGTAATGCTCTAATACCCAGTTCACATGCTACAAATGAAGCAAGATGGTATGAAAAAGTTTAGCTTTAAATCAACTGTTAATCA
The DNA here is from genome assembly GCF_001447785.1 of Gekko japonicus. NCBI lineage: Eukaryota > Metazoa > Chordata > Lepidosauria > Squamata > Gekkonidae > Gekko > Gekko japonicus. The sequence continues at coordinate 925,487 of NW_015176461.1, read as the reverse complement.
GAATGTGGTAATTTCAATAAATTGTCACCAGCAAGTCACTCTTATTATGCTTAACCACAGAACATTTCAGCATTACAAGTCCATCCATTATGATCAATCTCTGCAGCATTTAAGATTGAAGACATACTAGAAAACAGTATCCATGTTTGTACATTTAAAGCAATAAGAAGATCTTATATGATCACTGGACCCTATTAAGATTCTAGGTTAGGATTCATCCTATTGATTTCAAGGGGGGCTCATTAAATATAAATGATGAGATTTTGTCCTGTATACTTATTAGGAACAGGGTTGGGGTTGTAAACCTGAAAGGAGCTGGCTCATCAGGATGGAGTGTGATCCAGGCTCTGCACTCCTCACTATGGATTGTAGCCCTTGAGTCTTAGCCACCACATGTTAGGTGGTTTTATGGGAAACTACTGTGAGTAGTGGGAAATGTGGTCCAAAATTATCTTTAATAAAATGTGTTGTTAACTCACAGCTCACAGGAATAGAGATGAAAGGATAGATCTAGCCAGGTTTTTCATTCATTGTTTTGTAATTCCCCTCCTTATTGCAGCTCCTGTCCCAAATGGCTTTTTTGTCCATGCAGTCTGCGTGATCCTCAGCAGTGTTCCCTCTAAGCTGATTTAGTGTGAGCTAGCTCACAGTTTTTAGCCTCCAGCTCACAGATTTTTGTCTTAGCTCAGGAAGGATGGCTCCAGAGCAAACTAATTTATGCAGGAGCCAAATCGCTCACTCACAACTTTAATGCCAGTAGCTCACAAAGTAGAATTTTTGCTCACAAGACTCCACAGCTTAGAGGGAGCATTGATCCCTCTAATCTTCTAATTTTCTGATTTTCTGATAGTCAAAGGGGACTCCTTGCTGTCTTTTCCCAACAGCAGAAAAGCTGGTTGGATCCAAGCCAGAGATTTTAGGGGGTCACTATTCAAGGTAGATGAGGCTGGGAGCTACATAATTATTTCAGCTCATTATCTGAATATGGGTGTTAGCAGACCAATTTGAAAAGGCTCTGCATTTCAAAGAGGACTTTTGTAGCTTCTTCCTCAAAGGGGTTGTACTCAGTTTAGAAGAGCACTTGTGAATGATTAAAGCAAGTCTGGGTTGTTTGAAGGGGGTGTGGTGGCTCAGAGGTTAAGATGCTGAGCTGCAGACTGGATGGTCTGTAGGTCAGCAGTCTGAGACCCTAGCGCTGTGTGACGGAGTGAGCTCTGGCCAACCTAGCAGTCCAAAAGTAAGAAATTGCAAGTAGGTAAATAGGTACAGCGTTCCATGTGCCTCGGCATTTAGTCATGCCAGCCACATGACCACAGAAATGTCTTCAGACAGTGCTGGTTCTTCAGCTTGGAAACTGAGATAAGCACTGCCCCCTAGAGTCGGATTCAACTGGCTTTCAAGCAAGGGAAACCTTTACCTTTATGTTGTTTGAACTGTATCTGCAGGTTTTAGAAACCAGGCAGAATGATATAATCAAGAAAGAACCATATAAGTATGTACCTGTGTATTTATGGAAAATCTACCAAGCACCTAGGCAGGCCAGCCCCATAAAAGACTCCACAGTATCAATACTTTGATAATCAAATAAATTGTTTCCTCAGGCTGGTTTCTGTAAACCTGGAATTGAACCTTACAGAAAGCAAGATTCTGTATTGCCAAACTACCATTCTAACCCTAAACACATCTACGTAGAAGTAAAACACTATGGTGAGCAACAGTAGCGGTTGCCTTCATTGTAATCTTTTTAACTGCAAGACTCAAAAATCTAAATGGCAGTTATTGAATGAAAGCCAAGAGAATCTGATTCTGCAGAATGTGGGACATAAATGCCTGAAAAAAACACAGATATCAGCCAGTTAATTTAACCAAATCTTCTCAGTAAAATAAACTTACATGATTTGCTTCCAGTAAGAAGTGCAATTTTGTGCAGTGCTCCCAGGTCCACAGCATCTATCTGACCTGTAAATGACTAATTAAAAAAAAAACAACACCTCTGTGGTAATTTGAATTAGTATTGAGCCTGTGAGATGGGTTGTTTTTAAATGTACATTATATCTGGGATTCAATAAAATGACTTCAAGGGTTTGTTTCAGATAATTATGATGAAATTAAGTACCTCATTTGCTTTTCCTTGCTGGACCACAGGTGTCAACGGGGACAAAAGGGGCCTGTCTCCAGTATCTCCGTTGTCTCCATATATACACAGAGAGAGAGATACCAAGTCTATCTTGCTCAAAATGTCATTGGAGAATACTTTGACATGATATGTAACCACTGTAAGATTAAAAGAAAAATCAAGGCAGAGTTATGTTATGGACCATAATATATTTTAAAATTTTGCTTCCAGCCATCTGCCACATGACAGGTGTAGGCACCGACTGATGAAACATGCATGTGTGAATTCAGTATGAGGAAGGAGTTAACAAGAGAAGAAGAACACACAAGTAGTGTGTAACTGATCCCAGGACTGGTTGTTTCTATTATTATTTTCAGAAAGGCGAAATATTATTTTTCCAGTGTGACAAACTGAGGCGGAGCTTGATAAGAAGTTTATGGTATAAAATAACAACAATAAAAGTCCACTAGGCTAACACAAGCCTCTTGCATGAGCTTGGTCAATTCTGTGGACTGTCTCAACACTAATCCTGTATGTAAAAGTTTTATAAAAGGTACAAAAGATTTATGGAATAATCATTACGTAGATACTTCATGCTGTTATTTTTGTTCATGTACATGCAGCTAGGATGTCAGAGCTGTAGCTCATTTCTTTTCTCATAGAGTTGTCAAATGAGAGGAACATAAAGCCAAACAGCACAGAATCATAACAGTTGGAAACAACTCAGCTAAACATTTAACTAAATTGAATTAACTTTGAACACCTGAAGCTGCCTTATACTGAATCAGACCCTTGGCACTTCAAGTCAGTGTTGTCTACTCATACAGGCAGCAGCTCTCCAGGGTCTCAGGCTGAGGCTTTTCACATCACTTCAGACCTGATCCTTTTTACTGGAGATGTTGGGGACTGAACTTGGGACCTTCTTCATGCCAAGCAGATGCTCTGCCAGTGAGCCACAGCCCCTCCCCAACTTTAACTCAAGTACTTCACATTAAAGGTTTGTTAGTGGCAGCTAAATTTTTATGAGTTGAATCCAAATCTTCTGCAAACAGAGAAAAATCGTGTGTGTGTGTGTGTGTAGGGGGGGGAATATCACCTCTGCCCTGAAAAGCTGATTTGCTCCCTCCAAAGAACACGTGTATTGATCCATGAATGGAGCTTGCTTCGCACATTCAACAATGAGGGAAAATAATTTTGCCTGATTCCTCCTTGTTGCTGCAGCTGACTGCCTAATTTCTAGTCATAGTTGATCCTTGACCCCGAGGCAGTGGATTTTCAGGAGCTGAGATTTTGGGAGAAGCTCTTATAATTGAACTTCCACTGTGGACTTTCTCTGTTTGCAGAGGTTTGCATTTGACTCATTTTCTCCTTTTAAACCCGAGTGCTCACTTATGTCTGTAAATACAATCTAAATATTATAATAGTTTGTTTAGTTATACTAAACAATGACTCTTTTTAAAAAGCTTCATTCCTATTCTGCTTATTGCAGTTCTCAAGCTTCCACTATTTAGTATATATTCCACTCTGATGAAGTAGCTACTCCATTCAAAAAAAGTCCACTACTAGCTAGAAAAGGCTGAGCTTATTGTTAATTCATTTGGTCCGCTGATGACCAATCCATCAAGAAGCTGAAATAAGAAGCTGTACTAATCTGCACTAATCAATGTACTAAAGTCTTCTCAGACCTTTAGCCTTCAGTACTCTGTAACTTTGTAACACATATTAAGCTACAAGAAATGAGCATGTCTATCTACTTGTCTAGTGCATTTTTATCACATACTTCCTCCAAAGAGCTCTGGACAGAAACCATAGTTCAACCTTCCCCACATTATCCTCAAAACAGCCCTTTGAGATAGGTTAGACTGGACTTCCGGTTGATGGCGGCGTGCTAGGAGACTCACCTCCCGGACCTCCCGGGGGTGAAGCTGCGCTCCAGCCGAAGGAGGGGGTGCGCAGGCTCGGTAACCCCCCCAGGGACCCGGCGAAGGGACCCTGGCCATGGAACTTATAAAAGGTTGCCTCTTTGATGGTGGAATGCTGGAGAATTGTGGCGCCTCTTCGTTCCGACGGTTCTCCGTGCTGAGAGACCGAATGGACTTAAGTGATGCCGACCGGGGCAAGCGCAGGAGATCGAACATCAGAAATGAAGCCGAAAGTGAGGTCGGAAGACCAATTATGAACATGAGTCAGTTTTAAAGCGTTTGTAAAGGAAAAAGATAGCTCCCCATCCCACCCCACTGAACGGGAAAAAGGCAAGCGGGGGAGGGACGCCTCCCATGCACATGAACTTTTGAGCGTTTGGGGGGGGAGCGGAAGAAAACGCGAAAGAAACTATCTAGAAGTACTTACCAAAGTGAGTTTAAGCATTGAAGCGCACATTCAGAGACTTAAAAAATTTGCAAAAGTAAGCGAACAATAAAGATGGCGGGGAAGAAGGACAAAGAAAAACTTTTGAAACCGAAAGGGACTGAGAGCCTGAAACTGGAAGTTACCAGTGAGTTGGCTAAGACTTTAGCAGAATCCATGCGCCCCCTGCTGGAACAGCTGAATAACTTCAAGGAACAAATGTCAACAATGACTCAATGTATCACCTCTCAGCAAAATCAGATAAATGAGACATTGCAAATGATGAAACAGAATACTGAGAAGGTGAATGAAGTGGATGCAATGACCCAAAAGGTGAAAAGAAAGTGCAAAAGCTGGAAAGGAAACAAAGTTCCACAGAAGATCAGCTGCTGCAATTACAAATGGAAAAGGCTAATATGATTCTTCACTTCCAGGGCATACCAGAGAATAAGGGAGAGAATCTCAAAGAAGTGATGACTGAATTACTAGCCCCAGTGACAGAGATGAAGGTGGAATCACTGCTATGCTATATGGATGTGGTCTATAGATCATATTCAGAAATTGTCATAAGATTCTTGAAGAGACATGTGAGAGACGCAATCCTGAAAGCAGTTTCTGGAATATCCCTGAAAGTGGGAGAGAATGCCATCAGAGTTTTAAAAGACGTTCCATTTGAAAGAAGACAACGTAGAAAGAAGGACAAAGATCTCGTACTTTTTCTTCAGACAAATTCAATTGGATATAAATGGCTAATTACAGAAGGCGTCACCTTCAAAATTAAGTATAAAAAAGAAAAGATTGACTCTGTTCTGAAAGCTCGGGAATTTCTAAGGGTCCAGTCGGGAAGGCCAGAGGATGGAAAAAAAGAAGAGGACAGCAAGTCTAGTGGCGAGCTGGACTCGGGTTCTTCCGGAGAGGACTCTCTTGCAGAGCAAGGGGCAGCAACTCCAAAAAGTCCTTATAAACTGCGGAAGAGAAGTGAAGGCTGAGGACTCTGAATTGTGCCTTTGAGAACTTTAAAATGGGATGATTGGGGGTACTGTTCTTAGACAGTTAAGTTTTAAGATTTAAAGAAAAGGGTAAAAAATATTATAAATGTTTGCGTCAGGTTATAATGACATAAAAGAAGGGAAGACTTGATGTAATTAAGCTACTGAGGATCTCCTCTCTTGGGTTTTTAGTTAATAGTGGGTTTCTTTACTTTATCCTGTATATGTAGCTCCCCTCCCCTTTTCTCTGTATTAGTTTTGTAGTTTTATAAAAAATAATTAAAAATTCCCTCTGGGGGCTCAAAAAAAAAAGAGAGAGAGAGAGATAGGTTAGACTACAAGAGAGTGACTGGCCCAAAGTCACCTAGCAAGACTCAGAACAAAGTAGAGATCTGAATCTGATTGCTTAGATCCCAATCAAAACTCCTACCTCTGCACCACAATAATCCTCTATTGAAGTTTACCACCTTTTTTCCTAGTGGGGATGGGGACAGATATGTAGAGATCAACTTGCTGCCTTCTTTATTTATTTAAAACATGTCTATGCTGCCTTTCCATCTGATTCAAGGTCTCTATGGCAGCGAACATTAAAATATTTCAGATATTAAAAGTATTTAAAACACAAATATATATAAAAATAAAACAGTTAAACAAAACTTAATTTGAAGACAAGAACAGACAAGCAGGGAGAAGAGCTAACAAAATTTAGTGAGGGAATGGCAAACAAAACAAAAAAGTCTTCATCTGCTGGTAGAAGAAACAACTAGGGCTGCCAAGTGGGGGGGGGCGGGAAATCCCCCGCTTTGGAGGCCCGATTTCCGCTGTGGCGAAATCGGGCCCCGGGGGGAACTCTGCCCCCGAAGCTGCGTCACCAGAGGTCACAGCCACGTCACTCACGTGGGGGGCGTGGTCCAGATCATCGGGGGAAAACCATATGGTTCTCCCCCGATGATCTGGGCCACGCCCCCAACGTGAGCACGTATCCTAATTCCTGAGCCAGGCAAGAGATTCCACCAGGGATCTCAATAGTTATAAAAGAAGCTGAAGTACCGATTGGTCACAGAAGTGGCTCTCTGCTTTCCCCCGTCTCTTCCAATATCAAAATTAAAGTTTCTTTTCAAAGACACACCTGCCCCCGCCTGCTAGACAAGACGTTTACCTCTTTCAAGCCCTCAGGGCACCTGAACAAAACCATTTCTAAGCATAAGCTTTCGTGTGCATGCATACTTCAGATACCATGAAAGCTTATACCTTGAATAAAACTTTGTTGGTCTTAAAAGTGCCACTGGACTCAAAGTTTGTTCTGTTGCTTCATACCAACAGGGCTACCCACCTGGATCGAAAACCATTTCTAAGCACTCAAGGCCCATTAAGGGGATATCTACAGCATTACAATTCCTTTTGTCATGTAGCATAGATTGGGGAAAAGTAAATGAAGGCCAAGGCTGGAACAATACAATGATTTTAAAGCAATCGTAAGTAGCAACTGTCATATCCCTATTGTGCTCTATTTATACTTTGAAAATACAGCTATTATAAGTAAACAAATTTTCATAAGCAAGTGAGTGATTGGCAATATTTTTTTCCATGCAATAAATTCTGACTAATTTTGTGCAACCTGGATCACTTTGAACACCATGTGTGTCACCTGCTATTGTTGTTTAACAATTTTCTGGACATAAATTGGGGCTGGGGGTATAAGACATTGTGATCTCAGATTGTTCCTGTGGTATATTGCTGGTGTAAATCTTACTTGTCTTTTCTGTTGTCAGAAGCATCTATAGAAATTGATAAGTACAATAAAGTTGGCATGTTCATTTAGAGAATGATCAAAGCACAATAAAAACATATTGGGGTTTAGATTCATGGAAGACAAGACCATGTAGCCATCACTGAATGGAGCTTACATATACAGAGGCTGCAAACCTCTGAATACTAGTGCTGGGAGACAGTAGCAGGAAAGGGCCTTAGCTTTTATGCCCTGTTTGTTCGGCTCTGGCTGGCTGCTATGTGAAATAGTATGCTGGACTAGATACGTTGGTCTAGATGGATCACTGGTCTGATCCAGCAGGTATTTCTTGAGTAGGGATGGGCACAAACCAGCTAATGAACTAAAGTTCATGACAGATTTTGGCTGTTTCGTAAGTTTGCGAATTGACGTTTGTGGCAGGTCAACAAGCACAAACTTTCCATGAACTTTCAAGCAGTTTGTGGAGGTTCAGTTTGGTGTAGTGCTTAAGTGGGCGGACTCTAATCTGCCTGAGATAATGGAAAACCACTGCCAGACAGAGGATCATTCATGGCCATAGGGCCAGGGATGCTGTTTTCCTGGCCTTTCAAAATCGAATGAGGCACAACACATTGACTGGCTGGGGCAGTTAATTGCCCAGCCATTAACTGGTGCTATCCCACCAAGCATTTCCCTCCCATAGGAAAGTTTTAAAGAGTGGAGAAAAGGATGCTGAGGAGCATCTACTTTGAAGGTCTATAAAATCAACACCCATTGTCCAGTCTTCTTGAAATTTAGGATATTGTTAGATTAGAGGCAGAATTATGCAAACTTGGTGCCATTATCTTTAAAAACAGATGCACCAGATCTTTGCATGGGTTCCCTCATTGAAAATAATGGTCCCAAAATTCCAGAACCTAAAAACACCGCCACCACTGATTTGAATCCCAAATTAGTACAGTCCTACTTGAAAATCAGGAATAAGTTACAAGATATCCTCTCTAAATCCCAGATCTGAAATTATAACAATTTTTTTCTTGGGGCACCTAGCAGGTAATTAATATTCCTTTGCTGCAAATGAAAAATCAAGATTTTCACACACACACGTGTGTGTGGGAGTTAAATGTGAGTTAAATGTGAGATGTGAGTTAAATGAGTATGGTGTTAGAAGGTTGTACAATTGCTTTAGCATACTCTTACAGGTTCATATTTATTAACATTATTATTATTCATTTGTGACACTACTAGTACATTTTTGGAACAATATGCAGTAGCAAGGTAAGTCTGAGTGAGATATTGAAAAATGCCCATTTTCTCCTTTTAAAAACCTTAATATTTTCCAATTAAAACATTTTAAAATTCTTATAGATTTGTCAGATATATGTGAAATAAATGTTAAAAATGAAGGGCAGAGAGTGAAAGATGCTAAATGGAATTAGGTCCCCCCCCCCCATCTGGAATCTTCTGCATTTATGAAATGTGGTTTACAGTTTATTCTGACTCTGTTTTGGGTTGGTGCTGGTCTACTACATGTAGATCTGTGAATCTGCCACAAGATTGCATTGAAAAGTAGAACTCAGAGGTATTGCTTGATAATCTCCATATGGATCATTATAGGTAAGGTGTCAGAAAGCAAAATCAACTAAGAAGGAAAGAAAAATTTGCATAGTATTTAAGACCAGCAAGCAAAATTTAACTGCAACATTCTATCTATATCCATAGCTATAATTGATTTATAATTTACATTTTTAACAGTTTTGTCAATTAACTGATTAAATTTGCATTATGCCAAAAATCTCAACATGGCATCTTCTTCTTCTTTTTGGTGATATTGAAGGAAGTGTGAGAATTTGCAGTCCAATAGATAAAACTTACCATTCCTTGGGTCTACTTGAATGCTGTTTCCCCACCTATGCTATTGAGCCTTGAGCATGTGTACTTCCTCCCCACTCTTGCCCAACATCCTTGACCCTTTGTTACATACAGAAGTAGGGCAGAACCTAGAGATCCTGCAGTTATTTGGACAGGGTATCTATATATCTAATTCCCAACGTGCCCTTTCCGTGCGAATATCTAAATCAGCACATTGGGGGCACTTGGGGGGCAGGGAGGTTTTCCTGCACATTTAGGGCTATCCCCATATGTGCAGAAAAATCTGAAAACTTGGAAAAAATATGTGGGGGATATTTAAATCCCCCCCAAAAGTAAAAAAGCATTCCCTGCGCAGGCTCAGGGAACGCTCTGAGAACGGCTTCGCTGCTACCACTGCCACCAGGGAGGAAGAGGGGGCGGGGGCGGGAGAAGGCTTGGCCGGCCGGCAGCTATAAGCTGTTCAGGCCTCACCACCGCCTGGATGGGAGGGAGAAAGTTTGGCAAGCTGAGCTTAGGCCTCGCCATCGCCGCTACTGCGGGGAGGGAGAAAACTTGGTGGGCTGGCCAGGCCTTGCCGCTGCTGGGGGGGAAGGAGGGAGAACGTTTGGCAGGCCAGCCAGGTTTTGCTGCTGCTGCGACTAGGCAAGGGGGGAGGGAGAAAGCTTGGTGGGCCAAGTTCAGGCCTCACCGCCGGTGCTAGGGGGGAGGAGGGAGAAGGCTTGGAGGGGTGCAGGCCTCATCATGGGTGCCGGGGATGGGGGGGCAGGGGAGAAGGCTCACTTGCAGCTGCTTCCTTCTCCTCCCGTGGAGCTTCTCTCCCCCCCCGCGTATCGCGGGTCACCCTTCTTGTCTCTCCTAATCCTGGAGGTTTAAACACCATCTCTGATGTTATCTTCTAGACATGATGAAACCCCAGCTTTTAGAAGGAAAAGTAATCTCTCTTTAAAAACCTAGTATAGTAATACACCAAGACCAGTATCATCTCCAAAAATATGCAGGTGTATATACCAAATCGCAACTTCTCCTGGCCCATGTGAGCAGTGAGAAACCTCCCAGTCAGGTCTGCATGTGGAGGGTAAAGACCTCCTGCCCCATGCAGATCCTTGGGCCAGTTTCTCCTGGCCCACAGTTTAAACTGAGAGGCAGGAGAAGCCTAATGCATTTAAAGGGATGGTCCCTTGAAATGCATTTAAAGGGATGGTCCCTTGAAATGCATTTAAAGGGATGGTCCCTTGAAATGCATTTTGCAAGTCACAGCAATAGGAAACCTGGAACCTTCCAGGTTCACTCATGCCATGGCTTGCAAAATGCATTTGAAGGGACCATCCCTTTAAAAGCCTTTTTGCAAGCTGCTGCCAGGTCCACTGCCAGTTTGATGCCTCTAGCTTTCAAGGGGGTCGTCTCTCCCCTTTTGCACATGGACCCTAGAATCCCCCCACAAAGCCAATCAGCATATAACTTGGAGGGCAGATAGAGGGGCATCCTGGGGAGGCCTGCTACCAGTTTGATACCTCTAGCTTGCAGGGGGGCCATTCAACACACTCCCTTCCCTTTTGCACAAGGACCCTAGGATCTCCCCCCCCCCAAGTCAATCTGCACGCAACTTGGAGGGCAGGTAGAGAGGCACCCTGGGGAGGTCTGCAGTCAGTTTGATGCCTCTAGTTTGCAGAGGGGCATTTGACACACTCTCTCCCCTTTTGCACATTGGGCTGACCCTAGGACCTCCCCCCCAAAGCCAATTAAAACAATCAGTTTCATCTGGGTTCACTCATGTTGCAGCTTGCAAAATGCATTTAAAGAGACATTCCCTTTAAATGCTGAGGTGAAAAATTCAGCAATCCCATTATTTTCTGGATCTCAATATCATACCAATATTGGGATTCAGGAATATCAGGAAATACCGATATTTTTCAGGTTCAGTGCACCTGATCCCAAAAAATACCAATTTTTTTTTGCACACCCCTACTACTAATCTGAAGATCTGAGAAATGATTTTCCCCTTGAAGAAGTCTGCAGAGATCAGGATACCCCAGAATCTGCCAAGACTTTACCAGTATCCGAACTCCTCCAAACCTATAAGGGAGTTCCTAGATCCAGAGATCCAGCAAAGAAACCTTCTCCAAGTGAAAGCCTGTCTGGGAGGTCAGAGGATATCCATGTTCTTGGATCAATAGCCCATAACTAACACAGGGTGTGTGGCATATGCAAACAAATTATGCTAATAAATTATGCTAATGAGCTCCTGCACCTCTTTTTCTACGAAATGACCCCTGCTGCAGACCAACATGGCTACACTCTCAAACTACCTCAAGGGATTTGTAGTGAAGTGTCTTCAATATACTGATGATACCTGTAATGATTCCTTGTTTTATGAGTGTGCGTGTTCCTTTAAATGCTTGGTTGGAGTGCATGGTTAGTAGACTAGAGTGATAGAGAGAGAGACAAATGTGCTGTGATTGGTGGATGACAGAATGTGGGAGAGGTTTTAATGCCATAGAGTCCACCTTCCAAAGTGGCCATTTTCTCCAGGAGAACTGATCCCTGTCACCTGGAGAACTGCTGTAATAGCAGATCACCAGCTACTACCTGCAGGTTGGCAACCCTAAGAATGCAAGACTGCTTTTTCCTAGAGCAGGGGTCCTCAGCATGGTGCTTATGGGTCCCTAACATGGTCCCTTCAACTTTGTCTCTTAGACTCCTATGGAACTGAATGTCAAACTGAATGTCAAAACAAACTGGATGTCAAAACAAACAAAAATTAAAGGAAAAAGAAGGCAGTGTGTGTGATACATTTGATAGACTTATTTTCAAGTCCCTTTTTCCAAGATAGTTACAGAGTAACCAACTTCATATTTTGCTCTTACTTCAATAAATCATCTTTTGTTCAAGTTTATCCCCGAATTTAGTTCTATCTTTCCTCAGGACCACATAGATCCCTAAAAAGCCCTGACTCTAGGTCACCTAACCAGCAAAAGAAACAGAGAGAAGGTTTGGAAATCCTTAAATTCCTGGTGGCAGCAGAAAAATACCCCTTTTACAAAAGCAAATAGCACATTTAAAGGGAAAACCAGTCCTCCCTAAAGAGAGGACGCCACAGTGACACTGTCTAACCATCTCATCCTTTGCCGTCCCCGTCTTCTTTGACCTTCAATCTTTCCCAGCATCAGGGTCTTCTCCAGTGAGTGCTCCCTTCTCATTTGGTGGCCAAAGTATTTGAGCTTCAGTTTCATTATCTGGCCTTCCAGGGAACAGTCAGGGTTGATTTCTTTGAGGATTGACTGATTTGTTCTTCTTGCAGTCCAAGGGACTCTCAAGAGTCTTCTCCAGCACCATAGTTCAAAAGAATCTATTCTTCGGCGCTCGGCCTTCCTTATAGTCCAACTCTCGCAGCCATACATGACTACTGGGAATACCATTGCTTTGACCATGCGGACTTTTGTTGGCAGGGTGATGTCTCTACTTTTTATCATGCTGTTTAGGTTCGCCATCGCTTTCCTCCCAAGGAGCAGGCGTCTTTTAATTTCATGACTGCTGTCACAGTCTGCGGTGATCTGGGATCCCAGGAACGTGAAGTCTGTCACTACTTCCACGACTTCCTCTTCTATTTGCCAAGGAGTGATGGGTCCAGATGCCATGATCTTAGTTTTTTTGATGTTGAGCTTCAAGCCCACTTTTGTGCTCTCCTCTTTTACCCAGAGCAAGAGGCTCTTTAGGTCCTCTTCACTTTCTGCCATCAGAGTGGTATCGTCTGCATATCTGAGGTTGTTGATCTTTTCCCCAGCAATCTTAATTCCCGCTTGTGATTCATCTAGGCCAGCATTTCGCATGATGTACTCTGCATATATATTAAATAAGCAAGGCGACAATATACATCCATGTCGTACTCCTTTTCCTATGCGAAACCAATCAGTTGTTCCATATCCGGTTCTAACTGTCGCTTCTTGGCCCTTATACAGGTTTCTCAAGAGACATGTGAGGTGGTCTGGTACTCCCATCTCTTTAAGGACTTGCCATAGTTTGTTGTGATCCACACAGTCAAAAGCTTTAGCATAGTCAATGAAGCAGAAGTAGATGTTTTTCTGGTACTCTCTTGCTTTCTCCATAATCCAGCGAATGTTGGCAATTTAATCTCTCGTTCCTCTACCTCTTCGCTAATAAGAGGACACCACAATACCCATCTCTGTTTTCCCCCTTTTCCACTGATTCAGAAGAGTCTACAGACATTTAGAAGATAATGATCTTTGATCTCTGAAAGTGGTAATGGGGTGGACATTATTGAAACTTAATCCAGATAAGATGCAAGTGTTGTTAGTTAATAGTGCAGCTTATCAGGGACTGAGGAGTCAGCTTGTTCTGAATGGGGTTGCAATACCATTGAAGAAGCAGGTTAGCAGCTTGTGAGTACTATTATATCTCTATCTACATGTGGAGGCTCAGTTCTCCTCTGAGGCATGTTGTACTTTTGTCCAGCTTCAGTGGTTGGACCCAACTGAAAAATCAGACCTTTGATGCCACTTACCCTATGGCTTGCTCTGAACTGGATTGGCCCTGGTCAGTATTTTTATGGGAGACCACCAAGGACGTCCAGGGGCACTATGCAGAGGCAGGAATTGGCAAACCACCTCTGAATGTCTCTTGCCTTAAAAACTGTATGGGGTTGTCATATGTTGGCTGCAACTTGATGGCATTTTCCACTACCAACAGCTGCAGCCTTTCCTTAATCAATGTGATTTGGCCATGGTTATGCATTCTTTGATCACATCAGATTTTACTACTAAAATGTGGTCTTCAAGGAGTTGTAAAATATGGCAGCAGGACCACTGACTGGCACAAAATATTGGGAGTGTACCTTGCCAGTTATAAAGGAACTGCCTATTCACTTCTATGCACAATTTAAAGTGGTAGTTATTACCACTAAGTACAGCGTTCCGTGCGGCATGGTGTTTAGTCATGCCGGCCACATCACCACGGAAATGTCTTCGGACAGCGCTGGCTCTTTGGCTTTGAAACGGAGATGAGCACTGCAACCCTAGAGTCGGATTTGACTGGCTTTTGAGCAAGGGAACCTTTACCTTTACCTAAATGTCTGGAACCAAGATGCTCCTGTCATGTACATGCCTATCAATTTTGCAATAATTAACTAACTAATATTGAATTAATTAACAGAATCTATATTTTGTGTCTCTCTACCTTCAGAGGTTATGTAGATGACTACCAGGGCATGGTCTTTTTAGTGGTGGTGTCTAGTCCATGCTCTTCTCATAGCTTCTTACTTGGCTCCTAATTTCATTAGTTTTAGGCTACAGGTAAGGACTTCTTTTTTCTCTCCCATGCTTTCAGTTTATCTCCCCCCCCCTGCAGCTATTGCCTGTTCTAGAACTGATTGTTTTAATTGCTGACTATTCACAATGTGGTGATACTTTATGACATTTTAATATATTATTACTGCAGTAACCTACCTCAGAAATATACAGCTGAGACTATGCAGGATACATACATACGCAGACAGCAAATGAAAGCTATACCTTAACTTACCATAATTGAAATAAATAATATTTCTTTAAGAATGTATGCTGAAACCTTATAATCTTTTTTTTATAAAATACTTAATCAAAGACAATTATAGTGATTTGCCTTATTAAGATTTCTGTTGCAATATCATATGTACTTCAATTTATACCTACCAGAAAGTGCTTCCCTTAATGGCCACTCTACAGGGAGCTCAATCCATCGGTCTCCATTAAGAAGAGGAAGTGTTTTATTTATAGAGAGACTAAAAGTATCCAGGGTTACTGTGTTCTGTATTTTACAGTGATGAAGAGACAACCGGGATATGCTTTCTCCCAAATGATGAAGCCCAAGCGTCACTTTATAGAGCATCCCAAGATCAAATGGGAAATGTACCTAAGAGGAAAGAAGACAGACAGTTGATTTTCTGTAGTGCTTCAGTTGGCTTTAAAGCTCACCTTGAAATAACATTTTCTAAACACTCTAAAGTTCTGCTGACCTCGGAGGAAACCCAGTTGGTCAAAACACTCTGGGAATCCCACTGTGACTGTTCAATATAAGTCTTTAGTGCTAAGACACATATTACTAAATATGATTGTTAGTTGGAATGCCCCCCACCCAATGTATTAACACTGACAAATACCATCATTATAGTTATTAGATAAGAATAAATAATGTAAACGATCAGTTCTGCATTTCCTGTACTGATGAATGAATGAGGAACCAGTGAACTAATTAGGCAGCCATTACGTGAAGTCTATCTGTTATTCCAGATAAAAGCATTTTGCTGTGATTAAAAATAAATTTGAGTGTATACATTCATTTACATCATATGTTATACGGTTCTTAGCTTGATCTCTTTTGCTGTCCAAGGAAATTGGTTCAGATTTGCCATTTGTTCCATAAAATATTAGGATCAGTTTAGAAATGTTTTCCCAAGATTTCTCAAATTCTTCTGATGAATCTTCATGACATTTAGTGAAGTAAATCTTCCACAAACCTTCTGAACAAATAAAACAGAAGAAAACTATGAGAAGGGTACAGGTCTTTATCTGGTATAAATTTTCCATTGGGTACACCATAATATTGAGATTAAAAAATAATGACACAGCTTTGGTTGTTGTGGTATAAAATTACCTGATTTCATTTGTTGATTTCGTAACAAGGAGGAAGCCTTGCTTTTCCTTTCCTGTATTTCTAGTTAAAGTAAGAAGGAAAAAAAAAATAATATTTTGGTAAAACATTAAATGAATGGTTATGCTATAAGTCTGCATACTTGATAATTTTTATTCATGCAATGGCATTCTCCTGCAGATTTAGGGGAGTAACTCACTAAAACTTATTGTGAATGAGAAATTTTCTCTCCCTTTCCCCCATACTGACTCTCTTTAGGTTTACATCATCTACCTTTACTGGAACCCAGGGATGTGCCAAGACTGAGCGAAACATTGCAGTTGTTGATGAAAAGCAGGCATCAGTGCTAGTAGAACAGAATTTGTCCTGGATCTGGAGTGGCCATCAGTCAACAATAATTGACCATTTTTGCATGGAACCAGAAAGGTTTATTGATTCCTAGTCAGAACAAATCAGCAGTTTTCACTGAACCTGAGAAGGCAGAAGAGGGCAGGGATCCAAACAAGCCTTAGTACAAGCAGGGGATATCACTTGTAACCCCCTAGGACACAGTGGCCTATATCCTAATATTCTGCTCAAAGCCTCTGTGAAGTTTGGGGACAGTTTTTTTTCCTGTTTGTGTTTTTTAAAATGATGCCAGTGCTCATATATTAAGGGCTGCCGCTGTCGTAGAGCCCTGGCTCACGGTTTTAACATTGAGCCGATGCCACAAGAAATTATGAGCAGTAGAACATCTGAGAACATCTGGGAAGCGGAAATTCATTATGAAAACAAGCCATCTAAGTTAATTTTTTAACTGTCGCAAGCACTTTTCGTTTGTATTTGTTTTATCTGTTGTGTTTTAAATAACTGTATGATTTTAACTGTATTTATGCTTGTATGAAAGCCGCCCTGAGCCTGCTTTGCGGGGAGGGCGGGGTATAGATCTGATAAATAAATAAATAAATAAGATGTCTGCTTTCTACCAATTTCCCCATCAGGACTTGGGAGACCCTCCCCCCCAAGAAAGCTGCCAGTATATAGTCCCAGTGAGCACCACCACAAAGAAGTAACACCTGTTGTGTGGGGTGGCAGGAGTAGACACAAAAATATTTTGGGTGGGGAAATCCCCACATAACCCAGTGTCACTGTCCTCATGATGACGCATAATGATTTTGAGATTAACCAAGGACTATCTTCTCAAACTGCAGTTCTCTGTCACAACACCAGGCCAAAGCATGGTTTATCTACTGGCCTGCCAGTGCTTGACACTATTTACTGTTAACCACCCCAAATGTAAATTGTGATGGTCTTCCTGAGATACCATCTACTCTGCTTTGGTAAACCCAATTATCACCTTTTCCAGCCTTAATACCAAGGAGGAGAACAGAGACTGAACATACCAAGAAAAGGTTTATTTACAGGGAGGACTTCCGGTTACAGCTGGCTGGGCAGTGGTGGTGTTCTCTGTGAAGAGCTAAGTATTCTTTTTTGTTTTTATTATCTGCTATCTGCTCTTTTGAACTTAATAGTTTGGATTTTGCTTTGTTGTGTTTCAAGGCAGCTGTCTTGGCAGGCTCAAGCTACTTTTCTTTTCAAGATGCTTTCTCTATGTCCATAGATGACACTGGGGTTCTGGCTGAGCTGAGAACAGTGCTGTGGCTGTCCTCCACTGCCTAGAGTGTTTTATCTTATTTTTAGTTTTATTATCTCTGTCAGGTGTTTTGCTGGCTGGTAGCCATCTTACGAAGGGAGTTAGTTACTGGTACTTGCTGTTTTGGCTCCCTAAATTCTTCAGCAAGGCTGACACTAATGCAAATGCTGATGTATCTTGCTTTGAGAGCTGACTGTAAAGCTTGCAAAAGGAGGGGGGAGGTAATTCTGCCTTGTATGAGAGATACTTGTTTTTTGTATTCCTCCCCTTTAAGGTAAGAATTTAACTTTTAACTTATTTTATTTATTTATTTATTTGGATTTACATCCCGCCCTCCCCTTAACGGGTTCAGGGCAGGTTCCAACAGTTCCAACAGTATAATTACAATACAGTTAAAACCACATTATAACACAATATAAAATAACATAGCTCATATTTACCATATAACTGGTGCTAGAATTTATATTTGTTGGAGTTCCATAAGATTTAGGATCTTGGACCCAGGACACAGATGGGGGCCAACCCAAGGAGGGGGACGCCTGCTGCCTCAACCGAAAGCCTGGTGGAAGAGCTCCATCTTGCAGGCCCTTTGGAATTGTAATAAATCCAGCAGGGCCCTGATCTCACATGGGAGCTCATTCCACCAGGCAAGAAGGCCCTGGCCTTGGCCGAGGAAAGTCAGATGTCCCTGGGGCCAAGGACCACCAAAAGATGTTGGTTGGTGGACCTTAGTGCTCTATGGGGCTCATATGGGGAGAGGCAGTCTTGAAGCTCTTAAGCCATAGTTTTAAAGTTTTAATTTCTGTTTTTAAAGCTGAATGACCATGCTTGCAGGTAGTTATTATTTTTTATGTAAGCTACGCTGAGCCTGCTTTGGCAGGAAGGGTGGGGTATAAATCAAATAAATAAACAAACAAACAAACAAACAGTTAAAAAGCTGATTAATGACCTGCTAAGGCATTGTCTCAAGCAGGCTGGGAAACTTTTAAACGCTGTGTGGGTCAGTGATGACCATGTAGAACTGATTCCTCACTCTCAGGCCACTGCTGTGATACCAGTTTTATAATAATTCTATAACAATTTTAACAAATAATTTAACGTATAAGACCAACTTAGTCATATTTGGGTCCCTCAGTTTTTGTCCTTACCTAGTACCACCATTATTACTTTATTGCTTTATTATTTTATATTAATCCTTATCTTATATTCAACTCCAGTTTGTATTTATATTGAACTCCAGCTAAATATTGCACTCTCCTTTTAAGGCTTGGATGGGGATCAAATGTAGATACCCCCTTGAAAGAATACAATGCATAACAAAACAGAGCAGGCTAGAGGATTTCTTTGGGATAGAAACAAAAAATCATTTTGATGTTTTGGACACCTCTGAAAAGGAGTTACAGCAAGATAGTGATCAAGAGTGGGCGGGGAACACAGGACTGAGGGGTGCAGCCAAGGGAAGAAGTAAGCTACCATTACAATATTCTCTACCAGGTGATACAGATGTTAAAACAAATGGAAATAACTTTAGTTTATTGGCAGCCCAAACATATTTTATTGCAAAATCTCTTCATAAAATTTACAAAATATTAGATGTACTAACTTCTTACATCCTTCACAATAAGAAGCAAGGGAAGGAAGCAGCCAGCAATCCCTTAGATTTCTGTCCATCTAAGTACCCACAACTGGCAACCAAGATGAGCCAACAAAATTTTATTTTTAAACCAAACGAAATTATTCTTGAAATCTTCCCTTATCAAGGCATAGATATAAGCTGGCAGAACAAGTGGAAAGCTAAAAGACACCATAGCTATTTATTAGGAATACCAATAAGGGAAATAGATTTATGGATTTTATTTACAGTGTGTATGTGGGGGGAGTAAACTGGGGGTGTTCAGGACAAACACACACATGATTTTTTAAAAGATTTAAATATGAAGAGCTCTTCAGGAATTGCCAAATTCCCCTCAGATTTCTTAACCTTTCAGATAATACTAGAGCCTTTTAAAAACGTAAACCTCAGCCCACCCCAACAGCTTTCTATTAATCCAGAAAGACTACATATGAGATCCATGTACCAGTGGATGCCATACCAGGCCACCCACACTAAACAGTCCACTTTAACCTCAAGTGCTGGAGACAGAGCAAGATCTCTGTCCTCCTTAAGAAACCTGTAAATCTTATCTGACCCAAACCTCCATTAAACAGCACTTTTCCCTTTTGCTTCCCCCCTTCCCTCCTCCCTTCAAATGTTCTGAGGGCCCTGATTGGTCATTTCTGGATTTCCCTCCAAACCAACAGGATACAAAGGGGTTTGGCTGGTACTGGAAACACATGGACTTGGCTGTGCCCATCACAGCCTCCCTCCAATTTAAGTAGCTCTTCCCCTTAGCAGAAAAACCACTGAATCTCAAGGAAAGATTCTTAGGCTAGAGAAAAACTGAAAACACAATACACTGGCCACTACTATGTGATGAGTATAGTGACCAGTAGCAACAAAGGAAGTGCATTAAGGAACAAAAGATAGAAGCATCTAATTCTCCATAGTATGAGAGTTATTGGTTCATTTTATAAGACAATTTTGAAACAAAGACACATCTGCACATTGATGTCTTCTGTAAATATTTGCAAATGAACACATTTACTGTTTCAATGCAGAAAGGGGTTAACAAAAGAAATAACATTAAGGACCATTTATATCACATATCTTTAGTATCAGGTAATCTTTTGTTAGATTTTTTAAAAAGGTAATGGATGTTTATGCCAGCATTTTCAACAGCAGAAATTCTCCAAAAATTTGCTTCTTAGGAATGATTTCACAAGCAGTTTCTGTTTCCTCCCCAGACATTAAAAATATGATCTGGTCTTGGTTTCTTCTGTGGCCCCACAATTGCATTCAGTTGGATTTTTACCCACATTTTACTAGTCCAAGTCCAATGTTATCTTCCATGGCATAATGTTGATATAAATGCTAGCTTCAATTAATTTGGCTAGAAGCCATTGGTAAGTACACTTCCCATACATCTCTTTGACAGCCTATAGTACCTCTACCATCATCCTGCAACTGATTCTCACGCCTTTGCAAGGTTTTGGAAAAGGCGGGCCAGTGAGGAACTCCCTCAAGTACCAATATTCTAAGTTTTTTTTATAGAAATCAGTTGCCTTCCAGGTATGGAAAATCTTGGGTATCTGTTAAGGCAACATGAGGGAGTTTGCCCGTCATTACACTGGCTTTTTCCCTCTGTTTGTTCGAATGTTCGTGAATATTCCATGACATTACAATAACAACCAATGGCCTGGGGTGGTGTGGTTCAGGAATAGATGACAAGCGACATAAAACCCTGATAAAATTATATTCCATTTTGTTATAATAGTTTATGAATATCATCTATGGTAACCGTTAAGCTGGCTAGTGCTGCTGCAAGCAGAGATTCTGCATGGTGTAATTTCTGTTATAACAGGCTTATCATAAACAGAAAATGTGGTGGTATATTGTATAATTCTGAAGGAAATTCTCAGGAAATACATAGTGTTTCAAATAATACTGACCTGTTATATTCAGAGTTACTGAAGTAAACTTTTTCTTATCGGTTCTGTCTCTTAGCCATGTCTGAGCCATAAACAGTAGTTTCTTTCCTCCTAACGTGGGCTCTTCCACAACAATCTTCTCAAGGTGCCAATCAGAGCCATTCCCTTTTTCCACAACAAGCTCATGCACAGTCCCAATATTCACTGCTTCCACTTGAAAAATATCCACCTGGAAAGATGACAATTAATATGCAGAGAGCTTCATAATCACAATAGCTACATAGAGATATCATGAACAAGCCTCCTGGTTTGGTTTGTGGTTCAGCCATGAACCATGAACTGAACTGAACTGCATTTTCCCAGTTCATGCCTAGCCCTTGTGTTTTCTGTCTGCACCTGTATGGTTTTGTTGCAAAGCAAATCTGTAAAAGAAGCAAGAGCATAATAAATCGACAAGCTCAGGGACATTAATGTACATCACAGATTCCACCCCCAACCAAGTGTCCTGTACCAAGTCCCCCTCACTATGGGCACCCTATCCAGTAAGAGAAGCATTGGAGAATCCATGCATATAGGTAACTGAATTACAAAAGGCATGTCCACTATGACCACCCTGTCTACTTCCCTCCCTCGTGGCAGGGTTTTCCCTCCAACTTTTTCCCTTTATTGACTGAGCTGCCCTAGTAATGTTCTTTGCTGAAGAACTCTGGCTGTCCCCCCCCCCGCCCCGTCACAGTATAATATTTTGGCTGTTTGATCAGCCCAGGAACCTGAGGGAAGGAATGGGAGCCTCCTTTAATCTATACAGTTGAAACGGCACTCAAGAAGATTTCATATTCCAAAAACAAAATATTTTGTTCAACATAGAGGGGAAAGATCAGGTAAAATCAGGAGTAAAATTTCTGAGGTAACTCAATAGAGATAAATCTGAAATAAAATCTCTACATGCACAGACTCTAGTTCTTATGTTTCAGGCTAATGTGAGTTTCTTAAGCTACTTTAATCTTTATTGAGAGGCTTTTGTTCCAGTGTTTTCCCAAACAATCGTTTGGCTTCCAGAAGGCTGGTACACTTTTTCCAGTACCCAAACCCCTTCTCTTGAAACACCTTGAGTTTTTAACTGTCTCTTAAGGTTTCTACAGGCAGTTTCTAACCACACTAGACCAGGGATCTCTCCACTCTTCAGAGCTATCTCCCTTTTTAGACTGGGTAGGGAAATTCCTTCTCTCTCTAGAAGATCTATCCCCTTTCCTTGGCCCAAATGGGAGTCCACGTCTAACTACCCACTCAACCTGGACAAATTTCCACAGTTCTGAATTCCAAATGAAATCTCTTCCTTAGCATTCAGCTCTAAAGTCTCTAACTGCTCAACTGATGCTGACCAATCATATTGCTTGGAGCAGCCTGTCACTCAAGGCTCTCTGCTTCTGTGATGAATTAACCCTTCACAGTTCTTCAGCTGTTTGTACAGGACTTCTAGGCTTTTAAAAAGTGCAGTCCGTCACACCCACCAATCGGTTGGCATCAAGTGACCACCAGAGTAACAAGCAAAAAACAGATCATAGAACCAACAACCTGGATAACTGAGTGTGAATACAGAGACTGAAAATAGAGATGGGCACGAATCAACTCACAAACTAAAGTTTATCATGAATTTTGGCCAGTTTGTTGTTCATGACGCAATGTTCACAAACTGAAGAGCTGCCAGGAACTTCCACAAATTTTCATGCAGTTCAAGCCATCTGAACCCCTGCTTTCTGCTCTTTACAAAAAACACCTGATTGGTTGAAATGGTGCAGTCATTTGGTTTAAATGGCTCCAAGCCATTTAAGCCACTGCTTTTTGCTCCCCATGAAAAGTGGTCAGGAGCAGAAAGCAGGGGTTTAAAAATGGCTCTGAGACATTTCAACCCCTGCTTTCTGCTCCCCACTACTTTTGGTTAGGAGCAGAAAGCAGAGGTTTCAGAGCAATTTAACCCCCTGCTTTCTGCTTCATCCCCTGCTTTGTGCTCCCTGCAGCTTTTTGTGGGGAGCAGTAAGCGGTGGTTTAAATGGCTTATAAACCAATACAAACCAGTTCAGTTTGGAAACCATGGTTGAAGCAAAAGTCCTAATATCTTCTGGATGAGAAAAACAGACTGGAACCTATTGCCCCCAAACCTGGAGATAAGGCCTCTCAAGGAATGACTCCATCCAGGTGATGGAAAACGATTTCCTACACTGGAGTCCAGGGTGTCTCCAATGAACTGGGTGGTCTGGGAAGGATGTAACTTGGAGTACACCTAATTCACAGCTAGATCTACCTTAGTAATAATAGATAGTATCAGGTGCAATGGGTCATGGAGCACCTGCTCTGTGAGTGTGGTCAAGAGCCAGTCTTCCAAACTGGGAAAAATGGTGGAACCCTGGGAACACAGAAATGCAGCTACCACCACCATACATTTAGTAAAGATATATGGGACTGTATGTAGCCAGCCCAAATACACCTTCAAATTCAAAACACAGGATGAAAACAGGCTTTTTGGAGTGTTTCATCTGGGTCAGAATTGAATGCTTGGTCTTTGGCTGAGGACAGACTGGCAGTATGAAGCATGAGGGAGGCGGGGCATTCCCGAGACCCGGACTAAGTTGTGCCGGGGATTCCCAGTCGCACGGCACCTACTGATGTGGGAGCATACTGGGGAGGAGGTGTAAGGGAGCATTCGCACTGTTGGCCCGCCCCTGGTGGAGGCACGGCTTTTTTCACTCTGGCAACATGCGCCTATGCAAATAGGTGCAGCACCGCAGCAATATGGCTTGTTTGTGGCTTTTAGTGTGCACACTTCCTGGAAGCAGGATCAATGTGCCCTCCAAGATTAGCTATGGCTTTCACCTGGTACTTTTTTTAACGCGGTAGGGAATCATCATAGGATGGGTTGAGTACGGCTGGGGAATGCCTGACAGCTGTGGCTGTGTGAACCGGCCTTTTTAATCCATTTGTGAAACGTGCCTATATCGGGTCAAACTTCCAGTATGAACTCAGCCTTTGTTTTTGCCTTATTTGAGGCAGTTCAGAGGCACTTCTCTGTGGGACTGTCAGTTCCAGGAATCAGGACCAACATCTGTGAGGATCCAGAGCTGGAACCAAGCATGCCAATGTAACCAACTTGGACCTTGACAAATGCTCTAGAACAGCAGATGACTTTGCTGCTGGCTTGTCTGAGCTCAATAAAGCCTGTTCCCAGAGAGCAGATTTGAGGCAGGATACACAGTCACTCCTGGGTTTAAGGGTAAACTGCTGACAGGGCCAGTAGGAACTTGTGTTGTGAGACTCACTCAGACAGAACACATGGAGATTGTGCTTATCTGTTTGAGGCATTTTTGTCCTGCACTGAACTAGGCTTGCCAAGTCCCCCCGGGGGGCGGGGAAACCCCCGCCCCAGAGGCCCGTTCCCCACCGCCGGCGGATTGGGCCCCGGGGGGAACCCCACTCCGACGTGCGCATCACCAAGAAGTGACATTAGGACGCTGGGCACGCTGGGGGCGGGGCCACGACCATCGGAGGGAAAACTCTATGGGTTTCTTTATATGGTTAAAATTTCTATGGTTTTATTTATAAACTCTATGGTCATTTTTATATTTGTTGTTGTTCAGTCGCACAGTCGAGTCCGACTCTTCGCGACCCCATGGACCAGCTCCCGCCAGGCCTTCCGTCTTCCGCCGTCCTCTGATGTGTGCTCAATTTCATGTTCGTTGCATCTATGACACTGTCTAACCATCTCATCCTTTGCCGTCCCCATCTTCTTTGACCTTCAATCTTTCCCAGCATCAGGGTCTTCTCCAGTGAGTGCTCCCTTCTCATTTGGTGGCCATTTTTATATGGATCGCTCCTATTAAGGTTAGTTGAGCTACTTTGAAATAAGGAGGTTTGCAGACTAAAATGTACACGTATATCTCCTATTTAGAGGCATATGCACAGTCATATTCACAATACAAAGCAACTTAATGGCGGAAGTGTATCTGTCTCCATTTTAATAATGTTTGCAGAGAGAGAGAGAGAGAGAGAGAGAGAGAGAGAGAGAGAGAGAGAGAGAGAACAATACAAAAATACAACCCCCCATACCAGTCACATTTAGTATTTTTTAAAAAATGACACTTTAGAAATGGTGAAGAAAAATCCTTTTCTCAAAAACTGCACTACTGCCCTTCAGTAAAGTCTCTAGAGCTGGAAAGTTATACTACTGATAACCAAAAAGGTTAGCATTCTCAAGTTGATGGTTCTGAAGTTCTTATCATAAGCAGCAAGCAAACTCAGTTTGAAACCCCAATAAATCCTCATACTTTTGTTATCCAGTATAGGCCAATAACAAAAATTACAATCTCAGTACTGCAGTGAAAACTGACAGGTCACCCTTGCACAATGCAATGTTTCCCAAGGTCACAGATTCTGGTGTTTTCCTGAACTCATTGATGCCATATCTGAAAGCTTTCTGTTTCCCTTTTTGGCAACAATAGCTGCAATAGAATCAGGTGTTTTTAAATACAGTATCTGCATAAACATCATATCATATATTCTCAGTGGTCCAGACATGATTGTTGGTTAACAAAAACATTGCCAACAGACATGGAAATAGTAAATCCTATTGTCAACTGCTTTCAAACAGTCCTTACCTCAACTTGTTTCCCACAGTTCTCAATCTTAATTTTAAATAGTCTTTACTAGAGGAATCTATTTTAACCAGGATTGGAATGTTAAAAAAGAGAGAGAGAAGCTTCACAAATCCCAGACTACAGCCTGATTATTCTCCTCTCTCCTTTGGAGTTACTTTATAGCCGAAAATAGAATTATAGAAATGAAACCTGGTAGAAGTATGAAGAATATCCTCAAATTCAAAACTGGGACATCTATGAATAGAAATAACTGTAAAAGATTATGGGTCTCACAAATGGTCAGTTCTTGTCAATCAGGCTGTCAATACCCCTGAAGTCTAGGTATTTATGTACTTAACTGTCTGTGCAAGCCTCAACTCAGGAACACCTACATTTTAAATGAAATTATTATTTTGTCTCTCCTTTGGTGCAACAGAACAATAGGGCTATTGGTTTTATACTAAGAATCTAATAGAAAAATGTAGACTATAGAGGACCCATATTTTAGGAGATTCATCTAAATAAGGAATGCTTCTAAATGCTTGGAAGAGATGCGTTCTTATTGAATTTTTGTCCTTATTTTGAAGTTCCAAACGATGGGATCTTATCTCCAAATTAGAACTGAAACATAAGAAATACTGCATTGCTCAATTTTTTATTTCTGAAATTTGCCTAGAATGCTATTCATGAGCAACTTGCTGGAGATCCTAAACGTAATTTATATTTTTCTCCTCTCTATGCATATGTGAATTAATAAGACACTGGCCAAAAAGAAGTTCTGGTTTGTTTTTATGTAAGATTGTATATTTTTGGGTAGTGTTTTGTAGGAGTACATGTGTTTATGTTACTCATCACAAAAAATCAATCTTATTAGCCAGAGTCATCTAGTCCAACCTCCTGCACAATGCAGGAAATTCACACATACCTCCCCTTCACATCCCCAGTAACTGTTGTTCCATGCCCAGAAGATGACAAAAAAACAACCACGACCACCCCAGGATCCCTGGCCAAACTTACCAGGAAAAAAATTGCTTCCTGACCCCAAAGTTGTGATCAGTATTTCCCTGGGCATGTAAGGAAGGGCCACATTGTCCTCATTGGGAAGCTGCTCTGGACTCAGACACAGTTGGGGGTGCTGGGAGGTGCTCTGGGCCTAACCACAGTGGTGGTGAATGCCAAGAGGCACTCCAGGCTTAGCTGGGGCAGTGACCTGGCCTAGCAGCCAGCACAACACAACTGGGAAATAGTTTTCCTAGACAGAGGCTGCAGGGGGGAGCTGAAGACAGGGTGCGGATAAAGGTAGGTTGGCTGTTGGTTGGGAAGGAGAGAAGGAAGCAGGAAAAGGGAAGAGGCCATGGGGGCTACCAGGGATTTGAAAGAGGAAAATGGGTGATCGGGAAATGAGAGAACAGAGGACAAATCCCATTCAGATGATTCTGCTTCTTAGTGGAAACTCTTTGTGTCTCATTAAGCATAAAAAGACCAAAACCACCAAATGGTTACTCCCTTAACACCAACTCCCCAGTATAGCCAATGGATAAGAACAGTGTCAGAGGATACTGAAAGATAAAACAGTATCAACAAGGAAGACTATCTCTTGTTCAGCTCTGCAAGTGAAGATCATCCACCAGTGCAACAAAAGCTGTCTTGTTACCAAACTTAAGCCTGTAACAAGACTGAAATGGGTCAAGGGCAGATGTGTCATCCAAGAACCCCTGGAGGTATGTGGTGGTCTCAGAAAAAAATAGATTGGAGACTGACCACTTCATCCCTAGCCTGTGAAGCAGAGGTCGAAACAGAACAACAATAAAAACATCCCACACTTTTCAGAGAAAATAATGATACCCTACTAATATTATTAATCAGCTAGCCAGCTCCTGGACCAACTATGTTTTTCAGACAAACAGGTCAGCTGACTTGAAGCAATTTGTGGTAAATCAATCTCTTGACTTGATTATCTGTTTGATAGACTTAGCAAGGCCTTGCCTAGTCATAGATACACAGAAGTAATTTAATGTAAAAAAGTAATTAAATTAGTAATTGTCAAGTAATCCACAGATAATGCCCAGCTGGTCCAAGTACAACAAAGAGCACTCTTTTCTCCACCTCTTGCAAACATATTTGAATATCTAACTTTCTGATATATTTCTGCATCATTAATCCACTGTTTATAATAGTCCTGGCATTTGTATGAGGCTAATGCCATATTTTGACATGATATTAAACAGGAACTCACTTCTGTTGAGTGGCAGTTGCTGTAGAGTCAGGGGGGAAATTATTGCTAGGCAAAGCACATTTTGAAATGTCACAACAACTGTTAAGGTGAAGCATGCAAATTCTAAGCCTGAAATATTCTAAAATCCTCCATTGTTTCTAAGATTGCTAAGTGCAGAGAGGGGAAGGAAATATTTCAAGGTATATGTTTACTTGCCTAATAAGCACCATATTGTACTTGAGGATCTTTTTGGAGTTTATTTATAGAGGGGAAAACATACATAGTATTCATACATTTTCCAAAAATAAGCACTGAAGACATCACAAGAATCCATTTTACCTTCACATTTATCTTCAGCATTTTCAGTAATAATAATATAACTGAATAAGGAGAATGCAATATTTTCACTTACAGCCCAATGGTATGGCCTGGGCACCAGCCTCACTGATGATGGTTTGATGCCAGTGCTTCTAGTTGGTATCTTAGGTTCACTCAGCAAAGGGGGAAAATAAGGTCACACACTGAAGTGCAAAAAGCATAGCCATAGCAACCCCACAACACTCATGGAACAGAATGCTGATGGAACCTTTATGTCAGCCAATAAAGTGCATGCAGATGCTGTCACACTTCCTTGATGTCAACTGGTCACTGTCCACATGACGAACACAAGGGCAGGAACAAAGCTCCCTCCCTCTATATCTATTTCTCAAGGTGGCTTTCATCTATCTACACTTACCCAAAATAGATTTTTTTGTAAACCTGGATGAACCCCCAAGTTTGCAGAAAAATCTGAGATCTTTAGAAATATATACAGTGTGTGCATATTTATTTATTATTTATTTATACTTTAAATCTGTGAATCGCCCAATCCCTGTATCCACAGGAAGCTGGACGATGTACAACAAAAGTTAATTCATTAGACAGAAGACAGAATTAAAATTAATAAATAACATTCCTTACATTCTTAAAATAATTTCAAGATGGTGTCACTAATCTCTCCTTAAACCCATACTGGTCTGTGCTGCTGCCTCGTAGGCGGGGTAAAAGAGGATGCAGAAATGGAAGAAGATGGAAGAAAAAGGGGACAATGCCAGCTGGGGTGGAAAACCGTTGCTGTCCTCATCCAAAAGCCTGGCTGAACATCTCTGCTTTACAGGCCCTGCAGAATTGCATTAAGTCCCACAGGGCCCTGGTGGTATTTGGCAGAGAGTTCCACTAGGTTAGAGCTAGGACCAAAACAGCCCTGGCCATATATCTTTGGGACCAGGGATCACCTGTAAGTTGTTCTCAGCAGAGCATAATGCTCTCCTGGAGACACACCAGAGGAGGTGGTCCCAAATTAAATCCCCCCCCCAAAGTAAAACAGCTACCTCCAGCAATCATCAGAGGAGCCTTGGAGCCATGCTGGGCCCAGTGGTGGTGCCCAAGAGCCATGCTGATTCTGGTATTGGTGCAACCCAGGATCCTCACTGGGTCCAGCAGCAGTGACAGCACAGTCCTGGAGTTGTGCTTGGCCTGGCAAGAAAGTGGAGGGAAGGGAATTCCCCCCGCATGAGTCTTGCAGGCCCACACTTGTATTTTCTAACAGTTAAGTCAGCAAAATCTGAGGATAATTAAATTTGGTAACTGGAGCTGTAAATGAACAAAACAGATTTTTCTACAAACCTGAAAAATGCCCCAGGTCTGCAGAAAAATATGAAATCTTAAAAATATACATTTAGGGGTTTAAAAAAGGAATGTCTGTAGCTTTAAGAAACAGATGTCATCAATGGCTGTTGCTAGGCAACCACAGTATTCTAGGCTTGGTTTTCATGAGTAAAAGGCAGGGAGAGGGGACAGGGTCCTGTCCAGGGTTGTTTTGACATTTGAGGGAAGACTCACTGGGGCCAGGCTGGCAGCAATCACTGGGGGACTGCTTATCACCTGACTTCCATGACTCAACTGGCCTGACTGCTTGCTAGTGTTCAACAGGACTACCATATGAATGCCAGTGTTATAGCGGTTATAGCTTCAAACCTGGGACCCAGGTTCAAATGCACATCTTGCTATGGAAGATCGCTGAGTGCTTTTATGCCAATCACATACTTTCAGCCCAACCTATCACATAAGGTTTTTGTGAGGATAAGAGAAAAAGACAAGAATAAAACTGCTTTGGCCCCTACTCTGGAGAAAAGTGAGGTATAAATGAAGTAAATAAATAATAAATATAGCTGATGATGGGAGGCAGATAAAAGGCTTGAGGCAGGGAAAGGGGAGAGGGTATGGGGTTGCCAGGAGAAGGGTAAGAGAAAATAGTTCAGGGAGAAGGATACAGAGGAAAGTGCTCCCTACCATGCAAATGCACCTGGTCCAGTGTCTGGCACCACACAACTAGACCATAGTATTCCTAGGTAGAGAATGCTGGGAAGACAAGGAAACCAGAAAACAGAGGGGCAGATAAATGTAGGTTGGCTGTTGGGAGAGAAGGAAAGAAGAAAACAAGAAAAGGGTGTGGGATGCCAAGGAACAGAAAGAGGAAATAGTGAGGGAGGGAGAAATGAGATGCCTGCTGCAAGTCCTTCTGGGTTCCTGCTTGTATAAACTATTTCTTAAGGTGGTCTCCCTGGAAGAAAGTTCAGTCTTTTAGAATCCTAAAGTTGCATTTCTAGCACACTCACTAAGGAGTAAATTCCTGGGAGCTCAGTAGGAGTTACTTCTGATTAAGCATGCTTAGGGTTGTACTGCCCAACAACAGAAACAAATGCAAATATGCAACAATGAAAATAACATATGACTATAATTTAAAACTGTAATAGAATTACATAGATAGCCACCTCTCTAATGGCATCACATTGAGAAAAGCAGCTGCTTCATGCCTTTCTGTCCATTAAATTTAGTGCCTGAGTCTTGAGGTAGATGTTTTCTGGTGTACATAAACCATACCTTATCTAGAACAAAGTTTGAGTCCAGTGGCACCTTTAATACCAACAAAGTTTTATTCAAGGTATAAGCTTTTGTGTGCATGCACACTTCTTCAGATACAATGAACATACCTTATCTATCAACAGTAAACAGCAGTTTTCCTTTATGAGCACTACATAATAGCAGATACAGTCATAGCATACTTCTTAGGTAGTCTGCAGTAAATGTTCTCAGTCTAGAGATGATTTACTACAGAGCGTAGCATGTGAAAGATTATCATTAATTTCAAGAAGGCGATGATTAATTTGTATGCATATGGTATTTCTGAAGTAGGAATGATAAATTACTTGGTTCAAGTGAGCAATTACCTATTAATGACAAATAATTAATATAGTATTAATATTCTCTAGTGCTTAACACTATTGTCTAAAAACAACAGAATTAAGTATTTAAAATGGTTATACTATCTATTTATCTATTTAGGATATTTCTATGATACCTCTACAGAGCTCTGCTCAAGACGACTTACAATTAAAACCACATTACGATATTTAAAAACAAGCCATTAAGAACAAGCTATTGAACAAAAGCAGCATAAAAGCTATGCATAAAACAGGGACAGATCATTAAAAAACTGATAAGATAAAAATCATTAATTAAAAGCCTTGGTATAATGATGTGTTTTGGCCTGATGCCTAAAAGAAAGTAAAGCAGGCAACAGGGGAGGGCATTCCAAAGATGCCATAACAGAAAATGCCATGAAACCATGTGGGACCTCAGCAGCATTAATGCCCCAGGGCTGAGCTGCAACCTCCAATACCATCTTATGGAATTGGCTGGTCAAGCAAGAGTGGAACCACCAAAGCACAGTGGATCCTAATTCCAGCCCAGCCGGCCTATTCAGAAGGACAGCCACTCAGAAGAATCAACAGGGTGACCAAGGATTTCCATCCCAAAGCCAGGCCTGAATCCAGATTGAAATAGATCTACACAATGCATCTCCTCCATGACTGCCTGAAGCTGTGTAGGCACTAGGCACCACCTGATGGAGCAGCTCACCCAAAAATTGAATATTAGCTACCAGGTGGTAAGAGTTTAGGACCTTTGGGTCAAGGGATGCCTTCTTCATATTGGAAAAGTGGGATAGGATGCTGTCTCTTAGCCTCAGCTTCCAGAGGGGGGTTACAAGAGAGCCAGATAGCTAGGCAAACTGTGAGTTTCCTTCCTATTTACTCTTCAGCCTCCTTCCTTCCTTCCTTTCTTCCTTCCTTCCTTCCTTCCTTCCTTCCTTCCTTCCTTCCTTCCCTCCCTCCCTCCCTCCCTCCCCCCCTCTCTCCCACACACACAAAGAAGGAGCACGTTTCTCTCCATGTTTGCCACCATGGATGCAGATACATTATGCATCTGCATACATCCAGTTAGTTAGATGATTCTATCACTATCTCTCAACCTGCACTATCTAGAATGTTCCCTGAATAAAGGATTCTTATCAGTTTGAACCTGACAAGTGGGTCTGTAACTCTATAACTTTGCTAGCACATACAGAACAAAGAAGCTACTGCTGTGTGTAGCCATTGTGCACTCTGTTAAATATGACAGAGATTACTGGCTTACCACACCAGTGAACCTAACACTTCAGGAGGGGTTTCACGACTGCTTCTTTCAAAGTAGTCAGAGAGGCATTTATTAATTTCTGCGGAGAGGCATTTATTACTTCCTGGATAAAGGCAACCAATTTAGCTTACCATGATACTATTACCCTTGCAGAGCAAGGGGCAAGAGTGGATAGAGCAGGCTACACATTTTGAAGCACTTTATACACTTCATTGGGCCTCGCCAACTGAAAGTCATTGATTCAGCTAGGACCAGACTGTCCTCCAATTACATCCTGAGACTGAGCCAGTTCAATTGAGGTGTCTTGTAGCAAATGCCACAATGGGTGACTTAAAAAAAAAAGTCTTAAGTGAACACAAGTTTAGCACTGTTCTCTAAAACAGTGACATTATTACAAGCTAACAACAGAAATTCCAACCTGGATCTCCAAATAGCTTACCTTCCCCTTAGTGAAAATGTCCTCTCTATTTCTAGCTAATTTTCTCTTGCCTGTGTCTCCCATTGATCCTCTCAGAGTGACATATACATCGGCATCTGTTCCTGAATCCGGGGATGAGTGTGTTGAGATGTGCAGAACAAACTGTTTCACTGAAGAAAGAGATATTCAGTTTCAATCAATTAAACACATATATTTAATGAGGAGATTATTTCTATTTCTAGGCTGTAATTTGCCAAATTGGCATTTAAAGTGGTTCCTGGGCTTTGCTTGCAGAGGCACTGATAGACCCTCAGGGTTTGATTCTCATACAGTTGAGAGTTATTTCACCTGATAACTAAGCTCACAAGTCCTATCCCCCCCCCCCAATGTAGGTCTGCAGTAAAACCCTCATATGACACCTTCATTCTGTAGTAAAACAAAAAACAAAAACTGGCTGGCTCTGAATTCAGTATAATTACCTCAAGGATGGGTGTTTCTCTCTCTCTCTCTCTCTGTTTGTATACAGGTAAATGAGGCATTTTGAAGGACTCTTTAGATTAAAAAAGTAGCTAGCACAGCAACTTATTTTGCTGATTTGTAAACCCTCTTAGTCATCATTGAGGATTATCCATAATGCTATCTGCCTGCTGCCCCTTCAGCATCCCTCTTCTTCAATAACCATTGCTTGTGGGTGGTAAAACTTAGTTTTGCCCAGGTTAGACTGAGACAAGCATTAATCATGAAATGCAATTAATAGATCTTGAGTATTGACAAGATTATTTCAAAGAAATGATAATTTTAGCCAGACAGTGTTTGTCCACACACTTTCCTGCTTCCTTTTGCTGCTTTGTCAACAGCCAATATAAGCAGTACAGAGCAGGTACCTGCCTATGAGAAGTATGATGTGCACTGATACTGTAATATGATGTGATATACACTGATACTGCAATATATTTATTTATTTATTTGATTTATATACCACCCTCCCTGTGGATATCAATCATCAATCAATAATAATCACTGCCAGTAAAATTAATGTAACTGTAAATCCACTGTGATTTTGACAAGTTTCAATAAAATGTTTGAAAGCAAATATCAGACCTGTTAACCAACTGCAGCCAGCTGTGAGAACTGGAAGTTCAGTTATAGTGTACTGATCTGAAAAATCTCGGAGACATGGGAAATCTAGAATTTGTTTACTTTTCCTGTGCTGGAGCTTCACCTGTATATGGGAAGGGATGATAACATACATATCTGGATCAGTCCAAGTTTCATGCACGAGAGTTTCCCCAGCAGTACCCAGAAAATGTCTCCAGGAAGCTTCCTAAATAGAGATGGGCATGAACTGGCTGACTAACTAAAGTGTGTCATGAAATTTGGCTGGTTTGTGGTTCATGAAGTGATGTTTTTGAACTGAAGAACTGTCACAAACTTCCATGAATTTTGACACAATTTGTGGTGGTTCATGAATAGCAGAAAGCAGAGGTTTAAGCAGTTCAGTTTCAATGGCTTAGAATGGTCCCCACCACTCAGCTGTCTGGAAACCCTTGCTTTCTGCTCCCCACAAAAAGCCATTAGGAGCAGAAAGCAGGGGTTTAAACCTTAAATGGCTCAAGAACCAATACAAACTGGTTTGATTTCCAAACTGTCATATCAGTTTGTGGTTCAGCCATGAACCATGAACCAAACAGCAAAAATGCAATTCATGCCCATCCCTATTCCTAATTAGGGATGGGCACAGACCTAAAAAGGTGGTTCAGTTCTGGGCCCATGGCAGCCCACACGCTGAACCCCAAACTGAATTGAACCGAACCTGTCCGGCAAGTTCAGTTTCCCCTTTCTCCTGACTGTGGCTCACCATGGCCAGGAGAAAAGGAGGGAACTGCCCAGGAAGGGGCTTCCTTGCCCCTTTCTCCTGGCCATGGCTCACCAGCCCAGCTGCCTCATGCAGCATGGTTTAAAGGAGCTGCAGAAGGAAGCCCAAGACTGCTGAACAAGCAGGGAGAGCTTTCTATACCAGGGAGCCTGCAGCTGGGCTGGCAGGGAGAGCTCTCCCCATTGGCTCTGCTGACTTTTGCTAACAAAATAAGTTATTATAAAAATACAAATATTTATTATGGTGTACACATTAGTAAAAGATAACGTAATGTTAGCAGTATGCAACTTGATTACTAACTTTGATGGAAGAGACACACATCCAGGCACATTGGCTATTTCTTACCAGGTTGGTTGGCTAATTTAAATATTCTATGGCTAAAAATTATTTATATAATTATACTATTTATAAACTCTAACAATTATATAATTTTCACTTTGATGTAGAACAATTTGGAGAGCAAGTGCAGTTACCATGAGAGATTATCCATGCCCTACTATGTAAACTTTTAGCAATTGTACATCACATGAAGTAACAACAGCAAAATTTTTCTGGTATTTTTAAATTTACTATTATGTGCATTCATTATGTGCAATTGATATATAATAATTTGGCTTTTTTCCTCTCCCTTTTGACAATTCCAGAAAGCAACACCTGGCTCTAAAGAAAATCTTTGTTCATATATTTATTTCTGGATGTGTGTTGTTTTACAATAGTAATATTGACCACTGAGGCCCCTAAGGGGCCAAAACGTGTATGGTCTACTGGTGATAAGATATACCCATCAATTGTATATGTAAAACTTTCAGCTCTGTGTGTAAAAAGTTTTAAGAGTCTGATATTTGGATAATTTCTTTTAACCTATTTTATCTTTTACTAATATGTACACCATAATAAATATGTGTATTTTTATAATAACTTATTTTGTTAGCTTGACCCTCATATATCACAGCCTGAATTCAGCCTTAGCTGAGAGCAGTTTAACACAGACAGGAGCACTGGGGGAAAGTTGGCAAAGAGGTTTGGGAAATTAGGTGATGATTCCCATTTGGGCCAAGAAAAGGGGATAGATCTTCTAGAAAGCCAAGGAATTTCCCCACCCAGTCAAACAGGGAGTTAGCTCTGAAGAGTGCAGAGATCCCTGGTCTAGTGTGGTTAGAAACTGCCTGTAGAAACCTTGAGAGTCAGTTAAAAACTCAAGATGAGTACTGGTGTTTCAAGAGAAGGGGTTTGGGTACTGGAAAGATTGTACTAGCCTTCCGGAAACCAAAAGAGACAGAGAATGCTCAAAGGTAGTGTACTAGAGTGCTTGGGAAAACACTGGAACAAAAGCCTCTCAACATAAAGATTTAAGTAACTGTGAATAAACTCTCATTAGCCTAAAACATAAGAATTAATGTCTGTGCATGTACTGGTTTTACTTCAGAGTTATCTATATTTAGTTACCTCAGAAATTTCAGCTCCTGATTTTACCTGATCTTTCCCCTCCATGTTGAATAAAATATCTTGTTAATTTTGAATTTCAAAACATCTCAAGTGCCATTTTCAGTGGTTTAAGTTAAAGGGCAATCCTGACCCTTCCCTCAGGTTCCTGGGCTGAGCCAGCAGTAAAATATCATACTGAGATAGGGTGAGACAGGCAGATTTCTTCAGGAAAGAAGAAAACAGACCACTAGGGCTGCTCAGTCAGAAAGGCAGATAGAAATGCAGGGGAAATCCTGCCTCTGAAGAAGAGAAAGGGAAGGAGGTCATCATAGAGCCATTTAAACCCCATGTTCTGCTCCCTGTGAAAAGCCATGGGGAGCTCAAAGCAGGGTTAAAATGCTTTGAGCTATTTAAACCAAACATCTGAGCAGCAGGGAACCCCCAGCCCCTCAGCTGTTTCTTGTGAAGAGCAGAACACCGGGGTTCTGTTCTGCATGAATGGTCACGAACCAGAACTGCCCCAAAATTCATGGAAGTTCATTTTGGTTCTTCAGTTAACAAACTTCAGTTCACAAAGCCTGAACCACCCAAAATGTGTGACAAATTTTTGTTCTTCAGCTGGTTCATGCCCATCCCTAGTCCTAATGTCTTTGGTAAGCTCACTAGTGGGGCATGAAGGTAATGTTCACTCCTTGTGGCTGTTGGTTAAACTCCTCTGGAGATGGGAAGTGGCTTCTCCCACAAACGTTTTTGTAATATTTCATAAAGTCATCTAAACTAATGGCCGTACTGGTACATTCTGGGACAGAGGATCAGATTCTACCAGTTTTTCTGCTCTGATTCATCTCCTTGTTGCAGTCCCTTGCATGTGGATTTTGCCCATAGGGGTCTCATGATCCCTGACATAGCTCTTTCAGTGGTAAAAAGGGGGCCCTTCTTCTTCTGCTAACAGAAATAATGGTGGAATTCAATGTACTGAATTTTCAAGTTAATTATATTTTGTGCTAAGGTGTATCTTGCTGGCCAACATCCTCCCATAGAAAAGGTAAAGGGCCTGCACCACTGGGACTGAACATGAGCTTCTAATAAATAACATATTTGACAAACATCAATATAAGTACCTCCTGTGCTTTTGTGTAATCCATGTTAAAAACATATGTAAGCTATGTGTCAGGAAATCAGTATTTTCTTTTGCCTGTCCTTTACCTCCTGCCAATACCTCCTGCCAATTAAGATTGCATCTTAATTTCGTTGTACTATGTACAATGATAATAAAGTATATTATTATTATAATTATATTATTATCAATGCCTTTATTAATTGACACTCCCTGCACAGAATTTTATAATGTTGTAAACCTAAATTTATAAAGTATATGTTTCAGATGCCCTAAGATCATATTATGAAGAGATCTGTTGTGTGAATTAAGACTCTTATGTAAAGAACATCTTTCAAAAGGAAAAGCAAACATGTCACTGAACTTTACCTCACGGCAATACCAGGTCTCCCCACCTATGTCTTCTATTTCCAAGCGAATTTTGCAGATCATGCCAAACTTGTTATTTAGCTCCAGTGATGCCTGATGTGCTTCATCCCTCTTGAACCATCCTTTGGGAATGCAGACTGAGGCAGATACACCTTTG
The DNA here is from genome assembly GCF_001447785.1 of Gekko japonicus. Classification (NCBI taxonomy): domain Eukaryota; kingdom Metazoa; phylum Chordata; class Lepidosauria; order Squamata; family Gekkonidae; genus Gekko; species Gekko japonicus. The sequence goes on along the minus strand of NW_015176461.1, from coordinate 887,912 downwards.
TCATCAAAAGCTGACAGAATCAGCTTTGGGTTTATGCTATTGTGCGAAGTATCCCTGGTTGTAACAGTGACATCCCAAGTTCCTAGAAAAGTAAATCAATATTTGATTGTTTTAAAAACTTTAATGGACTTTAATGCTACAAAAATTAGCATGTGTAGAAAAAAAGTGACAAATATTTGGTATCTGCCTTGATATCAGCAAGTTTATGACTATGTATGATCCTTTATATAGCACTTGGTAAATTATTTTACAATAGTTTGTTTCTTTAATCTGAAAACAGGAAATTTATAATTCCTGTTTTATAGTAGAGACATGATTTAGAGATAGGAATTTGCTTGCCCAGGAGTAAATCTGTGTCACCAATGAGTTAATTTCAGAATTCCCTGATGGTATTGTAGGATAGTACCAACTAGAAATGGGGAGATCTTGTTTCAAATGCCCACATAGCCACAAAGCTAACTGGAGGACTGACAGTGTAATCCTATGTAACTTCACAGACCCTTTATAGGATTACAAGTGAAAGAATCCCTTTCAGCTTAATGTACCACATAGGGTTGTTTTAAAGTGTAGGATGAGGAAGAACCATGAACCTCTGGACTTCTTGTAAGAAGGGTGGGACAAATGTGTGATAGAGAGATTCTAATCTTATTCTGTATCCACTGGACTAAATGGTGTCTAAGGTATACGGCTGAATCTTGGTGGTTAGGAATTTATAGCTGTCCCGAGGGTGAGCCTCCCCAGGGCTGGCCACTGCCACTCGGGACTCTGGTGCCGTCACCCACCCCAGCACCGACGACAAAGGAACCTACTGGAGGCAGGGGCCGACCTGATGCACCATCGCCACAGCTCCCGGGACCTGTGAAGATGGCTCTGAGGTGCCCAGGCAGAGACTCCATCGGGTAATAGCCAGTGCAGGAGGGGGGTGCCCCAGGAGGAGTGGAGATGACCACGCCAGGCCAATGGCCCGGCACAAGGGCCCGACTACAGCACAGAGCAGCATGGAGGGAGAGAGATGTGGGACGGGCAGGGAAGCTGGGGCCGGAAGGAAGCCACACCCCAGCCCAGCATCCTGGTACAAGAGGAGGGGGCGGGGCCATAACTGGGGTGGAAGGCGGACCACAGAAAGGAACAGGTGACATAGGGCAAGAATAAAAGGGGGAACAGAAACGGAGGCCAGGGAGGCGAAAGCAACACTGACAGCACCGAAGGGAGAAGCAAGAGAGAGACGTGTCTGAGTGTGCCAAGGGAGTGTGGAGGGTGGTGACATAACCTCCTCCCCTCCCGAACATCTGAGGCCTCTGTGGTTCCCCCTTCCCACTCCTTGGGAGACAGGCCACGGTGGTGTATAGGTCGGAGCAGCAGGGGCCAGCGATAGCGACGAGGGGTCGTCGAGCTCATGTGACAGCGGCAAAAGGTGTATAGGTCGGAGCAGCAGGGGCCAGCAACAGCGACGAGGCTGTCGTCGAGTTCATGTGACAGCGGCAAATTATGGCTTGCCATGTGAATGGAACTTTTTGTTAAATAATAGTCACTTCCTCTTGTGTAGGTGGAGTTTAAGTTTTGAACATTTTCTCTGCTCACCCAAAAGGGAGAAAGGATGACTTCTGCAAAGCCCCCTTTTTTCTTCAGTCCCCATGTCACATAAAATGTTCTGTATGTTCCTCAACCCACAAGAGTAGCACTGGGAGAGGCACAGGGGGCTGCTGGAGGAAGGGGACACCATACAAATAACTTCTGTGAACACTCTCTGTTCATGGAAGCATAGACTAAATTTTCCCATTGCAGAATGAAAGTTTCCTGCCTTCCCCCTCCCACTGAAGCCCACTGATCTCTACGAAATGGTGCTCCTGGGGAACAGCGGACTTTGGGGAATGGTATCTGGGGGGTCTGCAGCAGGGAGGGAAACTCAGTGGAAATTGCCGATTTAGTCTGGATCCAGCACTATGTGTGTGAGATGTTGCATTGGAGAAATATAATACTGCCAACATACATGCTACAGTTTTCAGTAAAAATGATTTCTCAAACAATCTTGAATATTAAACTTACAAATAACATTCATCTGTATTTTCAATGATCAGAAATAATGTGCAAGCTGACAACAATAAGAGAAAGGTTGTACTGGAGACTTATATAGAAAAAATATAATCATACGATCTTCTAAGGTGCATGTCTTAAAGTGAGGGAGAGCGATGATCTATTCCACTGACTGAGAAAAGCTGCAGAGAACATTGCATTTTGTTCTTACAAAAAAGCCAGTTGTACCATCAATTGAAAGCATCACATTTTTTGTAATGCTTTCTGTCCTTAATTTGTGAAAGTAAATATGCCCATTTCAGTCCATCTCAATTTAAACGTGAGTGATGGAGTGGGGGGGGGTAACAAAAACACTACAAGAACAGATGATGTATTTCAGAAATAGCTTCAAATGCAAAAGCCTTCTGCTCTGCAATTCTTGGTGCTTAGATATATCAACTATTTTCTTTTCCTTTTGTCCCCTCTGCCACATGCAATCTCCAAATCTCATTTTTAAACATTGCTTATACTTCTAATCTCTATCTCTGTGTGTGCTAATATAATTATTCTTTAAACATATTATTCTGCTTTGCAAAGCATCATGGGATAGAGTTTGCATGACAGATATTATTTAGGATAAAGTGGTATTATATTTGGATTTTTATTTGTCTCAATAGACCTACCCAGAAAAGATAAAATATATCAAAAATGGATCTTGAATGTGTTTTGTTGATTTTGCATCTCACCATGAACATTTCCTGCCAGCCTCTCTTTTCTGATTTTCCCAAGAAGCTGTAGTTCTTGTTTCATCTTTCCATCACCAATTCCACTGTCCAGCCATTGTTGACAGGAGAATGCATAGGGACCATCACTTTTTTCTTTTTCTTGTATAGTGATCCGGTTGAGGTTCCAGCCAGCTCCATAACCAAACTGATTGTGTTCTACAAGCAGCTTGCTTAACATCCCTAAATCTATTGCCTGGACACTGAATGTATGCATCTTTGGGGGAAAATAAATAAGAGTCAACATCAATGGTATTATAAACATATTACCATTACTCTGTTAGGCAAATCAATTTTACTGTTCAATTCTTCTGTTTCCTGTTAGCTAAATGAAGAAAAGTCTGAATGGTTTTTACAGTAGTCTTATGCAGAGTTACACCTTTCAAGGCCCCTTGACTTGATTTAAACAGGTGCAGTTCTTTTTAGGATTGAGCTGTTAGATAGTTTATTTACAGCCTAGAACCTATTAGAATGTTAATTGTTTGGAGCCCATTAGAATGTTGATTGTCTTCCTGTGAAAGATATCAAATAGAGACACTATTGTGTAAGAATCTAAAATCAAAGTTCCTGGTCCTTAGGACCTGAAACAGTATGAGAGATATATTCCCTTATTTGCTAAATTATTCCAATAGTAATATTTTCTAACAGTTCTCCAAGAAGAATATTATTAGTAATACTAAACAAACACTTTTCCAGGAGGAAAGCAGAAGCTGAAAAATATTTTATTTATTTATTTTATTCAATTTATACCCCGCCCTCCCCGCAACGCGGGCTCAGGGCGGCTTACAAGGGCATACGCCAATATAAAACATATTTAAAACCATTTAAAACCATCACAATACAAATAACATTACAACCTATTATTAACAAAGTGCTCTAGATGTTATTTCACAAGATGGCGTGTTTCACTGCTCTATTGCCAGTACTCTGTTTCTCGGCATCATCTGCTCCAGGGAGACACAGTTGTTCCCTTTTCCAGGGCCAGGTAAGATGGAACAATAATGATGGTGGTAGTGGCGGCTCCTACTCATACGCCTGGTGGAAGAGCTCCGTCTTACAGGCCCTGCGGAACTGTACAAGGTCCCGCAGGGCCCGGATCTCCACCGGGAGCTCATTCCACCAGGTAGGATCCGCCACCGAGAAAGCCCTGGTCCTGGTAGCGGCCAGCCTGGCCTCTCTGGGACCTGGTAATGCCAGGAGATGTTGCGTCCCAGACCGAAGTGCTCATGGGGAAACATATGAGGAAAATATATTCAGTACAAGGCCCAGTGAGTGCACAGGTGACTCCAGATTTCTTAGCTCTATATCCTTCTTATCATACCCTGCAAACTTCAAATTGCAGCCGGGGAAATAATGAGATTTCTTTCAGGATCAAAACAACTTGCTACATGCTATGCAATTTGCTTTGTAATATGTGATATTGCAGGGGAGTTTGTGGTGCGGTCTAGAGTACAGCTGAATTCACACATGCACACAGGGAGGTTTGGCCAGAACCCCCAAGTGAATCAAGTTATTTTACTCTGTTCTATTGGAGTACCTTGTATACTCCAAGAATACTTTTTAGGCTTTTTTCGAAAGACCACTACTTTAGTTTTTGAGTAGTTGATGGTAAGCTTTTCTTCTGTACAGTAGTCCCCCAAGTTATCCAAAAGCCTCTTTAATTCAATCCTGGTTAGAGAAACTAGGACCATACCATCTGCATATAGTAGTAGTGATCATCTTTGTTGACCTAATGTTGGTGGAACAAATTCCAGGTTGGTTAGTCTTGCTACAATATCATTTATATATAAATTTAAAAGTACAGAGGCTAACTCACAGCCCTGCTTGACTTCTTTGCAAGTCGGTATTTTGCTGGTCATTGAGCCTGAGGTACCTACTCTAATTTTTGCATATGTTTCTGTATGTAGCTCACGAATAAGAAACAACAGTCTTTTATCTATATTAGTTTTCATCAGCTTGTCCCAGAGTTGGTTTCAATCAATTGAATCAAAAACTGTGGCCAAATCAATGAACACAGTGTATAAGGCTTTAGTTGGACCTTTCATGGCTGAGTGAGCCAGCTGATAAAGAGTATGGCAATGGTCAATTGTCCCTTGGCCCTTTCTAAATCCTGCCTGCTGGGGATATATGATATTATTATTAGCAATCCAGTCCTCCAGTTTTTGCAGAAGATATTTCCCATACAATTTGGATGCTGTATCAAGGAGGCTTAAGGGGCGATAGTTTTTTGGGTCTGTTTTGTCCCCCTTTTTATGTATGGGGTCTACTATACTGGTTTTCCACCCTATTGGGAATATGCCCGTGTTGTTTATTTGGTTAAATAGTTTAGTAGGTATTGGGGTCCACCAACTGGGAAAGGTTTTTATTAAATCTGAAGGAATCAAGTCCTCTCCAGGTGATTTACCTGAAGCCAAAGATGTAATAAGGGTTCCGATTTCAGATTCTGTCACTGGAAGCCATTCTGGTAATGGTTGCAATTCATTAGCAACAGCCCATTCTCTGTTTCTGCTGATTCTGACATAAAAGGGGGAGCTTCATAGATTTTTGTAAAATACTCAAACCAGGTATTTCCACTTATCTGTGCATCCATCATTTGATGAGGTCTGCCTAAACTAGATGAAACAATTTCCCCAAAACATGAATCTTTCCTCTCAGACATGGCCTGAACTAGTTCGTTCCATAAATGCTTACCATATGCAGTTTTTTTTCCCTTTTTAGCAGGCTCTTATATTGGAATCTAAGTGTGTTTAATTGTTGGAGTTGGTGGGGCTCTTTACTTTGTCTAGTTAATCTCATTTGTTTGGTTATTAGTTTCTTAAAGTTTCTACATTCCGAGTCATACCACCCATTGGTAGAACAGGGGTGAGTATTTGGGGGTCTATCATTGATAAGCAATGGCTTTATAACTTGTACAATCTCTTCATAGTGTTGAATAATATTCGCTTCTGATCCTAATAGAACTTGTCTCCTGTCCTTAATATCAGCACTCTCCAAAGCAACCTGTACTGTTCTTTGCAGCTGTTCTGACCACCTATGTCTCCTGTAGCCAGGGGTTAAATCCTCAGTGGGGTCAGATATAGAGGCCAAAAGAATACAACTGTTAAAATTTAATACTAGTTTTAGTGGACAATGATCACTAGTTGGACTATCACTTACTTCAAAATAGTCAACTTAGTCTAAAAGTACAGGTGAAACAGCTAAATAATCTATTGTGCTGGCATATAATGAGGATAGATATGTATAAAGACCTCCAGACTTGTCAAAACTTGTCCCATGCAGCACATAAAGATTAAACGTGGAGAACAACTCTAGAAGTTTGAGCCCAGATTTACTAATTACAGAGTCTACCGAGTGGCGATCCAAAAGAGATGCTTGTTCAGCTACATAGGTATGAGTATCCGTGCCCAATTTGAAATTTCCTGAGCCTATCCTAGCGTTAAAGTCCCCTCCTAATATCATATTAGTTCTAGGATATTGGGACACTAGATCTTCAAGTGTCATAAATAAATGGTCCCACAATTTCTCTTTGTCCAAAGTTAGGAGATTTTGGTGGCAAATACACAAGAGGGGAGTTATGTGCTGCCCCTTAATTAATAATATCTGTATGTAGTTTGGACAAATACTTTTGAGAACTTGGATTTCTATTTTTAAATTTAGGGTAACTAATATTGTGAACCAAGTGCACATCTTCACTCTCAATCTTCTTTTAACATGTTGGCCAAAAAAGAATATGTGGAAAGGATTCAAAAACCTCTGGTCAATACTAATATGAAACATGCTGCTTTTCTATCTGCCCAACTGCAATTCTGTGAAGGTAAACTAAAATGAAAGGGCCATATAATAATGTACCAGTTTTCCTTTCATTTCACTTAACTTTCTATCCTTCAGAATCTGTTTCCAAGAATACTGATGACAACACAAACAGAGGTCAACAATGTTAGTCTTCTGTGCTGCGATCATCTAAGGTTCATGCTACTAAGAGGAGATAAAACTCCATTGAGGGCTGATGGACACATTTTAAAATACTACTGTAGCTTCCAGTAAACAACGATGTGTTAGCAGCTGCAAAGTTTCATGTTAGAATGAATAAATTATGTTAGAGAATGAACGTGTGCCCATTTGAGAAAGAATATGAGCGGGTGGGTGGAAATGTGGGCACATGTGGGTAGCAATAAGACGACCAGATGGATGGCAAAAAGAGAAGCTATAATTTCACTTGTTGACAGCTAATATACCATAAGAATACAAGACACACATAAAAAAGAAAGAAAAAGTGTGTGTGTTTAAAGTGTTTTTTAAAAATCAGGCTATTACACTTGTCTTTTAATGAAGATAGGAATGTGGTCTACAAACACATTCAGGAAAAGTAACACTAAGCATATCATTTCTACTGGAAAAATAGAATTTCTGACATTTTTACTTCCATGTATTTATGATCTTACAAAACAGTTACCATAGTAAAAATACAGTGCATAATGGTAAGTATAAAAGGCTCCAAATAGGCAATATTCAAGAACAATGTGTTGCAAATAACTTTTGAAACACTGTACTGTTTTTGATTGTTGTTTAAAATTTCAGATCTCACTGTAGCACCACAGTATCTGCAATCCTTAACAATAGCCTCTACCAGAAATATTCCTCTTTTTTCTGTTAGCACATTTCAACATGAGCTCTATCATTAATCCCATTCTGTATGACAATAAATCATAGTCCTCAGAAAACAGTGGACAAAATCACCCTATTGTTGTCAATGAATTCTCTTCAAGGCACATTAAATTACATAGTCCTTCATAGTTAGCCCAAATTTATTTTTGTCCTATGTTATTTCTCCTTTTGTGTAAAGGCACACACACTTCATTGGAAGCATAACTGATGAAAACCAAAACTGTTTCATTTAAATTGGTTTGCCTGATTTAGATTCTATTTTAGCTAGGCCGAATGATCATTTCCCACTCATTTAACCCATTATACCAGTGAGAGCAGTTAGCTAGAAAGATAATTACTTAAGCAATGTAAACTGGCTTTGTTCACTGTGGTATAATTGAATTGCTTCATCTTCTTTTATCATACAGATGACAGCATAAAGCTACCTGCACTGAATCAAATTCAGGCATGTTTGTATTTACAGAGACCTAGTGTTCAAAGGGATTCCATGAGTGGCTAACCCTTGCAAGCAACACGATGCCCTAGCCTTTGCAGATGCTCACTGAATATTCCATTATAAATCATCAAGGTAGGAAATTGTACAATTTCCCTGGGTAAGCCTACTGAATAGCTTAGCTGTTCTTATACTTAGCCAGTGTTTACTGAATACAAACCTGAATCTGCTTTTCAACATGAATGCATGAATTTGTGTCTATTTTTAAGTGCCCAATCAATAGTTGTTTCACCATTCTTTAAGTATTTGAAAATGAATACAATTTAATCTTTTATCTAAGAGTGCAGTCACGTGCCAGCGCGGGGGGGCGGGGGGGGGGGGGGGGGGGAGCGAGGCTATTTGTTCTGTAGTAATTTGACCCACCACTGCATGATCAGATGCGATGGCGGGTGAATCAGGTTTTTTCTTCACCGCGTGTTTCTGGTGTGCTTCAACAAGGGATCACTGATGCAATGGGAGCGCGCTGGAGCGATCACACGAGGAAGTCTGTCTGCAGCTCGTTGCAAACCCGTTTGATACTGCACTTTCCCCGGTATTTTTTAACTCCGCTTCTTCAGCGGAGTGAGATGGGTTGCCGATGGGTGCAGGATGCTTGCCAGATGTTCCTGTGTGATCACACCCTTAAAATCAGCCCGGCATTCGTGCCTATCACACAGCTAATTCTGTGAGTGATCGGGACCTAAGAGAAGAATTTCTGTTTCTTCTGGGCTTAGAAGGGCTAGAATTACACAGGTAGTAATGTCTTATAAATAATTTCTCTTTCTCTGCCACTACTCTATTTAAACTATGGTGACCAAAGTACATATGGCATTTTGAAGCTTAATCAGAGTTAACTAGAAAACGCCCATTTCCCCTTGTCTTGTACATAGTACTTTTGCTAACACACTGTAAAGTGACATTTGCATCGCATTGCTAACATGTTTAGATGATGATCTTATGCACCCCCTACATCTGAGTAAAGTCTGAGCCCAGTTGGAATTTCCTCATTTGATCTCAGTTTCCATAGCGATTTGTAATTCTTTATAATCTTCAGATTAGGTGCTCAATTGATCCTCATCATTATTATAAACTAAATCCAGACTTCTATGAATGTATGTGGTGACTATAGGCACAATTCACCAGGCACTGATACTGTGCAAAGGCCTCCATATAAACTATGTTAAGTTCAAGGTGATGGTCTTTAGTAAAAGACCTAGGAAATCAGTGTGGAGAATTCTAGGGGTACAGACTCATACTGTGCAGTCTTAAATTATTTTGGCAGGCCTTGCATGGAGTTAGAGGACAAATCTCATCAAATGAACTGGAGATGTGCTGTAGAAGTACTTCATGGACTGACCCAGTTTCATATGCTTGATATTTATTTCCTATACCCATATGATTGGAAACAGTCGAAATAAGAATTATTTCATGCAATGCCCATAGCTTAGGCAGTATTCCCTAAATGCTGTAGCTATGATATTTTCTACTAAACTCAACTGTTTCAAAGATGTTTTTTTTAGTTAAACATATTGGGATATTTTGTAAATGACAATTAGAAATTCTCCTTTGACCATAAGGTCTTTGTCATGAGTTTGGATTTTTCTGAGGTTGTGATATAGAAACTTCACAGTTGTGGGATTTGAACCACAGGAGTCTCAGCAATTTATGCACACCCCGCATGGAATATCACTGGAAGCAGCAAGTTCATCACTTAAGGGAGATGGTAAACATATCTGAGAAAGACCCTGAGTATGCAAGTTTGCAACTTTATTGCCCCTAAAAAGGAGTGGTGTCTAAACAGCCAGAGACCTCTGTCCTGACTTCTGTTTATTCCATCTTTGCCTGAATTCCAGTTCTTTGATTACTGAATGAAGGCAAAACTAGATAAGACACTGAAGATTACATGGAAAGTTTGTGATATCAGGATCTCCCATAATGCCCCCCCCCCCCTTATTAGCAGCCATATGCTTTGAAGTTCAGAGATATAACACTTGTGGAACAAGGCTCTGTAACCCTTTGTTTGCGTGCTGTTTAATCAATCTCCATGGCCTCTCCCAAAGACCTCTACAGGGCAACACTTATGGATCTCCCTACTGCATCTAGTTAAACAAAACAGAATACTTCTGCTAGTTTCAGTATTACGTTAATCTGTCAGCAACATTTAAGGATAGCTTTATATGTATGCTTTGGATATGGCACCTGCTATTTTTTCTTCTGCCAACCACGCACACCTCTGAAGTGTAAGATCACACTTCTGCATTCCTCATGCTTTTGCAAAACAATTGCAGAAAAAGGAAAACTGGAGGCTGCTAACATGTTCTATTTTGACCAAGCTGCTGAGTTGTGGCTCCTACCCATTTTATACTTAAAGAGGAAGACAGAATGACTGAAAAGCCTCCAGATTCCATTCTTACCTGACCCTTTCCAAAATGTGCACATGACTTTGAATTCTTTAATCTTCTTTGGGAAGAGTCTCCATTTTCTCCAAATATTGTCATAAAGATGTCTGCATCTGTTTCTGATGCAGGTAATGCTCCTGTGTAGACTCTGACTGAGTAAGTAATTTCTGTGAGGAAACAGCAAAGGAAAAAATGTAACAGAGAAGCAGACTTTAATATAGGTTTTGTCCTTCATGCTGTGAAATAGTCCCTAATGCTGTGCTGCCATAGAACCAAATTATGAATTACATTGCAACCCTATGCAACTTGAACCCCCAAACCAGTTGTCCATTGGGGGATGCACACTGCCCCCACTCTCTCTCTTTCTCCCCCTCTCAGCATCTCCTGGAAAGTGCGAAGTCATGCAGTGGAGGGCACATACTTGAGAGGGTTGAGCACCCTGAAGGTGAGGTGGCAATGCCCCCATGCAAGTTCAGCCAGCTGCACTCAAATGGGCCTTGCTTTAGTGGAAACTCCACTAAGGTGGAAAAGGCTGCATTAGGGAATCCATGGACGCCACTCACTGATGCCCAGCATGCAGCTACACAACAGAAGGAAGGTTGACTGACTAAGACCACTCAAAGACCTGGTTGCAGAAAGCATGTCAGCTTCTACAGTAGTTAGGTGGGTGATGTGATATATTTCTGAACAAAAATACAAATCATAGACTATGGAATCATACAGTTGGAAGGGAACTCCAGGGTCATCTAGTCCATTCCCCTGCACAATGCAGGAAATTCAAAAATACTCTCCCCCCCACACACACAGTGACCCCTACTCTATGCCCAGAAGATGGCAAAAAAATCTCCAGGATTACTGGCCAAACTGGCCTGGAGAAAAATTGCTGCCTGACCCCAAAGTGGTGATCACCATTTTCCTGGGTGTGTAAGAAAGGGCCACAAGAACTAAGCACTGAGGCAACCCTTCCTGCCCTCCTTCTCACTATCTGCCTAAGCTCACAGAATCAGCATTGCTGACAGATGGCCATCTAGTCTCTGTTTGAAAACCTCCAAAGGAGGAGAGCCCACCACCTCCCGAGGAAGCCTGTTCCACTGAGGAACTGCTATAACTGTCAGGAAGTTCTTCCTAATGTTTAGCCAAAAATGCTTTTGATTGAATTTCAACCCATTGGTTCTGGTCTGATCTTTGGCAACAGGAAACAACTCCATACCATCCTCTATATGACAGCCCTTCAAGTACTTGAAGATGGTTATCATATCACCTCTCAGTTGTCTCCTCTACAGGCTAAACATACCCAGCTCCTTCATCCTTTCCTCATAGGACTTGGTCTCCAGACCCCTCACCAATTTCGTTGCCCTCCTCTGGACATGTTCCAGCTTGTTTATATCCTTCTTAAATTGTGGGGCCCAAAACTGAACACAATACTCTAGGTGAGGTCTAATCTGAGCAGAGTAAAGCAATACCATCACTTTGCGTGATCTAGACAGTATACTCCTGTTGTTACAGCCCAAAATCATGTTTGCCTTTTTAGCTATGGCATCACACTGGTGACTTATGTTCAGTGGATGGTCCACTAAGACCCCTGGATCCCTCCGAGGTGTATGTGCTATCATGAGGGATTTGGTTGTTGCATGGAAACTGCTTGCCATTTTGATAGTAGCTGAAGATTCCTGAGTCAACAGCCAATGGTAAGAGAGTGTGTGATCTGGTGAGACTTTTTCTTGAGTTTGCTTTCATGAAGCAGGCTGAAAGCACAAGCCAGCTTCCTGGTGGAGGAAAGAGCAATGGTGCTGAGACCAGAAATTAGTAAATATTTCAGTGATCACCTGTGGACCCATTCTTGATTTCACAAACTAATCACAGTACTGTTCTGCATTGCTTTTGAACTGACCCACTGTGCATTTGTGGTCAAGGTGAGATTTTAACCAGAAACTGCCTGAGTAACTACTTGGTCTCATAATCATTATGTTGCACTAGATCACATAACAGCTTCCTTGAGCACTGGGACATCACAAGGAACTTCATCTGTATGCTGATAATTCTTCAGTGAAAGCTTGAAAAGCAGTTCATTTCTCACAGCAGGGTAAAGATGCATAACACAATTTAATGAGATTGCTAAAGCAAGAACATTTGGACATGGTGCTTTACTAGGACATGTACAAATAAAATTAGCCAGTGTGGTGTCATGACTAGAGTGCTGAAATAGGATCTGGGAGATCTATTTTCAAATTCCCACGTGGGCCCATTCTGCATCTAGCATTTTCTCCATTGTTTTAAGAAACCCACACTGGAACAGAAAAAGATGTGGCTCAAAACCACATTCAAATACCCCAGGCCAACGCCTACTGACTGCAGAGTCACCCCTGAACAGCCATAAATCTATGCAAGCAGTACCATAAAACCAAGAGAACAGAGGAAATGAAAACAGTATGCAGTGTGGAGGCTACCATAAAATCTGACAATCAAAGGCTGTGGTCACACACGGAAGGGAAGCGAGGCTATTTCCTCCAGAGGAGTTGACATGCAGTTGCAAGATCACACTTCCCTTTGTAGCTGCAGGCACAGCCTGTCATTGTGTGATCTGATGCAACTATGAGTGAGTTGGGTTTTTTGCCATTTGTTTCCCATGCATATAAATGAGGAATTGCACCTCCACACTGAGGGCCCCCTATGGAGTATGCGATGATACACATACTGTGAGGAGGGGGGGGGAACGGCACTGAGCCAGGATGGCATGATCAGACCATCCCAATGGCATGAGAGCATGCTTGCATGATCAGACAGAGGAAAGTCCATCCATGGCCCATCAGAACCCATTAGAGCCAGACTTTCCCCAGTGTCTTTTAACTCTATTTCTACAGTGGAGCAGCACGGATTGCCGACAACTGTGGGACGCTTCCCAGATTTTGCTGTCTGATCGCTCCCTTTAGATCCATCAGGCATTAGCACCTATGTCAGAGCTAAAGGTGTGTGTGATCGCAGCCACAGAAAGTGAAAGTGGTATGCAATGTAGAGGGGAATTTCTGTTCCAATATGGGTTTGGTAAAACAGCGGAGTGAATGCTAGATGCAAGATGGACCGCAGTCATGAAGCTTACAGGGTGACTTCAGGCTAGTTACTTTCTGTCATTCACAAAACCAAAATAGGAACCACGGTAAGTAGGAAATACCAAAAATCAGGAAATACTGTGCTACAGATGATTATAAAATATCTCAAATAATGTTATATATTTTTTGTTTTATATATATACTAGTAAGGAAAGCCCGTCGTGGCGGTAGACGACGGGCCCTAGATAGGAAGGGAGGGCGAGTGGAAGGGAGGAATGGAGAAGAGGAGGTAGAGAGAGAGAGACAGAGGTAGATAGGGGGGAAAGAGAGAAAAGGGGTGGAGACAGAGTGGGGTTAGTGGTAGTAATTTGGAAAGAAAGGAAGGAAGGAAGGAAGGAAGGAAGGAAGGAAGGAAGGA
>NW_015176461.1:853061-873542 GCF_001447785.1 Gekko japonicus | reverse complement strand
GGGGGGAACCGGCGGCGGAGGCTCCAGGCCTCCGGCGCCGGCCTGGACTGGGGGCGGGGGGTGGGGGGAACCGGCGACGGAGGCTCCCCTCCAGGAGGGGAGGGAGGCGGCGGACGGGCCGGGCAGGGCCCGTTCGCCAGGCAGGATGGGTGCTGGAGGTAGGGAAGCCGGCGGACGGAGCCTATCGGCTCCGTTCGCCGCTGGGCTGAAAGCGTCCCTTACCGTATGTGGGGAAGATGGCCGCTCAGAAGAGCTGGCTCCGATGACTGGCTCCCTCCCCTCCCAGCCACCCAGCCAATGGCAGGGCAGGTTGGCTGAGGGAGCCAGTCATTGGAGGCAGCTCTCCTGAGTGGCATATTTTCCACCCATACACTAACGGGGCGCGTTTTAGAATTTTGGCAGCGACTACTCTTTTATATAAGGGAGAGATATTTTAAGCTACAACGACAAGGGGGGTGAACGACTGAAGCAAGATACACTGAATTAATAAGCATTTAAGAACTTACCAAGCATATTAAGGAGTATCAGAGACTGTGATAACTTTTATAAAAAGTAAACAATCTCTAAAAATGGCACCCACGAGGAAGGATGAGAAGCAAAAACAAGTTAAACCAAAACTTCGTGTTGGACCTGCTGGACCAGCGAGTCCTGCCCCTAAACAGGACACAATTGCAGAGCTACAAAAGATGCTAATGGAAGCATTGCGACCCCTGCTGGATCAAATAACAGCACTGCATGGCAAATTTGTTGCACAGCAATTGGAACTGGCTGAAATAGCCAAAAAAAAAGACAAAACTGAAAAAGAAGTAAAAGAAGTAGATGCCAACACCAAAACATTGGGGAAAACCTTCAGGTGATGGGGAAAAAGAGCTTGATGGAAGAGTCTCAACTGCTACAGCTACAAATGGAGAGAGCAAGCTATGTCTTAAGGTTTCAAGGTGTTCCTGAGGATAAGACTGAGAATCTGAAAAAGACTATGTGTGATGCATTAGGACCTATGGCAGATATAAAAACGGACATACTACAAAGCAGATTTGATCTATAGATTTTATCCAGAATTTAAAAGAAAAAATAATCTGCTGGGGGAATTGATTGTAAGATTCTCAAGAAGACAAGTGAGAGACTAAATTCTCAAAGCAACAAGTGAATCTATCTTGAAAATCAAAGACAAAGAAAAAAAAGTGCTAAAGGACATACCATTTGAAATAAGAAGGAGGAGGAGGAACTCCTGCAAAAGAAAAGCATTCCCTACAGATGGATGGTACCCAAAGGTACAATCTTTAAATATACGGACAAGAAATAAAAAACTGACTCTGTTGAAAAGGCACAAGAATTTTTGCATCTACATAGCCACCCACCAGGGGGAAAAGAACCTGAGAAAGAAGACAGCACCAACGAAAGTGAAGATGAAGGAGCAGCGACAGACTCAGATGAGGATCCAGACTCTAAGTTAGGGGCAGTTGCCCCGAAAGCAAGCTATCAATTGAGAAAACCAAAGTATAAGAAAAAATGAGATGTTATTACACTCTGAAAACTCTATATATTTTAGTAATTAATTCTTATAATGCTTTTTAAAATAGATCAAAACTAGATAGGGATTACCCTAAAGGCAGAACAATGGAACAAATTGTGGAGATCAATAAAATATATGAAAGCAACCCCTTACAAAGAAAATATTTACAAAATGTTTTACAGGTGGCATTGGACCCCGGAAAAAATTGCTAAATGCTTCCCCCAAACCTCCAACCTTTGTTGGAGGTGCGGGAAAAATGTAGTTACATATCTCCATATCTGGTGGAGATGTGATAAATTACAACATTACTGGAAAAAAATTCATAAACTCATAAGAGAAGTATTTAAGCTAAATATCCCTTTAAAACCCAAAGTATTCTTACTCAATATGATTCCGGACAATCTAAAAAACCACAAAATAATAATAATATACATTCTGACAGAGAAGACTCTTGAGAGTCCCTTGGACTGCAAGAAGATCAAATCAGTCAATCCTAAAAGAAATCAACCCTGACTGTAAACAAAAAATATAAATTGTTAGTTAAACGCTAGGAAATTTATTTTGGAACTGAAAGTCTTTTTATTTTTGGAGATGTATAAATGACCTAATTTTGAATATCTGTGTACAGATCTTATGGATTGTAAAGGTGAAAAACTTGGAAAATAAATTTTCAAAAAAAACAACAACCTAGAAGTGGTTTAAGTTATTATATAAGCCAAAAATAATTGTTAGATGACCACAGTCAATGAATTGTTATTGAACAAGGAGCTAAAAGCAAAAAAAGTCTCTCTTAGTGAGCTCAAAGCTACCTCCAAAGTGCTTTTCATTTTGGAAGAAGCTTTGAGCTCATTAAGAGAGACTTTTTGCAGCATTGATTGAAAAATTTGGATAAATATTTTGATGTTTGGCAACCTTGTGCTTGGAAATATCTGTTGAACTCCCTGAGGAAGACACTGAAACAGGAGGATATCTGGACCTCTCTTGGAGGAAGACTGAACACTTATTCAAAATAGACTCAAAGGAGTCCTCCCTCTTAAAACTTTTGTATAATTAAGGAGCACTGATATTAATAAAGGGGCTGTGCAATATCTTTTGTGATATATTAAGAGACGATACTTAGATGTTTTGATATATGATTCTTTCTATGTATTAAGGCTTATATGATAAATAATATATAGTGAATAAATTGTAAAAAATATATAAAGCAAATATATATATAAACATTATTTGAGATATTTTATAATCATCTGTAGCATGGTATTTGCTGATTTTTGGTAGTTACTTTCTGTCAGCATAACCTTCCTCACAGGGTTTTTTCTTGGATAAAAGGGGACCCCCTGAGCTTATAAGTGAAAAGTCCAGATAAACCTGTGTAGGAATAAGTACCTACGGCATCTGGCTTCTCTTTCAACTTCTCTTGCTGAATTCTTGATTGATAAATACCTTATCACCCTAGCAATCAATCTGTTGAGTTCTCAGGGTTCTCTCTTCAAATACATTATGCACAGTTCCAGAAGGCATATTCTTCTGAGAACCACTTGTTAGGCCCGTGTTTCAAGTTTATAGAAATGTGCTTTTATTTGTTTAGGAATAGCATCCTTTCTAGGATGGCATCCTTACCCAAAACATCCTTCTTTAAACCATGTCTGCATGACTCATGAGTACAATTAAAAGGAGTTTGATCTCATTCTCACAGAAACCAATCTCCTTTTCTTTATATTAATTATAGAACTTAACTCCAGTTAACTTCTATTCTTTTCTGTCAATATTCATGTACAGAGAAAAAAATGCAAATTTAAGAAAGTGGAAGTCCTGCTGTTTGTTCCAGATCAGCTGTTTTCCCTGTGAGCCTGCCAGGGAGATAATTGCTGCCACTACCAATTAAAGTAGTATGAGAAAGTGGCTCAACTCTTCACATCAATATGCATTAATACTATTCACTACAACCAGTAATCCTCATAGAGCATGATGTCGGGGTGACACCACATAGTTCTGTAATGCATGCTACTTTAGGCAGCATGACAGAACAAACAATCTTTTGCAGAATGCTGGCTATGTTAATGGCACATAGAATTAAACCCCGGCTAACTAATATTTCTGGTTTATCCCAGTTTTGAGTCGGATATGAAGAAACCAGGTTTGAACAAACCTCCATTTGTGAAAAAGTTAGTGATTACAGTGAAATCGTGATTCAAATTACTTAATATAAGTCTGTTTAGGGATTGCACAGTTAAGGAGGAAGTCTAAGCAGGTCTGCTCAGAAGTAAGTCTTATTTTTATCCAATGGGACTTACTTCCAGGAAACTGTCCTTATGATTTTAACCTTAATTACTTACCTGTGGCTTGAATCCAGCAGTGCGCAAGAAGAAACATAAATGGATTTAGCATAGTTCCTTGCATGATCTTGTGCAACACCTAGCACTTTCCTCCCTATATGTTATAGTGCCCAGAAAATGGTTGCACAAGATCTTACACAAGTGGAAAGGAAGTGGGGATACAATAAGTACAACTTGCTGTAAGTGGTTACCATAGTCTTTTTTCTTGTGTTTAAGCAAGAAATCTAAAGAAAGCTGGATCCAATCCTGTGTGCTGAGTTTCCTGACTTCAATCAGACTGAAATAGACCAGCGGTTCCCAACATGGTGCTCATGGGCACCACGGCACTCACCCTGGTGCCCACTAAGTGCTTTTAGAAGGTGTGTGGAGCCAGGTGAAGCTTTTGCCCAGCAAGGCTTCTGATTGACCACTGGAGATTTGATTGGCCGTGCAGATTTTTTTAAAAAAATTTTCTTTGGCTGCAGCCGTACCACCACACAAGGATCTTCACTGTGTGATGGAACGTAAGCTACAACAGTCATTATGTGGCAGCTGTAGTGATACACACAGAGTGACTTCAGAATTGACAAAGAAGTGGGAGAAGCAGGGAGTGGTGAGGAGATACATTTTATGCTCTATTATCTTCTTCATCCTATGTGAAGCCTCCTAGACTGGCTCCACTGAGGTAGCTGCAGGGTCATGTAGTGTGGCATAAATAAGGGAACTCTGTATTACTATGCAGCTTGCCAGTTCTGTTTTCTGGTGATCTGTAACTGCTGCTTAAAATATCATGCACAGTGTCTATAGCCGCATGGAATAAAAGACATTGCAGGTATTTAATTCACATGGAAAACTGAAAGAGTCCAGTAGCACCTTAAATACTAACAAAATAAGCAGCAGGGTATGAGCTTTCATGAGTCACTGAAGAAGTGAGCAGTGACTCACAAAAGTTCATAGCTTGCCACATATTTTGTTAGTATTTAAAGTGCTCCTGGACTCTTGCTCTTTTCTACCTCTACAGACAGACTAACACGGCTACCCATCTTGATCTAATTCACATGGAGTAAAAGACACTGCAGGATCCAACCACATGATGAATTAAATACCTATCACTAGTCTCCCTCATGGACCACTGCCTTGATGTGGCGAGGGAGCATGCGTGGTTTGTTGAGGCTGTGGGCTATGCCGTGGAGGGCCACCCAGGATGGACAGGCCACAGCAGAGAACTCAGACCAAGTATGATCCACTGGAGAAGGAAATGGAAACCCACTCCAGTATCTTTGCCAAGAAAACCCCATGGACAGTAACAAAAGGCTACAAGATATGACGCCAGAAGATGAGCCCCTCAGGTCGGAAGGTGTCCAATACGCTACTGGGGAAGAGCAGAGGGCACAAGTAACCCCAGAAAGAATGAATGAAGCGGCTGGGCCAAAGCAAGAAGATCAAATCAGTCAATCCTAAAAGAAATCAACCCTGACTGTTCCCTGGAAGGCCAGATACTGGAGCTGAAGCTCAAATACTTTGGCCACCAAATGAGAAGGGAGCACTCACTGGAGAAGACCCTGATGCTGGGAAAGGCTGAAGGTCAAAGAAGAAGGGGACAGCAAAGGATGGTTATACAGTGTTATCGAGGCAATGAACATGAAATTAAGCAAACTCCAGAGGACGATGGAAGACAGGAGGGCCTGGTGTGATGTGGTCCATGGGGTCGTGAAGAGTTGGACTTGACTGTGCGATTGAACAACAACAAACCAGTCCACAATATTTGAAAATCTAGGAAAACACAACACGTGAATGATAATGCTTAGTTCAATGTTGATGGAGGCTACTGACATCCATTTCTGCATGTGGTTAGAATCACAATAATGTGGCTCCTACACTGTATGTGCACTTGTTTCTAAACTCATCAAAAAAGAAGCTGCAACTGGCTTAAACAAAGGGTGCATCTAACTCAGCGTATTGTTTCCAATGTTTCTGTGAAATGTGGATTTGCATAAATGGGTCAATGATTTCTGAGAGGTTTTTGAATGATACATATGAATGTTATTCTTCCCCCCCCACACACACATACTCTATTTGCATTCAATTCCAAAGTAATTTTTGTACAATATTGCTAGAATATCTCTGGTTGTGAAGACTCCATGATGTAACTTCAGATCATGATGCTACAGTGGCACAGAAGTGACTCCAAACTGACCATGTATTTACTGATACATGATCTTGAGCTTTGAGACTCAAGTATTTCCTTAAAAAGAATTAAAATGCATGAAGGCAAATAATTCATTAAGTAGTGAGCAGAATTTTCTAATTGCTATTATTCTAGCCAATACACACCAACATGCTAACCAACCACTAAATAAGTGCAAAACCTTGAATAACTTGCAGTAGACTGTCCTGAAGCAAAAATCCCATGTTCATTAATAGAGTTAATATAACTAATCTGAATTGAAATATTAATTCAGTTGATAATATTTAGAACCTATGGAACAGCCTTTAATTCTGGCTGAATAGATAAGCATTCACAGATTTCAGAGGAAGAGTATATATTATTTAAATGATAGGGATGTTTTCCACTTAGCAGAATTACATACAGACCTTGCTCTTGATGAGAATTGTGCTAATTGATCTCTCTCACCAGGCTGACTAACTTGAGAATAGTGCTTCGATTTCATTCTGCATAAACACAGTGGATTAGCAGGCTGAATAGCCCAGACTAGCCCAAGTTTGTGAGAACTTGGAAGCTAGGAGATCTGGCCATAGTTAATACTTGTATGGAAAACCAGCAAGGAAGACAGGGGTTGCTATGCAGAGGAAGGCAATAGCAAACCATCTCTGGTCCTCTCTTTCCATGAAAACCCTATGAGAGGTTGCCATAATATGGTTGTGACTTGATGGCAACCAATCATTATATTAAGAACAATGGCTTCTGTTTGCTTGGTCCAAACCAGAAGAGTTGTAACAGAACAATGATAAGGACTTGAGATCTCTGAACATCCAATCTTCCCGCAGCATGGGGCATTTGCAGGAGCTAAGCCATTTGCACTATACTATTTCTCCAACAAAAACCTCCCTCAGCTGCTATTAGATAGGACCAATCAAGATATGACGTGGAGATCGTTCTGTCTGCCCACGCACATTTAAAGTAAGCAGGCTGGACTGCATTTTAACAGGGTGCACAGGAATACAGCCTGCCCCCTTCTTGCATGCACTCTAATGCGTGAAACATGTTTTATTCTCCTAGCCAGTCTCATTTCTGGTACTGCTGATGGTTGAAAAAGGAAATGTTTCAAGTACTGCAGTATAATGATTTAAAGTTTGGAGAGGCTATAATTAAATTCCCTTCAAGCACACACTTAACATTTGTTTTAAAATAGGTCCCTGTCTCTTGCTTTCTGGTAGATACGAATGGTGGACTCAAGTGCTTATACTCACATCCCCCTATTTATTAATGTCCACAGCCTGCTTTCTTGGACTGCCAAAGGCTGCTTTCTCCCCATCATGCAAATGAGAATTTTAATTGCCTATAAAATACCCTGACATGCATAGCCCAGGCAAGACTGATCTTGGAAGATCTTGGAAGCTAAGCAGGGATGGCTGTGGTCAGTGTTTGTATGGGAGACCACCACAGAATACCAGGATTGCCATACAGAGGCAGGTAATAGAAAACCACCTCTGAATGTCTCTTGCCTTGAAACCCTATGGGGTTGCTATAAGTCAGCTGCAACTTGATGGCAAAAAAAATATGTCTTCTATGCTGAAATTTGGGAATGAAGATCCCTTTTGTAAAAAGAATACTTCCATAATTTAATCTCAGATTAAAGGGAGTGGGGGAATTCACAACCAAAAATGTGTTTCCTACTGAAGATAACAGAAATGAAAACTGAAAAGAATGAAAACGAGTAGCTTGAATTACTAATTTAATGAAATCAATTCTAGCTTTTCTTTAAAAATAATTTTTGTGCATCTCTCTAATATGTACAACATGCCTAAAACAAAATGCTGTTAATTATAATTTGAATCTCAGTTGTCAGAACACTATCTCACATAAACTCTTTAAACCTGACATGTCAAAAACAATCATGGATGATTCCTCTGGAATAATGCATAAGCCTTCCTGTCGTCTTTTTTCCTGTGGTCATTCCTAAAAGAGAATAGAGGAGAGCATTTCTTTTCACTTTTTTGTGGTCTAGCAGCATACCCTTAAGTGGTGCTTCATCTGGTCTGACTGCTGCTAGCTCTGTCACAGTCTCTGACCCATCTTCTTCAAAAAGCCATCGGTTTACGGGGTGAAAGCCCAGCTCTTCTTTAGTGTCCATGTCTTTCATTCGGAGCTGCACAAGGAAGAAAAGAGCCATGTGGTGTTGTTTTCTTTTCTGCTTTGAAGAATGAACTGCCATGATATTTTACTGGTAAAATCCAGGAGTTTTTACCAGCCATATTTGGTGTCATAAACAAAACCTCAAAAGCTTAATCATGTGAGAGCAGTCGGGTTTGTCAGTCAGGCTCCCCTGCCAGATGAGCAGAAGGAGCTGGAGGAGATTATAGTTAAACAAGTAGGAAAAAGAAAAAAGAAAGAGCAGCTGGCCAGCTCATAATAAATCTCCACTTCTCTTTCTTCTTAGTAGTTAAGTTTTCCTTGTATTTGGGGCTGGAGACATGGAGAGTAATAAGCAAAGATAAAAACTGGCCAATGGCTCCTGCTTCATGATGGCATGTTGTCCATACATGTTATCCCCCCCCCAGGTGTTGCACAATGTTTTCTATGTGAATGAATAAAAAGATAACACCAACAAAAAAAGGTTCAATTCAAAGTGATGCACATTGAGACAACAAGCACTTTATCCTCTTGTCAATTTATCTTATGCTAGCCCTTTCCCCTCCCTTGTCTCTGCTTTGAAGGAGGCCAGCAAGAGCTCCCAGGCCACAATGATGGGAGTGGGGGTGGCTTGCACCCTAGTCCTTCTCTTCTTCTCTAGTCCAGCTTCTGTGACTAGGGCAGGAGTTCTTCTGTTTCAACAGTGCACAGCAAGAATTACTGCCACCACCCCTACCATCCCCACAGTGGGATGACCATCCTCCACCCACCCTGCCAGGGCCACAGAGTCAGCTAGGGTCACAGAGTCGTAACTCTGCAATTGACATCACATTAAACAAATAAATATAATCTGGGCACTCTGTTACTATATTGCCTGTATGTAGAAATGACAGACACCATGCTTTACTTAAGGAAAAATAGTACTACCTGAAATTTTCATATTGAACCAGTAAGATCTGGACTTGCAGTGCTTAACTCATTGTTAGTAATTTCCTTGAAGGGGCACTTGAGAGAGAAAATGCTTTTATACCTAGTTTTGCAGATGAATCATCAGTTGAGAGAAATAGGTTTCAGAATAAGCCATATATTTGTTGTTCTACATTCAAATAGTCAACTTCACTTTTGGGAACAATTAATTACTTCCCAACCAATTATTTATTTTTATTATTTTTAAAAGAACAACTAACAAGAAGTATGATTTTCTCCTTTTATATTTACAATAAGTAGAAGATTTTACTAGTGTTCCAGGAAGAATATAATCTTTCTGATGTCTTTTTAATATGACTTTAATATCTGGTTTATTTAAAAGATTTTGCAGTAATGAGAGAAAAATCACTACAGAGACAATTTTACCCATTCTACGAAGAAATGGTCTATTTTCTACATTGTACTTTCAGGGCTTATATGGAGCACTGGATCAACAGTTATAAAGACCAGATTTCCTCACATGCAGCTACTATTGGGGGGGGGGAACATATGCAGGGGTTGTTTCCTCCCGGAGTATGGTGCTCCAGCAGAAACGAGCATGGGGCACCCCCCCTGCCATTCCTGGCCCACCTGCGCAGGCAGATGGGCCAGGGAAGACCTGCAGAGTACCCCGCCGTCTTTCCCCTGAGCCTCTCCACTCTGCGGAGGGACTCGGGGGAAGGGTGGGATTTAAATGCCTGGGTTCCCTGCCCATGTTCTCTAGAACATCGGGCAGGGAACCCAGGCATGACTGCCTCCCTGTGCTCCCCTCCCCTTCTCCAGCCTCTCCACTTCTGCGGAGAGACTCGGGGAAGGGGGGATTTAAACGCCTGGGTTCCCTGCCTGATGTTCTCTAAGTGCCCTGCAGCCGCGGGGCATCTGGAGAACATCGGGCAGGGAACCTAGGCATGACTGCCTCCCTGCCCTCCCCTGTCCTCCCCTCCCCGCGGCAGGCTAGCTGGAGAAGGAGAGGGGAGGTGGGCAGACATGGCCCCCCCTTTCCCCTGAACCTCTCCAGATTTAAATTCCTGGGTTTTTTATTTATTTAAAACTTTTTTAAAAACCTAGTTGGGCAGGCAGCAGGGCAGCCTTTGGGGCCTGCACAATGGCAGAAGCTCCACCCCCCAGCTTCCAGGAGCCCTCAGTTGGGCCAGGACAAGATGGGCAGGGGCTGCATGTGTGGCATCTTCTTGCAGCAAAGGTACGTTGGCTTGTTTTGAGGGGGGGGGCTGTGGTGTGCAGTTTTGCAGGCAGCCTGGAGAGATGGCTGGAGGAAAGAATGGGGGAAGGGGAAGAACTACAATTCATATATAAGAACTGCTGCAAACAAGTCATGATTTTTTAAAAAGCAACCAAAAAGTCCAGTTCTCATTTGAAGGTGGGTCAAAACAGGGGAGGGAGCTTAAAATACACCCAAAGAGTGATTAACACATGGAATTCACTGCCACAGGAGGTGGTGGTGGCTACAAGCATGGAGGGCTTCAAGAGATAATTACATAAACATATGGAGCAGAGGTCCATCAGTGGCTATTAGCCACAAGGTATAGATAGCTCTGGGGCAAGTGATGCTCTGTATTCTTGGTGCTTGAGGGGGGGCAACAGTGGGAGAGCTTCTAGTGACCTGGCCCCACTGCTGGACCTCCTGATGGCACCTGGTATTTTTGGCCACTGTGTGACAGAGGGTTTGGACTAGATGGGCCATTAGCCTGATCCAACATTGGCTTCTCTTATGTTCTTATGTCCTTCCTTCCCATCTCTTTGCCTTCTTTCCCTCTTTCTCTCCTTTCCTTCTATCTCTTTCTCTCTTCCTCTCTTCTTTCTTGCCTTCTGACATACTTCCGGTGATGTCAGGGGTGTGTGGCATATGCAAGTAAGTTATGCTAATGAGTTATGCTAATGAGCTCCTGCACCTCTTTTTCTATGAAATTACCCCTGAACATATGTACTAGCAACGCAGATGTGTCTTCACACTACCTTATTTTTTCCTTTCCAAACTGAGATGAAAAGACAATATTTAGTTGATGAGGCAGTTTTGTACTGAAGCCACTATGATGTGCATTTCTAATATATCTGTCTGAGAGATCACCAGTCCTGAGCTTATGTTCCAAAATTTCTTTTTTTTCACTGATACTTCTGAAACAGCACACCCCACAATTCATGTCCCACTCTAGACCAGTCCATCACTGTTTGCACTTTGTTATTTACTCTCATTTTCCATCCTTAAAAGCCGACAAAGTATAAGGAATTTGACTGTACAATCTAACAAGTGAACCAGGAACTGCTCAAGAGTAGTTTCATTTATTTTTAGTAGCAAAGGATGGTAACTATTGCTAGTGAAAACACTTCTGCCATTCCTGGGTGGGGAGAGAGTTTCTTTAGTACGCAATTGACATTAAAATAAATTCTATGCAATATGTCTGAAGCTACTAGATAAAAATAACAACTAGATATTAACTCTTTGTTTTTCATTTGATCCAAATTCTGTAATATCAGTACTTACTTTCCACATTAGGAATTGGATGCAAGGAAGTCAACCAAAGCTGAATCCTGAAAAGACTTAAGCAAGGATGACTGGCTGATTATTGGAGGGGGAGAGTTGGAACTTGTATCATTCCCTGATCACCTGGATTCACAATCTTGAGATGGGATGGGATTCAGAGACACTACTAGTTTGAATGTTCAGGTTCTAGCTGTACATGAATAGGAGTGGGGGGGTTTAACTGACTTTGCCTGAACCCTGTGCTTAGACTCCATTAATATGCACAGGGCTGTCTACAGGAGTTAAGCTCCAAAAGCCCATTACATTAATGGCTCAACCAGTTTTATTAGCTTTATATAGGCTCCTAGGCATGATTCCCTTATCTGTTTATGCTAAACTGTTTCATCCCAAATTCTTTAGGAAATGTCCCACTTCTAGTCCAGAATAGTCATACAGCTCTTTCAGTCATGGAAGCAGGGTCACTGGCTGGCAGTTGTGCACAGATCAGAACCAAAGCTCTGCTGCAGTGAAGTGCTAGAAATAGATCAGAAGCAGAGAAGTTGGGCAAGCAACATTCTGAAGAAAGATGATTTCAGTTGGAGGCTACCAATTCCCTACTTCACTTTGACCGATTTCCCACAAACGCTGCTCCGCTCTCGCTCTTCCCTTTTGCCCCGATGGTATGTGTCAATTTCACACAAGCTGCTGTGCGGCTGCATTTTGCCCCGCAGCTTCACGTGATTTCCCCCATGTCTACTCAATCCTCAAAAAACAGGATTGTGTAAATGCAGGGGAAATCGTGCGAAGCTGCGGGGCAAAATGCGGCCGCATAGCAGCTTGTGTGAAATTGACATGTACCATTGGGGCAAAAGGGAAGAGCAAGTGTGGAGCAGCGCTTGTGGGAAATCGGTCTTTGTGTTCCCAGGGTAAAGCCTCTGCTTGTGTAGAGGTTAGGGATTTCTTCAGACTCCTCAAGTATGGTACGGAATGCAGATGGTTTCTCCTCTAAAGTTCCAGTCTCTCTCTAGCACTGAACCGGGGGAAGTCCTGACAGAAATAATTTGCTTCCCCATACTCTACCATGATCTGTTAATTCAGTCATGAAACATTCTCTTAAATAGAGCCATTTTCTTAAATAGAGCCAGATTATGACAAAGGCATGAAGAGTCTTGTTTTCATTCATTGATCACTAGCTTTGATATGTTATTTCCCCCAGAGTTTGCCAAAACCTAAGCATCTTCTGGAGGCATGGAGTCGTGATATAATTATTTACTTGTTTCATTTATAATCTACCTTTCTCATGGAGAGAATGGCTAATGACCAGAGATGAATAAGAATAATTTGCTTTTTGAAGTATTTTGATATAGATATATCATTTTTCCCTTATTTCTTTCTTTTACTTTTTGTTGAAGAAGTTTGTTACCTTGCCTCCAGCTGTCTGGCTGGAGCTGCTTTAAGTCTAAATAAATAAACTGTAAGCAGATTTCAAATCTGAGCAGTATGGTATAAATAGAATGCACAGTTTTCTAGGATCTACTGAAGTACCAAGAATTGTACTATGGTACACAAGGTAACATAAGTTCATGTTAACAATACAGAATGTACCTTCAGAAGTTTTATTCCTTTACTCAAACTTGGGTTGAATAACATGAAGGAAACCTTTGTTATGCAGCCAATATCCCCAACACTCAACTGTTAAAGAAAAGAAAATATTAAATGAGCAATATACATGTATCTGCAGGTGTGCATCTATATAAGCTATGTTACTCAGTTCTTGGTTATACCCAGATTTAAACTTTGTTGGTCTTAAAGGTGCCACTGGACTCAAACTTTGTTCTGTTCCTCTCTCTGTCTCTCTCTCTGTCTCTCTCTCTCTGTCTCTCTCTCTGTCTCTCTCTCTCTGTCTCTCTCTCTGTCTCTCTCTCTCTCTCTCTCTCTCTCTCTCTCTCTATCTATCCACCCACCCATCCATCCACCCATCCATCCACCCGTCCACCCATCCGTCCACCCATCCATCCACCCATCCATCCACCCGTCCACCCATCCGTCCACCCATCCATCCACCCATCCATCCACCCGTCCACCCATCCGTCCACCCATCCATCCACCCATCCATCCACCCGTCCACCCATCCGTCCACCCATCCATCCACCCATCCATCCACCCATCCACACATTCTTAAAAAAAAAATGTGCCTCAGCTTTGTTGGAAATTTAAAGAACCTTAAATAAGGCTGCTAACAGAGGATTTTTCAAATGCAGAATAACTTCATATATTTCATTAAAAGGTTGTTGAATCTAAAGTAGGGATGTTAGAACAGTTCAGGATGCTCAAATTCCCTGCAAAATTCTGTTTGGCAAGTCATCTTCTCAGTATCAGTCTGTCATAGTGTGATATGGTGGTTAGCATGTTAGAGTCAGATGTGGAAGATCCAGGTTCGAGTCCCCATGTTGCCATGAAGCTCAGTGGGTGATCTTGGGCCAGTCACTTTCTCTCAACCTAACCTACATCACAGGGTTGTTGTAAAGGTAAAGTGGAGGAAGGTAGAAACATGTACCTATGCTCATTGGAGAAAGGGCAAGAAGAAATGTACTAAAAAAATTTAAAGTTCTTACTGCTTGCACTTGTATCTCCAGTCTTATCATTAAACACTTATTATATCATTAGGAACTAACAAAAAAGCCATTCTGATTGGCAGAAGTGCCATAGAGAGGTGAGTTTTGAAAAGGTTTTAGATGTCAATTTAGACTGGTATGAAATTGCACATGGTAACTAATGTAGTCTCTTAATAAAATGTCAGGAATGAATAATCTGTATTACAGTGGCAACATCTTTATAATTATGAATTACAAACCTACCAAAAATGGTTCATTTTTTAAATTGTGAACTCTCTGTGGAAGGGATACCCCATTAGTTCCATAGACAAACACTTTTATATCAGGCATTTTTTGTGGAATGTGAGTACAGTCCATCCACATTCTCCATTGACCTTGGCTTCTAGCATCAAACTCTTTTACTAGACCAGATGGCGCAGTCACTTCTGTATTAAAAATAAAACGTGTTCATAATAATGCACATTTCAGATATAGGCTAATGTAAATGTCAAACGTTATTACTCAGCTATACAACACCCCACATTTGGGTACTGCCATGCCCAATGCAAAGGCAGAAGAGTTTCCCAGAATATACAATCTGTAATCTAAATTGCTCCTTAAGATCCTGGTTTTAACAATATTGTTGCTGAATCCTGACTCTCAGGTAAGGGTACCATTTATGCCCAGGATATGGGACAGAGATGGCACTGGTCACCCTCACAGATGACTCCGGAGGCATCTGGATCAGGGCAGGACAGCAGTGCTGTTTTTGTTAGACTTGTTGGTGGCGTTCAACACTGTTGACCATCAGCTACTGATCCACAACCTCGCTGACATGGGGATTCAGGGGCTTGCCTTGCAATGGCTTGTCTCCTTTCTCCAAGGTTGGGGACAAAGGTGGCTCTTGGGGATCAGCTGTTCCAAAGGCACCCGCTGGTCTGCGGAGTGTCCCAAAGGGACGGTGCTCTCCTCAATGTTATTCAACATCTACATGCACCTCCTTGCCCAGATTGCCTGGAGGCATGGGCTGGGGTGTCACCAGCTATATCTGATGTTGGGCAGCCAGTCCGACTCGACCCCAGAAGATCTGAACTGGGCATTAGAAGCCATGGCGGGTTGGCTTAGACTGAGCCGATTGAAATTGAATCAGACAAAGATGGAGGTCCTATGCCTGAGTCAGAGCAGACTGGGGTAGGGATCCCACTACTGGCCTTCGATGGGGCACTGTTGGTGCCAGCGGCGAAGGTCAGGAGTCTAGGAGTGTTCTTGAATGCCTCCTTAACAATGGAGACCCAGGTAGCAGCTACTGCCAAGACAGCCTTCTACCATCTTCGGCTGATTAGGCAGTTGGTTCCCTTCCTCGACCACAATGACCTGGCCACAGTGATTCACATGATGGTCACCTCAAGACTGGACTACTGTAACACTCTCTACATGGGGCTGCCCTTGTCACAAATCTGGAAGCTGCAGCTGGTGCAAAATGCGGCGGCCAGGCTGCTGATGGGTTTTTCTGTGTGGGAGCACATCCAGCCTGTGCTGAAGGCACTGCTCTAGCTGCCGATAGCATACCAGATTCACTTTAAGGTGCTGGTTTTGACCTTTAAAGCCCTATATGATTTGGAACCTGTCTACTTGAAGGACCACCTTTCCCTGCATGTTCCCCAGAGAACACTGGGATCGGGGTCTCAAAACTGCCGGACCCTCCCTGGACCGAAGGACACCAGGTTGGCCTCTACTAGGGCCAGGGCCTTCTCAGTAGTGGCTCCATATTAGTAGAATGAGCTCCCAGAAGACATCAGAGCCCTGTGGGACCTTTTACAGTTCTGCAGGGCCTGAAAAATGGAGCTCTTCCACCAGGCCTTCAATTAGGAGCCGTTACCAACAATACTGAACTGGGATAAGGCCCTTTATGACAACAGTAACTGCCTGTGATGTCAACAGTAACATCTTCTGGCCATACATTCTGTTAGATTTGCTACATCATAGTCTATAAGTTACTGCCACTTGCACTTTAACTGTATTTATTTGTGACTTGTTACTTGTAATGTATATGAATTTTATGATGTGTTTTGTATGCAGCGAATTTGTATTTTATTGAATTTTAACTTTAATGTAAGTCGCCCTGAGCCCGCTTCGACAAGAAGAGTGGGATACAAATTTAATCAAAATAAATGAAAGATACTCTGATAACAGAGCCCAGGATCATAGCATCACTCACTAAATTACTTTGAATGTGAAAGTAAGTGAACAAATCCTCCTGACTCCCAATAATATCAGAGTCTGCTTTAGAAAATTCAGTCCTGATTATTTCCATCATACAAATGACTCTTCATCAGCCCTGGACTACAATCCCATGCATACATGGAGTGACCCAACATATTGTATAATCTTTTTTTCTTGATTTCTTTAAAAAACAGAATGCAGCTTTGGGGCTGTGATTTAAAGGAGAACACTTGCACTGTCAGCTATTTTCACACCAAATACCCACCACCTCCAAGCGCCACCTGCAAGCATTTTACCCATGCTAGAGTAAAATATATATATTTTTAATCAGGAAAAATAACCATGGAACCAAACCTTACCTGATAGTTTCTAATGGATTTACTTTCTTGTGATATCATTAGGATTGATGATGCCAGTCCTATGAACTGTGTAACTACTATAGTACTAAAAGAGGTACTTGCCTTGTAGGGGAATGGCAAGTTCTGTAAAATCTTTCTTGGGACGTGTTTTTATCCAATCATTGTGAACAAAGGTATATGTGGTAACAGGGTACCTTCTGTCTTTTATGACTATCTTTTCTAGGAACCAGTCATCTAGAAAGAGAAAGAAACAGGAATGTGCCTATCTGTTTTTAGAAAGCTGTTCTTTATAATAAATCTAAATAATTAAAATTGTTTAAAAAATTGCACACTGAAGATGCTGTATAACATGAAGCAGAAGAAGAAATCTACTCTCAGTTACAAAAATAAAGGACAAATCACTGATATTTGCAGGAAGGACATGGAGAGCAGGACTTCAGTTTCCCATTCCCCCCTTCCCTATTGCTGCTAAGAATGCTGAGATTACCCATGTTCTGGTTCACCCTCTATTATTATGGGGTTTCCTGCAATTCATTGCCTCTTCTTATAAAAAGCACTTTGTACTGTCTACAATTTTTGCTTCTCTCCCATGCCATAGACCTTTAATCTGAATACATCTTCTCAGCCATATCTTGCATCAGATGAAGTTGGATTTGTAAAGAAAGTTCATACAGAAACAATCCATCACAGTCTAAAGAAGCTATTTAGGTGCAATTAGAAACAGTGTGTGCAGGTGAAGCTCCCTTTGATCCATCTGCTGCAACTCCTCCAACAACAGAACATGGAAGCCAGTATTCCATTAAACCTGCTATAGGGAAACCTTCAAAGCACAGAGCTCCCTCTCTGGCCTGGCTGAATAACTTCTTTGGATAGCAGCCTTTGTGTTGTCCCCCCATCCTGGTCACTGAAAACTAGCACAAGGGATTTCCAATACTTTCAGCAATATGCTAAACATAGATATTTTCATTTTACCTTTGTTCACACTTTTAAATCCTAAAAGGACTTGGTTTAGCTTTCCAAGATGTACTGCTTCGATTTTGAAAATGTCCACCTATAATTTGAGAAAAGGTAATATTGTTGGTTTGTATAAAGCAAGATGCATCTGCTATGAACATCTGAGAACTATCACTCACATTTAAACATTTCAAAATTCTAATTCTTTTCTGCATAGGTAAACCTAGCACTGTAAGAAAAGATACATCACTTCTTCCAAGATCAGACTAAAAAGTGCAGTATAGCTGATGCTTTCAGTGTCAGTGATTTTTATTGCAGGTATTAAAGTATCACATTTAGAAGTACAAAAGTGGCTTAAAATTCCAGTAAGCCGCTCATTTGTAATAGAACTTTTAGAGAGAAATAAATAAAATAAGATGAATGATAGTTATTAAACTGAGTGACCTTGCCTTTCTTCTGAAGCATCTCAAATTGGCTGCAGTCATATCCTGGATGCTTGGCTAGATTGCTCTGACCCAAGAGAGCAAATGTTTTCTTCCTTTACACATTTGACACTTGTTTCACAATCAAATCTTCTCCATAATACTATATATAACCACTTCACTGGATTTGGCATGATAGCAGAACTTAAACCTTCTGTGCTGCTTTTCCCCCCCTATGAGAAGATGTCCTTGGAATATATATTCATAGGGCTACTTTCTTTTCATTTCTTTTCATCCTTTCAAATGCTTACAGCATCACTGTATTAGAAAACTACTTTTCCATTTTCACAGAGCAATTTTTGTTTCTGACTAATTTTATTCCAAATATATTCACCAAGCACACAGTGAACACATGTAAAGACACTAACTGTAATAATTAATAATTATTATTATCATATGCCATTGTGTGTAGATTAGCCAGGAGATCCTAGGATTGTCTGGCAGCTGCCAGTTCTAAGTCTTAGCGTTGTGCTTCTTCCTTTACACATTTGACACTTGTTTCACAATCAAATCTTCTCCATAATACTATATATAACCACTTCACTGGCTTCATGTGGAAGAGTGGGGAATCAGACCTGGTTCTCCAGATTAGAGTCTGCTGCTCTTAATCACTACACCAAACTGTGAAATGGTAGCACTGAAATGACTAAACAATCCACCACAGATAACCTAGGCAGTTTACAAAATATGAGAGGCAGATCTCAGACTGAGCAGCATCAGCTATAGATGATCCTTGAAGCTGGCTTTCACATATTAGATATCCAGCCTGGACTGGCTTAAGAAATGTACACTGACCTTCATTAAGGCTTTAATTACTTCACTATCAATTCACTGGACAGAAGAATGGAGCATAAAGGACACTTCATCCAAAGTGAAGCTCAGAATCACAATGATTTAAAATGGAAGTATTATACAAGGGCTTAAATATTTCTCACTGCGAAAAGTAGAATTTAGAAGAACTTAACTATGGCTAGATAACATAAATTACCATGAAGGAAAGGTTACATGTACAAATTTGTGTTTTTATTAATTTGTTTTGGATGTGTATTCTGTTTTTCACATGGATGCGATGAAGCTGCCTTCTCCTGAGTCAGACCCTTGGTCTATTGAGACCAGTATTGCCTACGGAGGTCCTGTGCCTGAGTCAGAGTAGGCCAAGGTTAGGGATCCCTCTCCCGACCTTTGAAGGGGCACCATTGGTGCCAGCATCAGAGGTTATGAATTTGGGAGTGCTCCTGGACGCCTCCTTAACAATGGAGGGCCAGGTAGCAGCCACTACAAAGTCTGCCTTTTACCATCTGCGGCTGATTAAGCAGTTGGTTCCCTTCCTTGAACACAATGACCTGGCAACAGTGATCCACGCAATGGTCACCAAGATTGGATTACTGCAATGCTCTCTACATGGGGCTGCCCCTGTCCCAAATCCAGAAGCTGCAGCTGATGCAGAATGCAGCAGCGAGGCTGTTGTTGTGTCTCCCTATGCGGGAGCACATCCAGCCTGCCCTAAAAACACTGCACTGGCTGTCTATAACATACCGGATTCGGTTCAAGGTGCTGGTTTTTACCTTTAAAGCCTTATATGGTCAGGGACCTACTTACCTAAGAGACTGCCTTTCCCCATATATTCCCCAGAGAGCACTAAGATCGGGGTCCCAACATCGTTTGGCCCTTCCAGGTCCTAAAGAAGCCAGGCTAGCCGTGACGAGGGCCAGGGCCTTTTCTGTGGTACTGGTGGAATGAGCTCCTGGAGGACATCAGGGCCCTGCGGGACCTTTTACAGTTCTGCAGGGCCTGTAAAATGGAGCTCTTCCACCAGGCTTTCCATTAGGGTGCCGCCGCTGATGCCATGGCCCTGGCCCTGGTACCAATACTAATACCAACATCAGTGTTAAATTAATATCTAATAGCCTGGCAAGGACCTGGACAATGGTGGTTGTTGCCATCTGGATGCCGGAAGAACGCCACCATCGTTTATTACCTGTACTACTAGCACATTGAAATTATGATGGTTTTAACTGTTTTATCTTTTTAAATACTGTGTGTTTTATTGTACTACAAATATGTTGTAAGCCGCCCTGAGCCTGCCTTGGTGGGAAGGGCGGTGTAACAGGCCGGATAAACCCCCCGGCCAGAGTAACCCCGGGATTACTCTGGCCTAGCCTAGAATAACCCCGGAGGGGTTATTGAGGGGTTATGCTGGCCTAGCCTAGAGTAACCCTGGGTTAATCTGGCCGGCTGTAACAGGCCAGATTCCCCCCCCCCCTGGCCAGAGTAACCCCTG
>NW_015176461.1:829911-852760 GCF_001447785.1 Gekko japonicus | reverse complement strand
TGAACCACAGCCCCTCCTCAACTTGATTTTCAACTAGACTGCCTCAGCCCTTGAAGCAGTTTACAATTCAATCCCATAACAATATACAATTCAAATTGAAAAAACCACTGTCTAACTGGTAGTGTAACAGAGCTATGCTTCTGGAGAGAAGAGATTTCTTGCCTATGCTGCAGAGAGGTGGTCTTACTCAGCAGTTGATGTACTAGAAAAGAAGACTTGATAATGATGGCACCATTGCCCTTATTCCAAACATGATGTTCAGTTCCTGTGCTAGATGTTTGCAATGTTGTTTTTCTTTTTCTTTTACCTGTCCTCTATGAAACAAGATTGGGCCTCTTCTTGAGTTATTAAGCCATCGTTTCCCGGAGTCACCCCGCTCTCCTTGAATACAAAGATAAGCATCTCCACTGGCATCAGCTTTGTTTTTGTCTCCAGTATGAATATGAATGGAATATTCCACTACTGAGTAAATAAAATAAATATGTATACACATATATATTAGTAAAATAAAGACCATTTGTCACTGCTTTTAGAGTAGGGTCACTTACCAGCTTTTTAGGAGTTGTGGTTTTATTTATTATTGTTGTTATTATTATTGTTGTTGTTGTTATTGTTATTATTGAATCAACCAACCCCGCAAGCAGGCTCTGGATGATTTACAGTATTAAAACAAATAAAATACAATGGATATAATAAAATTATTATAGTACACTATTAAAATGACCAGTTCGGCTGGTGATCACCCCTTTTTGCCGGCTGCAGTGCTCTCTGTGCAACAGGGCAGGGAAGGGGACATGAGGCCATAGGTAGAAAAGAAGGTTGCCAGTCTTAACCATTGCTGTCCTCAACTAAAAGCCTGGTGGAATATCTCTACCTTACAGGCCCTGCGGAACTGCATCAGATCCCACAGGGCCCTGATGTTAATCTGCAGAGTTCCACCAGGTCGGGGCCAGGACCGAAAAGGCACTGGCCCTAGTTGAAGACAGCCTTTACACATAGATTTGCATTCTTAACTAAGGAAGAACCCATTTACATTAAAAGAACTGCTAGTATATATTATAAGTAAGTAATATTTCCAACATCTGCACGTGCAACTTCTTTTCATTACTACTGTTCAATCAACTCTATTTCAATATGCTCATTCCACATTCAGTCCAGATTGTGTGTGTGTAAAGTGCCATTGTTGCACTTGGCTTATGGTGATCCCATAGGGTTTTCAAGACAAGAGATTAAGCAGAGGAAGTGGTTTGCTATTGTCTTCCTCTGCAGAGTCTTCCTTGGTGGTCTCCCTTCCAAGTACTGACCCTGCTTAGCTTCCAAGATCTGATGAGACAGGGCTATACCATGATGCCTTCCCTTCCTCAATCCAAATTAAGATATTTTAATTCTGTTTCTTGTAAAATTAAAGGCTTCATTAAAAGCATATCCATTACCATATTCCTCTCACATAAAATGGATCAAGGGGGAAATGTGCGTGTGACAATTTTATTAATCTCATACCATGCCAATTTGCAAGTCCAGAAATGCATGCCACTGTATTTTTACATAAGTAATTCTATGACAAACATGTATATTTACATAATATGACTCAGGAACCAATATGGTCCAACAATCACCAGAACCATGGGCTTGAACTTATATGTGCCTGGTCCACATAAGAAATAGAATGGGGTAGTAGAATTCTGAGATGGTTGAATAGACTGTACCACTTCAGCCTGCATGCACATGTATCACATGTTTGAATGCTTCCTTCACATAAAAAACCTGCCTGTAATTTAAAAAGAACAACAGCCACATAACATCAAGGATAAAGATGGCCCAGGCTATTTCATGTTGTGCTGGTTTCTACTTGCCAGGAGCTTTTTATTTGGGGGGGACATTAAAAATCTGAACTTCATATGCAATCTGAAATGGAACAATCCAGTCAGCAAGAACTCTGTCATCTCATTCTATTGTCCATTTAGTCAGAGACATCTATCAATTAATAGTGATTGCTTGAAGCTAAACAGCAACTTAACTTTTCTTTCATCTTTGAGACAGTTTCTATGTCTTAAAACAAGCCAAGTTTTACCCAGCCTACTAGCAGAATAAATCGTATTGGAAAGGCCCTACTGTGGCATTCATAAATTAAGGTACAGTATATCAGTCAATGCAACTACCTCAGTGAGCATTTATGTAACAAGGGATGGCCCCAATTAGGTCTCATCTACTGCATTGTTCTCCATACATTTGTCCTTTCTGCACAAACACTTACTGGTGTACTTACAGACTGATGCCTTAATGTCCCAAAGCTTTTGGTGCTAATTAGCTGCTCTACCAAAATAAGCCTAATTATATTTGCATAAAATCTGTGATTAACTTTCTCATATAAAGCTTCCATAAAATCAGGGGGGGGGGGGAATCCTACTCAAACAAAAGAGGGCATTTGCTAGGGGAGAGGCACTGGGGCAGCCTCCTTCCACACTCTATCCCTTGCAAAATGAATGAGTGCTGCCCACTCACTCTCTGACTGCTTCTATATTTTTTTTTTTGCAAAAGGTTGAGCAGCCCTGGTCAAATTAATCAGAATTATAGCCCAAACTGCTGTTACCTCTAAACTCATGGAGGAGGGACTGTGGCTCAGTGATAGGACATGTTTTGCACATAGGTCTCAGTTTAATCCCTAGCATCTCTAGGGGAAAAAAGATCAGTTAATAGGTGATATGAAAGACCTGAGACTGTGGATAGGTGCTTCCAGTCAGTGTAGACCAGAGGTGTCAAACATAGGGTTTGGGGGCTGGAACTGGCCCATCCAGGGCTCTTACTCGGCCCACAAGCAACTGGTATGTATGGAAATATAAAGTACTCCCGAAAAAAACATTTATGGAGGCTTTTGTGGGTTCCTTTTGTTTGTATTTTGAGTAAATAATAATATATTTAATGAGGTTTGCCTGTGTTCTTTATAAACTGTATATCTCCGCTACCTGGCATTACATTTTATGGCACACATGGCCCAGCCCAACAAGTTAAATCTATGTCAGATTTGGCCCTCGTAACAAATGAGTTCGATGCGTCTGGTGTAGACAATAGTGATCTAGACACAGCAATGGCCTGATTAAACATATGGCAGATTTACATGACCAGGCAATATGACATGTACCCCAAAAGGAATTCATAGAGCATATTCTGCAGCATTACATCTATTGACTCTTTCCACATATTTTTAAGTGTTTTCAAATAATATGGTGTACATATGAAAAGATGTATATGGAAAATGAACTGTGATAGTCTTGAAGGGTTTTAAATTCACATTATTATTTTCTGCAATAAATCTCCTTGAGGAGATTGTTGCAGAGATTTTCATGCCATGACTGAGAAGGCCCTCTCATGGGTTGACACCTGCCTGATCTCAGGAGGTAGAGTACCTAGAGCAGGGCCTTGGACGTTGACTGCAATGGTCAAGTAGGTTCATAAGGCAGTAGGTGTTGCTTTAGTTATTTCGGTCCCAAGCCATATAGGGCTTTAAAGGTCAATACCAGCACCGTGAATTGTGCTGAGAAACATATTAGGAGCCAGTATAGATAGGCTGAGACTGGGGTGATGTGGTCCCTACAATAAACTCCAGTCAACGTCCCGTCTGCAGCATTCTACAACAATGGAAGTTTCCTAACATTTTTAAGGGCAACCCCACATAGAGTACATTGCAATAATGTAGCCTAGATATAACCAGGGTATGTACCACCGTGGTCAGACCTTTTCTGCCCAGGAATGGTTGCAACTGGCTAACATGTTAAAGCTGGTAAAAGTCACTCCTGGCCACAGTTACCACCTTCTTATCTAACAGTTGGCATGGGTCCAAGAGTACCCCCAAACTATGGACCTGTTTGTCCAAGGGGAGTGCAACCCCATTCAGAATGGGTGATACCTTAAATCCCAAGCCAGTCCTTCAGCTCCCCAGTAGAACTTCCACCTTTTCTGGATTAAGCTTCAGTTTATAAACCTACATCAACTCCAAAACTGCCTCCAAGCACTGATTCAAGAGCTCAGCCTTGACCATCACCACTGAGGAGTGGTGCATGGCGGGCAAGACTTGTCAGGTCATGGTCCTCTGTGAGGGGATAAAGTACCAGGGAGACAAGTGTTCCAGCAGCTGGCAAAAGGGAGAAGGGTTGTCCATCCACAGCAATCATCTCGTTGACAAGGCAAGTGACTGCTTCCTGGGCCCTCCATGTAGCTTTTATGGATGGCACTGTCAGCATCCCCATGGGAATGAACTCTTGGACAGTGGCCTGCTTTGATATCCCACCCACCACACCCTGAGTGCTGGGAGCCTTATTTGGAGGAGACTTCTGCTCCCCCTTCCCCTCTGTTTCTCCCTGCTGAGAGGGAGTGGGCCTCTTCTTCTTCCCACTGGGTGCCACTCTTTATGCCAGCAGTAATATAGTGAGGCACACCCTTTGCAGGTGCTTGCAGAGGACAGAGGAGGACAAGTGTTGGGGAGGGTGTGGAAATGTTTCCAAAGTGTGGGTATGAAACAGGGCCTGAGGACTGGAGAAGCTTGAAAGGACAGCTGCTTTCTGGTGCTGGGCTGAGAGGGACCACAGAGGGGTGTACTCAAGGTGGGAGCAGCAACAAGCACCCTTTGCATAGAGGGGTTCACAGTGAGGAGGGTGGGAATGTATAAAATATGGGTTCTCAGCCAAGGCACCCAGTAGTTAAGCCTCTCTGCTTGGTGTGAGCAGAGGGATGAGGTGGCTTAGATCCCTAAGTCCACCTAACACCCCCAAACCCCAGCAGAGGAAAGGAATCATAATCAAAATATTTATTTATTCATCATATTTATACTGAATGCTCCCAGCCAAAGCCAGCTGTGGGTTCTCAGCCAAGGAACCCACTAGCTAAGCCCCTCTGCTTGATGTGAGCAGAAATACGGGATGGCTCAGAGCCCTAAGTCCACCTAACACCTCCAAACCCCAGCAGGGGAGAGGAATCACAAACATAATGTGGGTCCTCAGTTGATAAACCCACTAGATAAGTCCCTCTGCTCAGAGCTCTGAGTTTACCTAACACCTCCAAACCCCAGCAGGGCAGAGGGAAGGGGGATGATCCTGAACATCAGCTCATCCTGCACTTACCCACCTGCTGGAACTCCACCTACACCATGACTGAGCGTTTAATGGAGCAGAAGAGTGTGGTGCAGGATGATCTCCTCCATGACCATCCTGCATGTGGAAGAGGAGCTCAGGATCAGCTCCAATGACTGGCTGACCCTCTCCCAAATGATGCGTGTCCTGAAGCCCCTCTGCTCTGCACCCATATGGCCAGCCTGGGGTAAGTCATCCTCCTGATTCAAGGGTTGGACCAGGCACTAGCCTCCATACTGCAGCCAGGTCTCGAGGAGACACCTGTTCTTTAATGAGTCAGGGCCTTGGCACAGAGGTTACAGCTAGGCATCACCACCAGGTTGCACTCTCTCTGCAAGGAAGGGGAATTTAAGATGGCGTGTATCTGTGAACTCCATATAAGATGCATTGCTCTCTGGAATGCATAATTCGTGCAATGGAAGCACTAATCACTTGAAATGGAAAACTCTGATTTTCACTGGTCTGGTGGGGCTGGGGTGCCTGCCAAGCTGTCATGGGCTACCTTTGGGAAGCCAGTTTCAAAACTCTAGGGATGTCTGCCTTTCTGTCATTCAGAATCTGCCTTTGGAGACTTGGGGAGCAGTGCAAGTGTAGGGGGGATGCTTGCCTTGCTTCCAGTGTCTGGTGGGGTGTGTGTGTCTGCCCAGGTGAAGTTTCCCTGTGAGTTTGGTGCCACTGGCTTGTTCCTGAGACATTCCATAGACTTCTATAACTGCAGCTGTCTTTTCCAGAGAGAGCACTGGGGAGACCTTTTTTGGGGGTCCATAACGGAGACCCCAGAAATGTAATCCACCCCCAACTTGGAAAGATTGTAGAGGAGTGGGTGGCAGGGTGTGGTTCCCTGTGAGTTTGGTGTGTGTAGCTTGCAGGGGGTCCACTCTATCAACTTTTAAACCTGTGCCTGACAAAAATAAATAAATACAATAAATAAATTCCCCCCAAAGCACTTTCCTGGCTTGTTCTTAGTCTGTTGGGCTTGCACTGGTTCTTCTGGGCTTGCAAAAATGCCCCCCCCCTTTCTACTGCAGAGATACTCTTAAAATTTGATTCTGTTCTGTGGGACTTCTATTGCCCTTGATTTATTGCTGATTTTTTTTCTCCATTGGAAACTTGAAAGACATGTAAAGGAGAGTCAGCTGGAGATGCCTTGCGACTTTGGTGTCTCTAGCTTGCACAAGGTCCATTCTATACCCTCCTGAACCTGCACCTGTCATTTCCTCAGAAAACACTTTCCTGTGGGCACCTTCTTTGGGGGGCTGTAACTTGGACCCTGTAAATCCAATCATCATGTGGAGAGCAGGTAGAGTCAGCCAGAGGTCTCCTGTGAGTTTGATATCTCTAGCAGGTCAGAGGGATGTTCTACAGTGTCACAGACCTCAAGAACTGAACCATCTCATATAGCATCAAAATGTTTGTGACGGTCTGTGGTTTGCGAACCATGCACGCCATGAACCACAAACTATTATGAATCACATTTCCCTGATTTTTGCCTATCCTTATTCTTCCACCTCCACTCTCCTGCATACTTCTTTTAAAGGATGCAATATATTAAAATACAATACAAAATGGATAGTCATGGTAAAGCAATCCAAAATGGAACCACTCTGGAATATGAATGGGCAAATAGTAAAAAGCCTATACCATCAAATGGTAGTGTAGCTGAGAAGTGCAGTTCTAAAAGTACTTCCTGGACAGAAAGTCTTATAGAACTCAATGGATTCTTTTGATCCTTCTCTCTTTCACCTACAATCTCCACCCCCCCACGCAAAAAAAAAGCTATCCCTGAGAGACAAGGACCCTAAGCTGTTTCGCCCCCATTCATGAATTATACGATCCAGTTCCCTAGAAATTACTTTTGCTTAGGATCACACAGTAAGACTGAGTGTGCAAAATGCCATAAGAGAAATTAAAAAGCAAGTCATATTTCTCATTTGCTGACAATTTTTAGGGTTTCTAGCTCTGAGTTGGGAAATTCCTGGAGATTTGGAAGGTGGAGCCTGGGGCAGATGGGATTGGGGAGGGACCTCAGCAGAGTATA
Source organism: Gekko japonicus (assembly GCF_001447785.1). NCBI lineage: Eukaryota > Metazoa > Chordata > Lepidosauria > Squamata > Gekkonidae > Gekko > Gekko japonicus. Next base: position 845,599 of record NW_015176461.1, on the reverse strand, counting down.
AGGTCATAGATTCCACACTCCAAAGCAGCCATTTTCTCCAGGGTGGTCTGAAGATTACTTGTAATTCCAGGAGATCTCCAGGCCCCACCTGAATTCTGGCAACTTTATACACATGTAAAAATAATGGGGAAAGGGGTGCATGCAGGGCTTTCTTTTTTGTATATATATATTTATTTCGGCTTGCATGACCAAAAGTCTTAAGCACACATACACACATTTATGGAATAAAAACAACCAGTAAAACGTCAACACTATTTAAAAAGCACATACATGAACAGTAGGGTGCATTATCCCAATATGAGTGTGTTACACTGTCTAAAATCGTCTGGCTACATAAAATAATTCCTCAAACTGGAACCCGCTACATCAAGTCAGAACAGTTTGAGCTTTCCCCTCCTTGTTCCTTTTTTTTTGCCACCATGGCCAGAAACGTGGCCACTGCTTTGGTGACTGAATCATCTCTGTCACATAAAAGAGGAGAAATTGACCAGGGAAGGGCGGGGAGATTTTCTTTTATCAAGAGAGGTATAATATACTTCTGCCTCTCCATCTTCCAGTTGGGGCAAGCTAACACTATATGATCCATCGTCTCCACCCTACCTAGGTTACAGTCGCACAGCCGTTCAGAGAACGGGATGCCCTGGAAGCGGTCCAAGACTACATTCTACGGAAACGTATTCAATCTAGCCAACGTGAAGGCTCTGCGGAGTGCTGAACTTTTGAGAGTGTAGCAATAAGTAGGAATCACCGGCGGCGGTGGAAGGCCCAGGGCTAGACCCGAGCATGTACGTCGAGCTCTACACAATGTACTGCTGAGGTCCACTTCCCTTAATTTAGTTTTTATGAGCTTAAGGGCCTCCTTTTGCTGTGGGGAGGTATTGCCAATGTTCAGCTTTTTTTGTAGAAAAAGCCCAGCAGGAACTCATTAGCATAATAGGCCACATCCAACAGCAGACACTCATTAACCTATTAGGCCACACCCTTGACAGCACAGCACATTAGCATATTAGGCTGCACCCCCATGTTACCAGAAGTGTGGTCATCCAGGCACACACCCCTTTTGCTTCTTATTCTGTTTACCTTGTTGTCAAAACCCAGAGCTTTTTTTGGAGCAGGAACTCCTTTGCATGTTAGGCCACACACCCCTAATGTAGCCAATCCTAATGAGTTTTTGCTGTTGGGTGTGGCCTATTATGCTAATGAGTTCCTGCTGGGTGTGGCCAACTCAGGAGCCAACCGGAACTCCGTTCCTGTGCGTTCCTGCCCAAAAATAGCCCTGGGTGCATGTGATTAATTTCAAAAGTGTTTCCTTGCTCTTTTTATAAGCATCTGCTAGTCATGATGAAGGAAATATAATAAAAAGGTCTGCATACCAATATTGTGACATTTCATGCAATCACTTCTTTAATAAGCCTACATTATAAAAAGGATTGTATCATTGACATACAGGTTTTAAAGGCCAATTTTACACTCAGACGGCAAAATTAAAATGTGAGAGACTCTGACAAATGAGGAAGCTATACCAATCCAAAGCACTAATAATGAAGTGTACTATGAAAGAACATTTGGGTTAGCTATAACTAGCTTGCTTTCAGTGCCTTTATTTGGAACACGAGGGATTACTGACAGTATGCGAAGACAGATCATTCTTAGAACACTGTGCTTTTTGTAAGGTATGACTGCTTATTCAGGGACTCTTCTCCCTATTTTGCCCTGTAAGTGTCTAATAAATTATATGATTCTCCTAGGAAAATAGTCAGCATTCAAAGGATGACCTGTGCAAGAGAAAGTAGTTCATAAATTCATTTCCACAAAGTGATACTAAACATTTTCCAGTACTGTTTTTTCCTGCAGATCTTGGATTTGCCAGCAACACTATGAACCGCAACCTTTCACTTTATTGTTTTCAAGGGAAGCATAAAGCTGTGTAGGTGGTTGGTGACTTTTTGTGGCTTTTGTGATTATGCAGCTAACAATGAAACAACCAGGTTGTAAGGACACAAAAAATACCATCCCAATTAGCAAAATTAAACCACAGATTAAAATGAACATTAAAAACACACACAAAAGTAAAACACCCAGTCAAATCTGCTAAAATAATTTACCTTCCATCGAATGCTCTCTGGAATAAAATTGTCATACATGCCCTCCTAAATGTAGTATCTTCTGCACCCGCTCTGGTAGACCAGGGAAATGCATGTGACCTATATGTAATTCTATGGACTGTTGGGGGAACACAATAAAAAGGCTGTCTAAAGCACATAGCTGGTGCATGGAATCATATTAGGAGATGTGATCTAATAAGTATGAGTGCCCTAGGCTGTTAAGGGCTTTGTGATGGACTGTCAACGGTTAATGCCTCATAGAGTGTGAGAACCTTTGAGTGACAGGCTGTTCAAATGGAATTCTGTGGAAAGCATCAGTTAAGAAATGACAGTTGGGAACTGGCAGTTGAAGAAGAGACAGTTTAGAACTGATGGTGGACTGGGAAAGTGGCAGAAGGAGTGGGTGGATCAAGGATCCCATTCAAACTGAAAAGGGAAATTGCTTCTAGTGAAGAGAAGTAATCCCTGCCCGATGAAAAGGAAGATAGCTCTAAAGAGAGAAGCGATCCCTCAGACTGTATATATAGAAGGATTTAGGGAACTTGGTTGTACGTTCCTGCCTTTAAAATGTGAAACTCAGAAGCCTATGTTTGCAAGTTAAAGCAGAAACTGAAAAGGAAGCCTCTCTCATCAAAGTTTCAAAGACCTTGAGAAAAGCAAAGACACTTACTTGTTGGCAACATATTATCTGGATTTAATGTGATAACAAAGTTAGCTCATTTTTATTTTCTGTTTACCTCATACATCCTACACCTGATCTCCTGTAAGTTAAATAAAACATTTTGTTTATTTTAAACTTCCAAATGCCTCTAATGTGCCATTTCAGAAGTAGAAGATAAGGAGGTGATTTTGCCTCTTCCCTCAAGTCACTGGCCTGAGCCAGCATCAAAACATATAATAAAATGACTGGGTGGGACAGCCATAGACCAACAAATAAGAAGAAAATAGATATAGGGGCTGCTCAACAAGCAAGCAAGAAGAAACAAAGAGAAAATCCTGTGTGTGAGGGAGGGAAGAGGGTGAGATCACCGTAGGCTTTAAGGGTAATAATCAGCACTTTGAATTGGACCTGAAAGCATATAGGTTGTTGCAGTACTGGAGTCATGTCTTCCAAGTGGCTGTGCCCCAGACAAGAATCTAGTGGCTACATTTTGTACCAAGTGCAGTTTCTGAGATGTCTTCAAAGGCAGCACCACACAGAGCATGCTACAGTAGTCTAATCTGGAGGTTATGGTATCATGGATCAGTGTAGCTAGGACAACAGAAACTAAATGAGACCAGCTTATGAGCCAGAAATAATTGAACAAAGGTGCCCCTAGCAACAGATATTACCTATTTATCCACTGACAAGGCTGGGTAACTGCTTTTATAACAAATATAAATAAATAAAAATCTGTTACTAACACTTTTGTGATGTCTGTTCTTTCACCCCTTATGCTATAATCTCTCTTTACTGCGCTACAATAAATAGAACAGAAACAGGAAGGGACAGTGCCTAAGGAGGTGGGTTACCACAAATATGTTACTTCTCTTTGTGCCTCTCCAGAAGAAGAAAAAAATAAACACTCATGCAAAACCATCCTAATTCTGTTACGGTATATAAATGCACAGTTGTTGTGCAATACACAGTTATAGTTATTTAGCATAAGTCACCACTGCATGTCTTATTTTCTGTGATGTATATTTAGCTGTTTAGTTGCTCAGGCTGCTATCCTAGGAATATCTTAGTGGGAGTATGCCCCACTGAAAAAACATGGGACTTACTTCTAAGTAGACCTGCTACAATTGTCCCACCAGTCCTTAGATTTGTTGAATCAGCAAATAAGGACTCTGCATACTGATCATTGTGCCATCATAATGTTACTATTGCATTGCAGGTATATTACTTATTGTTGAAGGCAGGTATGTTGCTGTTAAGAAAATAGGACTGGAACGTCATCATGTTGTTCTCTACTTGATGTAAAATGGCAGACCAAAATATCATGTAAAACTACTTAATTTACTCTGATGATATGAAACATGCCTATGAGACATGCAGCCCGATCCTGTTCATGTTTAGTTAGAAGTAACCTTCACTTTGGACTTCCTGTTCTGGTACAATGCATGACAGGTGGATCCTCGGGCTGCTCCGAGACCCCCGACCCCTTTTCACTTCTTTGGGAGCCCCTCCAGATGGGGGGAGCTCCATCGGACTTCCCGTAGAGAGGTCCGATAGCAGGGGGCTTTGTTCTGGCCCCTCCCGCACTTGGCAAATGTGTTGAGATGTCTGTTACCACCCTGACGCGAGAGCGTCTTGTGGGAGATCATGGACGCCATGATCTGCTAGCAGCGACCATCCGGCTTGTTTTTAAAGATTTTTGGATTTACAGCTTATGTATTCAACACAATGCAAGGAGGCTACTTATCCACGTATGAAAAAGGAAAAATAGGCAAATTTGTATTTTAATACCCCCAGCAAATATTCTCAAGTATAAGAAAGTGGCCTGGAAGCAACTGGAAACGAGATCTGAAATGACGGGGGTAAGAGAATTTTTTTTGATCATGTTTGAACTGCTATTGCATGTTGGAAATAATAAATGGTAAACAAGGCAAAAAATGGTGAAAAACGGGAGTGGCAAAATGGAGCAGACTGAAGGTGATGAAGAGTTAGATCCAGAAACAAAAATGGAAAAACTTACTATGGAACAATTTAGAAATTTTCTGATAAAAGAAATTACTCAAGCTGTTAAAGACGCTTGTAATAACGTGGTTGAAAATTACCAAAGAGCAAAGCAAGATACAAATAAAAATGAAAACCAAATCCAAAATATGCAGAGTCTTGCGGAGGAAAGGGATGGTTGTTGGGAAAGAAAGAGTGAGGTGTTTGAAAACCAGCCAGCATTCATGGAAGAAGGGACTCAAGAAATAGCTATGGATATAAGTCATTGCTTAAAAGAAATAACAAGCCCTACACCAGAAGAAAGAGCAACAAAAGGAACTTCATCAGAGGTATTGGTGGCAAAAAAGAATAAAAGGGGGAAAAGGAAAAGAGGAGGAAAAGTCTGTATGAAGAAAACTAAGGAGAACAAAGGGATGATGACTAGGCTTTTGATTTATGGAAGAAGTGATGATGGAAAGACATTTCAGGAATTTAAGAATGCGAGACATACGGAGGAGATCCAAACGAAGAAGGAAACTACAGAAAGAGGGGAAAGAAGGAAGAGACAAAAAATTTGTTTAAGATTAATGTGTTTGTATTTTTTTCTTGACTATAAATGGTTTTTGTTAAAAAAATGGAGTTAGTAGTAACTGGGGAGGGGGTGGTGAGCTGCTAAGTTATAAACTGCTGATGGTATAATTAGGGATAGTTAGTAAGTTAGTAGTTTCTTGGAAATATTATTATTTTTGTGTGATGTTATATGTTTTGTCCTTTTTGGTATAGGAAGTTCCGCAACATGGACATGAATGATGTTGTAAATGAGAATGAGCTGTTAATGCAGGAACATCAAAAGTTTGCTTTTTAACATACAAATTAATATTTTCCTGCATAACAGAACAGCCCTTTAAGTATGCAGAAATCTTTGCCTTATAAAAGGGTAGTCTTATTTTACTTTTAAAAATACTTTATTTTCCCTAGAATGAAAGAGAGGAGGTCATAAGGTACTATTTAGGCTTTTTTGGAGGTGAATTGTAGCATGTATATTTATGTGATTTATATAATAGGTGTTTAACATTTTGAAAAGGATAAAAATAGCTAAATAGATTAATTAAGGGAGCAGATTATGTTTACTATCAATGTAATAACTAATAATATCTATACTGTAAAAAGAGTAGCTAAGTATATAGAAAAGATAGACAGGAATTTTTGGTGTTCTGCTTTTGCTCTTAAAGGGATAGAATGAATTTACATTTATTGTTTGTGTAGCAGTTCAAATGGAGATTAAGATACCAAATGATTTAACAGGTATTATGGCTTTATTATTAGTATGAAGATTGTTTAGTAGTAAACAGTAATTATACTAGAAGAGTTAGAACGACAATAAAATTGTTAGCCAGTATAACTTGTAAGGCCTTGTAATACGGGATATAAGATTTGATAAGGACAATATAATATTATGGTGAAGCTATAACTAACCTATTAATTCAGATTTGACTACTGTGAAGGTATAATGAATTTATTAATCCTGATCTGATTATTGTGAAGTGCTAAACATATATATAAACATATATATATACTGTCTTCTTATGTGTTTGTTTGTCTTAAAATCAATAAATAGATTATAAAAAAGAAGTAAGCTTCACTTTAATAAGTGAGGCTTACTCTTTAGCAAGTATACAATGTACTTCCCCTTTTTAATTTACAATATTCTTACAAGTCTACGATACCCCAAACATAACAATGTTCTCACAGAATTAATATCACAATCATAACAACACTTTCCTGGGAGTAAGCCCACTCAAGTAAGCCCCACTGTATTGGATTCTTAGCAGGATTCTGGGCAGATGTGTTTAGGACTGTTCTCTAAATCTCATGAGTTCGATGGGGATTACACCCAAATAGTATGTATAAGATTGCAACCTTACATTGCAGTCCTCTGCACATTTATTTGAACAAGACCTATTAAATTTAGGATTTACTTCTCAGCAATGCTCCCTCTAAGCTGTGGAGTCTTGTGAGCAAAAATTCTACTTTGTGAGCTACTGGCATTAAAGTTGTGAGCAAGCGATTTGGCAACTGCATAAATTAGTTTGCTCTGGAGCCATCCTTCCTGAGCTAAGTCAAAAATGTGTGAGCCGGAGGCTAAAAAACTGTGAGCATGCTAACACAACTTAGAAGGAATACTGCACATGCATAGCCATTCACAAAACTTTGGGGAAAGACACTTTCTAATATGAAGACTAAATCATTGTCTTGGAAGGCTGGAGAGAGCTTGCAATACCAGATGTGCAGGTACATCCAAGGTCTTTGCAATGAACGCAGAATTTTCTTACCAGGCAAAGGATCCTGGTCTTCAGAGAATGCTGGTAGTTCAACACATGTCTCTTCATTAGGTCTGAACCAGCAGTCAAATGTTAGCCACATCTCCTGGTTGGTGCCAGTATGTTTCATATGTAGCAGAGCTAAATGCCAGGGCTCTCTCAACTGAAGTTGTAAACTAGACACCTGAATCTTGTAAAGGGATCCAATGTTTCTCAGCTCATCCTGTGTGAGAAAAAGTAGATAAGAAGTTCCCTCCTGGAAAGTGTAGCACAATTCACCTGTTATTTGTGCTTGATTTTTTAAAATCATTCTCAGCCACTTAAAGCATCACTAAATTTATCAAAAACCAATTTAAAACAGCAATAATATCATTCACATGGATGATTCTAAACACTGTATTGATCAAACTGAAATTTTAATAAAAACACTGGCAACACTATCCTGAAGAAATTAAAGTTTCATCTCACATGTAATTAAAATATACACATAAGATAACAGAAGTATCTACCTGAAAATGTAAAATGTGGGTAGAACAATAACTGTGGTTACAAATTTGAATATCACATAGGTATGCTCATCAGAGAGTTGGGACAGGCTGTACTTTGGCTCCTTGGTCTCCTGCTAAAATCCATCTGATCCCTCATACTTTTTAACATCTATATGAAGCTGCTGGGAAAGATCATCTGGAGATTTGGACTTGCTGCCAATATGCAGGTGTACTTCCATTAGATCCCAGAGAGGTTGTGAAAAATGTGCACCAGTGTTTGGAGGCAGTTTTGGAATGAATGAGGGCTAACAAACTGAAACTTAACTCTGACAAAATGGAGGTTATACTGGTAGGGGGAAGGGTTGGCCCAGGACCCAGGATATCTTCTTTTCTGGATGAGGTTACACTAGGGATGCCAGACCCCACCCGTGGCGGGGGGTCTCCTGGTGAATCACATTAATTGCTGACATTCATCCCCACTTCTGGTACATGTATGTCCCATACCCTGCCAGCTGCTCCCTGAGACCTGGCAACCCTAAGTTACACTCCCCCTGAGGGAGCAGGTTTGTAGCTTGGGAGTGCTCTTGGACCTGGGCCTCCTGTTGGATAAATAGTTGACAGCAGTGGCCAGGGGCACCTTTAATCACCTTTGGCTCATGGCCCAGCTCTGGCCATTCCTGGGCAAGAAAGATCTTCTTACTGTGGTGGCATGTTCTGGTAGCATCTAGATTAGATTAGATGCCATACAATTTATTGAGGCTCTTGTGGGTTCCCCAGTAAATCAATTGCTTTCACTGCTAGGAACTGATTGCTTTTGTTCGTATTTTGAAAAAACACACACCAAAACTTATTTTAATTGGGTTTGCCAGTGCCTGCTTGTGGGGGAGGGCAGGATATAAATCCAAATAAATAAATATCTCAGGTACCTGGTGCCACATTTTATTTCACACATGGCCCAGCCCAATAAAATGACATTTATGTCAGATCTGTCCCTCGTAACAAATGAGTTTGACACGTCTATGCTACAGAATGCTGTGGTCAGAGCTCTGACTGGAGCAGGTTGTAGGGACCATAGCAGTGCAGTTTTGTTCCATATACACTGGCTCCCAGTTTTCTTCAAGATATTACTATTTTCCTTTAAAGCCATATATGACTCTGAACCAGCATACCTGAAGGACCACCTAGTTCCACATAAACCTGTCTAACCTCTCCAGATCTTCACAATCCCTGCTTCAGGGCTCCCCATCATCTAAGGCTAGACAGGTGGTCCTTCTTGGTTGGGGCATCAAGACTTTTAACTCCTTCCCCAAGGAGAACTGTCTGTCTTCCTCTATCGTTGTCTTTTGTCAGCAGGTAAATACCTTGCATGTGTGTGTCTCTGTGTGTTCTCTCACTAACTCCCTGTTTGTAGGTGGTTTTTGTGTTTATATTATGCTTTATAAAATTGTTTTTGTGTTTATATTATTTTTTATTGAATTGTTTTCAATTGTACTAGGAAAAAGGCCCGTTGTGGAAATAAATACAACGGCCTCTAGAAAAAAGGCTCTGGGTGGGTGCCCCAGCCTTGGACACTCAGTGTCAATTTGCTGTGGCAACCTCAGCAGGGTATAATGACACTGAGTCCACCATTTTCTCCAGAGGAACTGATCTCTGCTACCTAAAGAACAGTTGTAAATTTGAGTGATCTCCAGCCCTCACCTGGAGATTGGCAACAATGGTTCCCCAGAAGGGAATACTTGGTTTGGAGGGTGGAGTCTATGGCTTTGTACCTGTCCGAGGTCCCACGCCTCCTGAATCCTCACCGTCTCCAGGCTCCATCCCTCATATCTCCAGGAATTTCCCACCTGGAGTTGGCAACCCTATCTCCTTCCCAGCCAATCATCAACCTACCTTTATTTCCCCCTCACACTTCAGCTTTCCACCACCTTGGGGACACTAAACTGGGTGGAATGGTGGCATAGAAATTTTTGAAAATAAACAAGCCCCCTGTTTTATATATACTTAGAGGCAGACCCACATTTGTCCTGCATATTGTGTGAAAAAGCCTTGGATCAGGGCTGGGCAACCCTCATCATTGAACTTAAGCACATCTGACCCCGCCATCTGGCACTCAGTGCTGGTTTTCTACCAAGTTCGCACCTGTGTATTTCCTAAGAAACTGGCAGTACCACTGGGGCTCAGCTTGGTCTTAATGAGTCTCAAAAAGTACCACCCTCATGATCCCCCACTTCTTTTGTTTGCCATTACACCAAAACTTCATTGGTACATGGTGCATTTTTTTCAGTATAAGTCAAAAAGAATGCCTACTGCTGCCATAAGCTATAAGGCCATGGTATTTCATGGGAAAACTATACAACATCTTCATTTTAACCAATGGAAAAATAAAAAGCTTTGATACATTTGGCTAACAATCCATACCATTCAGAAACTTCTAAAACTTTGTGAAACTCTAAATCACTAGTTGTAGTGGCAGAACCAAGAACTCAATAGCAGTATTATTTCGTCTTTACACCTTTACGTATAACCTGCTTCTTAGAACTACCAAGTGGCTGGTAAAAATAGAAATAGAAACCAAACCATATTAAAACAGAATTAAATCCCCATAGTCATTATACCCATGTACCACAAAGTCAATCCTTACAATTATTAAGCAAAAACAGAATTAGCCGTATCATTCCAACTAAAATCTAAATCCTTTAACTTCTCTAAAAAACTCAGGCATCTTCCTCCTCAATAAACATAGACATGTCAACAATTAAGCAACAGAACTAATTCACCTTATTGCAAATTGAAGTCAAATAGTTCTATGGAATGTAGGGCTGCCAGCCTCCAGGTGGGACCTGGAGATCTCTTGGAATTACAACTGATCTCCAGTTCCCCTGAAGAAAATGGCTGCTTTGGAGGGTGGATTCTATGTAAATATACCCTTCTGAGGTCCCTCCCCTCTCCAATCCCTGCCCTCTCTGGGCTCCACCCCCAAATCTTCAGGTATTTCCCAATCTGGAGCGGGCAACCCTAATGGAATGACCATCCACCCTAGAGCAAACTATATGAACAGTAGCTGAGTTAAGTAGACTAGAGGAAAATGGAAAGTTTGTACAGCCAATACACCAGTGAATGGAAAGAACCTGGTTTCTACACACATCACTGCAGATGCCAAACTGCTGGGGTCACTGCTGATTTTAAAAATTCTTCAAAGGAGTTGTTACAAGATTAAGGAATAACATCACATTCTTGGGAGGTTTCTCAGGAATGAGACTGACACATGATCATTTCATCTACTCTCTTTTTTATTTTTTCTTATAAAATTAAACACAGATTTACTTTGACTTGTGTTGCCTTTTCTGAAATCTGAACAGCCAACTTTTTGCAATCCAGGTCTCCATAAAAACTGAAAGTAAGCTTCATGGGAACAGTTTCAGTGCTCACATCCGACCCAATGACGTCCATTATCCACACCCCTGAGGACTGCATGTTGGTTTGAGGATGTTTTGAGCCACACATCAGTCTTTTACCTGAGATGAGATATAAGACAAAACAAAACATCCAAAAGTATTTTTAAATCTTTTAATTGAACAGTGGGTGTTAAACAAAAACCCAAAAAAACAGAAAGGTGCGGTAATGCATAACTTTCTCCTGTTGAAATCAATAGGGCTTAAAAAGTGCTTAACTTTGGCTAGATTGTGCCCACTACTATGTAGGTTTTGTGATACCCATAGCAACAGTTTGCTAATAATATAATATCAATACACTTACTGCAATGTTTCTTTCAGATTTTAAAGCCATAAATGCTTTCTCTCCAGAGTTTAAATCTCAGATTCAGAGCTGTTTTTATTGATGCCAATTGGGTTCAGGTCATTTCTGAAGTTAATTATTCAAGACTAGGCAGCATCCTTCAGAGTCCTAATTAATTGTTCACATAGAGGAAATCAAGACCCCCCAAATTCTACTATATCATCTGCAAACACTGTTTAGAGGGAGAGATAATAGCAAGTGGAGATAATAAATGGCTTCAATGAAATATACTTGCAATCAAGCCATAAATGGGAACCTGCTGTGTGATACTGACAAGTCAACATATCATAAAGCAAAACCTGTACAAGAGACATTAGCCAGATCCTTGAATAGCAGTGTCAAGATTCCTCTGAATTATTCTGTTACAATTGTACCATTATCACTGCAGACTTTAAACAGCCATGACTAAAAGGGCTAATATGCAACTTCTCTGGCAGGGCTCCTAAGCTATTTACAATGGTATGAAAGGGGGAAAAAATCAACAGGTGAAGTTTTTTTTCTTTTTTATAACCATGTAGTTAGGGGCCAAGGGTCAACTGATGAAGTGCCAGAGCCCTGTCATGAAAAGAACTCACCTATAGTTTTAATGTCACAAACAGTGTCACAAATTCCTATATGAGTATCCAGCCAGCTCCAGCATGGGAAGAGCCATTCTTTATCTGAGTTCTCTGACTTTTTCACTGTTATCATTTTCAGGTATATTCCAGCTCCATACCCTTCTCCATCATGCCCTACAACTATCTTTTTCAAACGGCTCAAGGAGACAGCCTCCACCAAAAAGGAATCCACCTGAAGAAAAAAAAAATCAAAATAGCTAAATGTCAACATGGTCAAATCTGTGGATACTTAAATCTGCAGACTGAAACCCTGAACAGGCAAGACAGATCTTTCTACAGACCTGAAAATGCCCCAGCTTTCCTTTTGCAGACCTGCCATTTCAGGAAAAATTCTTTGCTACCTGAGTAACTTTACTGCCGCACAAAGTCTGTACTAGAGTAAGGGTAATAATAGTAGATACCTTTTTAATAGACTGTAGTTGGACTACAACTGAAGGTTGTACTTAGTCATGAGGGTTACTTGCTGACCTCAAGCCAGTCATGTTTTCTTATCCTAACCTAACTCTCAGGGTTGTTGTGAAGGTAAAATGGAGGGAGGGAGGACTATGTATGCCTGACTTCCTTCAAAGATGGACAGAATAATAATATGATAGGTAAAAGGACTATTCTGTCCAATCTGCAAAAAGAGAAAAAAATGTGGCTTTCTCTCCACTACCCTTCAGTGATGTCAGATAAAACTGACTCCTGGCATTCATTACACAGATATATAATGTTCATTAACACCACAATATCTGGGCAAATGTGAATATAGGCAGTGTTCACACATGCAAGATAATGCAGGAGGGAAGCAAGGCTATTTGCTCCACAGGAATTTGACCCGCATTTGTACAATCACATAGTCCCTGGGAGCTGCGGGGGCGGCCTGCCACTGCGTGATCAGACAGAACTGCAGGTAAGCAGTTTTTGGCCACGTATTTCCGGTGTGCTTCAATGAGGGATCAATGATTTGCATCTCTGCACCGAGTGCTCTCTATGCAGTGTGCGATGATGCACATACCAAAATGGGGGGGGGAACAATGACATGGAGTTGGGATGACCCGATCAGACCATCCTAATGCTATGGAAGTGCACTGGCGCAGGAGTTGGGATGGCCCGATCAGACCATCCTAATGCCAGGGAAGTGCACTGGCGCAATCACACTGGAGGAAGTCCATTCCTGGCCCTTAGCAAACCTGTTTGCTACTGGGTTTTCCCTGGTGTCTTTTTACTCCGCTTCTGCAGTGGAGCAAAACGGGTTGCCGATGGGAGCGGGACGCTTGGCAGATGTTGGTGTCTGATCATGCCCTTAAAATCCACCCGGCATTTGTGCCTATGGCCCGGCTAATTCTGTGTGTGATCGTGTGGGTTAAATCCTGCAAGTTTTCTGTTGTCAGAGTTAGATTTTTCCTGTCTTCTCTTTCCCCCCAGTAGTTGCTTGGGTCCCTGAAAGGGCTATGTTGGGAATGGTTTGGGACCTGTGTGGGCAAAAAGCTAAGAGGTACATGGAAAACTGGGCAAGATTTAAAAGATTAAAATGAAAGAACATTTTTATTCTTTAAGATACCACTGGATTTTTGTTTATTTTTAAAATCTTTGTTACACATTGCATTGTATTAAAAAAGATTTTTCTTGCATTTTACCTTGTTTCTTTGATATTTTTCTTCTGCTGTCAGAGAGTTTTGCAGCTGCCTAACACCTGTATCTCCTCTTTCACCATAAAGTGTTATATAGAGGTTTGCAAAGGTTTCTGACCCCCAGCGGTCTCCAGTGTGTACACAGATGATATATTTATGCACTGTAATGGGATAAAAAGACTCATTAATACTGTACTGCTATGTAATTATAAAATTATAGATCTGGAAAGGGGAAAAAGATGTTCTATTTCAGCACTTTGACACATGATAAAATCATTATGATAACAAAACAAAATATTCAAAGAGAACAGTTTGCAATTATATCATCCTGCTTCAAGTGGTGACTTCATATTATTAACCAGTACAGCAGCAAAATGGGGCTTTCTAGCCAGAGAAGCAGGATTGATTTCTACATACATCCCAGGTTTGCTGAGAAATATTTCAGAGAAACTCCAAAATGGAAAAAGCTAAGCTTATGATGTGTATTTTTTCTTCCATCCCTCAAGATCCCCAAGATCCCTTGAGCTCTTAGAAGGTCTGCCAATTTAACTATAAAAAGGGTTCCTTCGGGGTTGTTAATTGGGATTATGGATTCTTGAACACCTGCCAGTTTGGCTCACCTGTTTAAGCCTGTTTGCTACTTCTAATGAGGGCGCTGATTAATCGACAGAGAGTTCATAAACTGTTCAAGTATTTGTGAGCCGTTTGTTCCCTTTGGCACCAATAAGCTAGTTGTAGCAGGGGATCTGAAGCTGATTCCCAGTCATTCATCATCTCGAGTCATTTATTTATTTATTATATTTTTATCCCACCCTTCCCGTGAACGGGCTCAGGGCAGCTAACAAACAAGGGCACCATGTGCCAAGTATAAAACATTAAAACACATAAAAACAACCATTTTATCAAAGGCTCCCAGGGACTCCCTTCTCCCGCACGCTTTTTTGGAGCCCCCCCGAGGTTCGGGGGGAGCTCTGCTTGTCTCTCCTGGAGGGAGGGCGAGTGCAGGAGGCTTGGCCGGCCCCCCCCGTTTCCATGGCAAGGGCGGGGGTGAGACCGGTTTGCCTCGAAGCAGAAGCGTCGGGCAGCAGAAAACATGGCTGCCATGTTTTCTTTAGCAGCAGCCAGCCGTGTTTTTAAACCATCTATGTTATCGGTGTACGGGCGTTTGGGTGCAGCACAATGGTGAATCAGCTACAGATCCTTCTTCATTAAGATTTATACATTACAACCTGGACGAAATAAAAAGGTACGCTATTACCCTTTTTGATGGACTTCCCGTATCGATAAAGAAAAGCGGCCGGGAAATGCTTTGGGAATCGAGATTAGGACGCTTGCTGGGGGTAAGAGACAGCCTCTGTTGGATGTAATACCACCCCACCATGAACTTAGCAAAATACTGAGAGGGCTATGATCTTGTTTACTGGTGAGGAATGAGCGGTATAAAGAGCCAGAACAAAATGGAGATGATTGACTTTCGTAGTGAGATAAAGGAGGCAATATTGAGCGAACTTAGGTCTGAACATTTTCGAGAAACTCTGCAAAAAGAATTAAACAAGGCACTTAACTCTGTATGGGAGAAATTTTTCGAGACTGCTCAGGGCTCATTGGATAAAGAGGATAAAGAGGATATTAATGCAAAGCAAACAACAGGGTTACAGGACAGGATGGAACTGCAGCGAGCAGAGCAGGAGGAGAGAGAGCAGCAGGTAATTTATTACCCACCTAAGGAAACAATGGAAAGAGAAGAGGCGAAAATAGGAGGAGGAAATAAATTTGCTCGGGTAATTCTCCTATGCAGAGACAAAAAGAAGAAAAGAAGGAGAAAGAAAGAGAAAAAAGACCTAAAGAAAGTTAAAGACGTTAGCAGTAAACAACCAGATTGGAACACAAGACAACAGCGACAGGACAAAGATAAAGAGTACAAACATCAGCGGCACATGAGTGAATGCAAGACAAATCAAATCAGGAAAGAACTAAAATATAATGATCTGATAATGTACAATAATGATCTGTTGGCTTATGTTGTAACTGCATAGGGTCATTTTGAATATTAGGACCAGACAATCATTTTTGGAGTAGATATGGTTATCTGTTTTGATGACAAATACTGA
>NW_015176461.1:827764-829803 GCF_001447785.1 Gekko japonicus | reverse complement strand
TGTATCTGTGTGACAGTTTTATTTTATTTGTGTATTTATTTATTTATTATATTTTTATCCCGCCCTCCCCGCGAACGGGCTCAGGGTGGCTAACACACAAGGGCACCACGTGCCAAGTATAAAACATTAAAACACATAAAAACAACCATTTTATCAAAGTTAAAGTGCTCAGTGATGTTAATATTAATCATTTAGTCAAATAAATTAAATCAAGATGGTGATCAGTAGATGTTCCTCAAGCCCAAATCAGCAGTACCGCTCCATCAGAATACTGCGACTTGATCTTATAGAGGGCCATTGATCTTAAATGGGCCATCCCATTGCCCCATGTTCCCATGAGGCAATTGGTGGTGGCGGCGGCTCCTAATTAAAAGCCTGGTGGAAGAGCTCCGTCTTGCAGGCCCTGCAGAACTGTGAAAGGTCCCTCAGGACCATCTTCTGACTTCTTGCTAAGGAAACTTTGCTGAGTCCCTGTGTTGCTGCAGCCCAGGTATCAGAATATGAATTGGGTGAGAGTCAGTTTTTAACTACTGCAACCCTGGAAAAGGCAACCTATGTCCTAAGGTTTCAGGGAATTTCTGAGGAAAAAGGGGAGAATCTCACACAGACAATGTGTGAGGCATTGGAGCAAATGGCAGATATTAAAGCGGATACTTTGCAAAATGATATTGATATGGTCTACAGATCGTATACAGAATTTACAAGGAATAATAATCTGCCAGGAGAAGTGTTGGTGAAATTCTCCAGAAGGAATGTCAGAGATAAAATTCTTAAAGCAGCTAATGGAGTTACCTTGAAAATCAAGGGCAAAGAGATAAAGGTTTTAAAGGATATTCCATTTGAAATAAGGAAGAGAAGGTGCAAATATAAAGACTTGGTCGCATTTCTACAAAAGAAACAAATTGTCTACAGATGGATTCAGCCTGAAGGACTCATCTTTAAGTTTGTGAATGGAAAAGAAAAAAAATTGACACTGTTGAAAAAGCAAGTGAATTCCTGCATCTTCATAGTCGCCCAGCAGAAGGAAAAGAAGAAGAAAAAAACAGCCCCAAGAAGGATAGCAGAGATGGAACATAGCCATCTTCTGGTGAAGAATCAGACTCAAACTTGGGGGCAGTGGCCCCAAAATGAGGCTATAAATTGAGGAAGCCAAAAAAATTAATGTTTAAAATAAGCATTCTTGGGCTTTTTATGAAGTCATAGTAGATGATGTTTAAGTTTGAGCGGATGTTTAATAGAAAGATGATGCTATCACCTGGAAGTGATGTAGGCACACCGGTGACATCGGGGCTGATGCTCTGGTTTTTCGGCAAACCTCTATGGTAAAATCAGCCTCAAACCATAGAGTTTTGCCCCCAAACTAGAGTGTCACTCCCCAATGTCACCAAAGTGCCTACGTCACTTCCGGGTGACGTAGGCACATTACATTTATTTCCAGTGATGTTGCTGTTTGGGGGGGATTTCCTCCTGCTGCCCAGCTGGCCAGGGGTGGGCAGGAGCCCACAAAACCAAGGGATCCCCCCTCCTCCAACTGGGGAACAGCAACCGTAACGGTGTTAGGTAACTGAAGCTAGCTTTGTTATTTTCTGTTCTGTATGACTTCTGAGCAATGTATTGGCAATAATTTTCCTTTATTACTATTTCTTGAATAAAACTTAATATTATTTTATAACAACAGTCTGGTTCTTGTGCACACTTCCCCTGGGGCCCCACAGAGTTAGCCTATGGCTTCTTTGACAAGCCAGATTTGAATCCCCATTCTGCCAAGGTATCTCACTGGATGACCTTGGGCTAGTCACACACAGACTCAGAATAATTTAACTCACAGGGTTGTTGTGACAATAAAATGGAGGAGGAGAGAATGATTGTAAGCTGCTTAGAGTCCCTATCATGGAAAAAGTTGGGGTATAAATGAAGTAAATAAATAAAATAGCTGAAGATGGGGGCAGATAAAAGGTAGGTCGGTAAATTGGTGATTGGGAAGGAAAGAATGCAACAGGAAAAGAGAGTGGATATGGGGTCTGCCAGTAGGAGGGAAA
>NW_015176461.1:822685-827739 GCF_001447785.1 Gekko japonicus | reverse complement strand
AAAGAGGAAATAGTGCATGGAAATATGGGGAAGTGAGCCCCCCCCCCAAGTCCTTGCAGATTCCTATACCACACAACCAGGCCCAGCTTGGCAGCTAGCACTGAACAACTGGGTCAGAGTTTTCCCAGGGAGAGGCTGCCAGTAGGAGGGAAAGCTGAAGACAGGGGCAGATAAAGATAGGTTATCTGGTGGAAAGAGAGAAGAAAGCAGGAAAAGGGGAGAAGCTATAGGGGCTTTCAGGGAAGGGAAGGAGTAAATGGGGAGATGACACATTTCCCACAAGCCCTTGCAGGTGCTCTGCTTGTTATTTATAATAGGACTTAATGAAATTTTACAGTCCGTATACTTTATGTGGATTTGGAGTTCACAATGCCCACTGCAAATTAAGAAAGTACATAAACTCAGTGGATCTGACCTGTAAAACATTTTGAAGCACCCTGAGAAATAAATATTTTTTATTGCACAGGGAAATAATACCTAATAATCCTTTCAGCAATTCAAGCTCAGATATGCAGAAGGATCCAGTGCTCAATCTACCAAAAATGACTTCCATTACTCCAAATTATGTGCTTTATCTTTTAACTGGTATAATTATAAGTTTCTGGCTTACATATACAGTTATGCAGGGAATACAGGGACAGTTAGACACCATTTCTTATTTAATTAATAGGCATTTTCAGTCTTTTTGAAGCACTGCTTCAGAGCTACTGTGGCTTATCTAGCAGTGAGGGATTTTAACAAATAGTTGGTTTTGCTGCACTGACTGATTCCTTTTCAAAGGCAAGTTCACATTGTTCCTGCCTTCTCAAGCTCTCTGCTATTTTTACCTGGTAAAGATTTCTGGTTCTCTTTCACTGCGGGGAATTCTTTCACCAACTCTCGGTGTTCTTGGCGAACAGAAAACCAGCAGCTGCAGTCAAAGTTCACCCCCTGATTAGTGTGCAACTCTTCCATCTGAAAAGACTTCAAATGCCAGCCCTTAAAGTCTGGCAAATCATCACAAGCAACCCGAATCTTGTACACATCACCAACATCCGCAGGTTCAACCTGCAAAAAGGAAAAAAAGAAGAAATAATGGGCTGTCAAGAAAGAAGTTCTCATTCATGGAGAGATTTTTCTATTATTATTTTATTTATTTATTTTGGGAATTGCTTTTCTACATAAGATTTTTTTAAAAAAAAATCAAAATCAGTTTAAAGCAATGGACATAAAAATTAAACTTCACAAAATGTTTAACAAATAAATAGAAAAACAAAATGGAGCATCTTTTAGCTATTAACAACAGGAAGAACAGGAAAGTCTTAAGCTAGAACCGAACAGCAACTGATATATGTACCTCCTGGTAACCTGGGAAAGGTGCCCCATAAACAAAGGGCACTGGGCATCATGGGGCATAGGTCCTCACTAGTCAAAGATGCTGTAATGGATCCCCTGTTACTCTCCCTACTGTGAGGCAGATTTTCCCTGTCAAATTCTTAGTTCCCTTCAGGTACTGAGCTAGTTCCCGGTAGCATGATAATATTTGCAGTTTTATAAATCTGAATGTTCCACTTTTTGACAAAATCTAATTGGCTTTTGCCCAGCCCTGGAACTTGTCAGGATAAAACAAGAGCCCCTTTTTTAGATCCCTTAAAATGGCACTGGAGACAGTGTACAGTGATGGTATGGGCTAGTCAAAAATTGGAAAGGCTGGGGTAAATGTTGGTAAAACAGTATATTTTTCAGTTGACATACAAGATGGTGTTGTGTAACACCTTATTTTTTTCTTTTTAAAAAAATTCTTGATTTTTATCAGTGAGAGATGATTTATTAAGCACTTTGGTTCCAGTTACAATGTTTCTGCATACGGTGTCCTAATAACCGTTCAGGTTTTCTGGAAAGGTCACTCTTTTAGTGTATCATCTCAGCTGAAAGCAAGTAAAAAAACAACACTCACCCCTCTAGCAGCTCTCGCTCCTGCTCCTGCTCAGAGCTCAGCTGACTTATATTTCTTCCCTGAAAATATAACCCTATTTCTTTTGACCTGATAGGGAGCTTCAGCCTGCTACCCAGTCACTCTTTGCCAAAATCTCAACCCCTGGTTCTTGTTGTTTGTGTGAAAGCATGCTTTAGCTGACACTAGACTCTGAATTCTTAGATGGAATTTTTTTCTCAGGTTATGTTTAACACAGCTAAGACCAGGAGTCTCTCACTTTATTCAAAAGATGAACCTGTCTGACAGACATTTTAGTCAGACTCTTCAGGCATCCACTCCTTTAGCTGAACTTTTACTTTACTAAACAGTAACTGCTGCTGAAGTCAAAACAAACTCACTCTCTTCTCAGCACACAGCTGATCTTATATTTTCCTCAGCTAGTGCTGGCCAATCAGACAAGAAGCAGCAGTCTGTCACTCAAGATCAGAATTCTGGGCAGAGTTAACTATTCACCTCCCTTCTCTGATTTTGCTGCATTACGAAAACAGCATTTTAAATGTAGTCCATCACAGATGCATAATAGAATTTAAAATACTGGCAACACTACCCACTTTACCTGTCATTCTAATGAGTGATGCCTTCATTAAATAGTTTGTGATAGTAACTACTTCCTCACTAGGAATAAAATTAACCCATGTGTGTTACTGTACATGAGATGCATTAAAAAGAGCTACTATTATCTCACAATTATGGGCAATGGCATATTTAACAGTTCACGACAAATGTTGTCTTTTACAATATGGGTCTGGTTCCAACCAATCTTTCTACTGGAGGAAAAGGAAGCCATGGTGCACTTTGACCACCCACAAAAGGGCATAGAGGGCATGGGATCTAGATGTACAAAAGCCATGGGGGACAGGAACTGTACTAAGAAGGCCAATTGGGTGAGATTCAGTGAAAAAGCTGGCTGGATCCAACTCAGTATGGTTCAGTGCTTATTATTTAAATAATATTTGCTCCTTATTTTTACAGCCATACCATGTCTTTCTGTATTATTGATGGCCTGATTCTAGATCCAGAGGATTTTTTGTGACCTTGCTGTTGAAATTGTGAATGTCAATTTTTGGTTGCTGTGGATTGTTAAAATGTCAAGAAAATCAATGTAATGTCTTTCACTGCTCACCTTCTCTCTGCATTTTTCTATTTGTGCAGGCAGAGAAAGAACAGACAGTGAACAACACTCAGATTAGAAGATCTGGCTGGATATGGAAAAAATCACTCCTAATTAGTTTTCTCTTTCTTTGTAATCAACATGGACAAGGTAGACAGAACAGTTCCTTTGTTGCCTTGTATCTTAGGTGGGAAGGAACACATATAATGGCTGTGCTGTTCTCCTTTTCTATTCCTGCAGCAGTCTTACATGATGCTTGAGTGCTCCCATTTCAAAACAGCTTTTTGCACACAGACAACTAATATATCAGGGAAACAGCTGGTAACACTACAAACTGAACAGAATATGTTTGTGTGCTGATGGTTTACTTATCATCTGTTGAAATGAAAGGGAAAGTACTGCCAGGCAAGAACACTCCATGTACAGAGCTAGGCTTGCCAAGTCCCCCCGGGGGGCGGGGAAACCCCCACCCCAGAGGCCCGTTCACTGCCGCCGCCGGATCGCCCCCGGGGGGAACTCCACCCCGACGTGCACATCACCAGGAAGTGACGCGGCCACGCGGGGCACGCTGGGGGCGGGGCCACAGTCATCTGAGGGAAAACTCTATGGTTTTCCCTTGGATGGTCGTGGCCCTGCCTCCAGTGTGCCCAGCGTCGTTACGTCACTTCCTGGTGATGTGGAAGCGGCGCGCATGAGAGCGTGCTCCGGGATCAGCCCGGGAGTCCCCTGCTCCAGAACAAGATGAGACTTGGCAACCCTATACAGAGCAGAATTCCTGCCCCTTAGAGATTTCTGTTTAGGATGAATATGTGTAACACAGAATTAGTGTAGGCCCATTTTACAAACAATAATTCTTGGCAACAGAAGAAAAACTGTCACTTCAGGTTGGGCCTGGAAATCATCCAGGATTGCAACAGATCTCCAGACTTCAGAGGAAGTGACTCCTTTGGAGGATGGACTCTATGGCACTATACCCTGGTGAGGTCCCTCTGCTCCCCAAACCCTGCCTTCTCCAGGCTCCACCCCCAAAACTCCAGTAATACTTTACCCAGAGTTGGCAGCCCTAAATCTGTGCTTTGTCTGTCAAGAGAATATACAGCTTTCATTCAATATACTCAAAATCTACATGCATATACTCAAAATCTACATCTACATAGCCTGGGACCCTTGCCCAGCTGGTGCAGAGTTTTGAACTGGGATGACACCCAGTTATATCCGTTGATGGGTGGCTGGCTAGACACCACCCCAGCAAATTTGGCTGAGGGGCTGAAGACCATATTGGGATGGTTGGAACAGAGCTGGCTGAGACTGAATCAATCTAAGACAGAGGTTCTGTGGCTGGTTAGGGGGAATTCTGGACTGGAGTGCCAGCTCCCAGCTCTTGATGGTGTGCCTCTAACACTGGCACCAACAGTCAAGAGCCTGGGTGTGGTTTTGGATGCTTCCTTATCAGTGGACGCCCAGATCACAAATGTTGCCAGACTTGTGTTCTTTCATATGTGCCAGGACAGGCAATTGGCCCCCTTCCTGTCTTGCCCTGACCGACCCACAGTAATCCATTCAACGGTCACTTCCAGGCTAGACTACTGTAACTCACTCTGTGCAGGGCAACCCTTGAGACTGGCCTGGAAATTGCAACTGGTCCAGAATGCAGCAACATGGGCCCTCATCAGAACCCCATGGACAGTACACATTCAACCAGTGCTCTACCAGCTGCTCTGGCTCCAGGCGGAATGCCAGATCATGTTCAAGGTTTTGGTAATAACCTTTAAGGCCCTAAATGGTCTGGGACCTAAGGATCTATGGGACCACCTCTCCTGGTATAACCCTCGAAGAGCATTACGCTCTGCAGAGAAGAACTTGCTGGTGATCCCTGGCCTGAAAGACATCTGGCTGTCCTCAACCAGAGCCAGGGCCTTTTTGGCCCTGGCCCTGACCTAGTAGAACTCTCTGCCGAATGACATCCAT
>NW_015176461.1:821813-822428 GCF_001447785.1 Gekko japonicus | reverse complement strand
TGTACAGGGAAGGGCATTCTAAAATCTAATTTAAAAATAAATATAAATAAATAAATGAAGTGAAATTGGTAGTGAGACAGCGTAAAATTTGGTGTGTGAGATTAATCACCAGTTAGAAATGAGAAATCTTTCAAGTAATGCTAAACTAGATGGGAAAGTGAGTAGAGAAATTCAAAAGGATTTGTAATGAAATGCTACAAAGTGACAATTTCAGCAGTGATTAGAGATTGTGGGGAAGTAAGGAATCCCCCCTTCTGTCTGTAAGAATTCTTTCAAAATTGTCCTTATTTCCTGGATTTTGAAGTTCCAAATTTAGCTGATCCTGCTTCTGAAGTAGAACTGTGATAAATTAGTTCTCCATAGTACATGTGCCAGGACACGGAGTCCGCATGTGCCAACAAAAGTCCGCATGGTCAAAGCAATGGTATTCCCAGTAGTCGTGTATGGCTGCGAGAGTTGGACTATAAGGAAGGCCGAGCGCCGAAGAATAGATTCTTTTGAACTATGGTGCTGGAGAAGACTCTTGAGAGTCCCTTGGACTGCTAGAAGATCAAATCAGTCAATCCTAAAAGAAATCAACCCTGACTGTTCCCTGGAAGGCCAGATACTGAAGCT
>NW_015176461.1:820043-820163 GCF_001447785.1 Gekko japonicus | reverse complement strand
GAATCCAAAATAAAAGTGTGATTTTTATGTGTGTGCTTCTGAAAATTGTTCCATCAAATATGGAGTAGCAGGGAAATAAAACTGTCATTATACACTACTACTACTACTACTACTACTACT
>NW_015176461.1:819748-819901 GCF_001447785.1 Gekko japonicus | reverse complement strand
ACTCATCTAATTAACAATTACTGCATTCTCCTCTTCTCTTTATTCAAGCATTTAAAAATCAGCATTTTAAAAATGTGACGTAATTTTTTCTTTCATTAAACTCCTGAAGATCAAAGCATATATGTTGATTCTCTATATTTTAATCAGCCTATT
>NW_015176461.1:809468-819576 GCF_001447785.1 Gekko japonicus | reverse complement strand
GCATGCGGATTTAACAAGCCACCCTCTATATATACAATGATGATCTCTAATTCTATTTCATTGTCTGACGAAGTGTGTGTGCACACGAAAGCTCACACCTTGAATAAAACTTTGTTGGTCTTAAAGGTGCCACTGGACTCAAACTTTGTTCTATTGCTTCAGACCAACATGGCCGCCCACCTTGATCTATCTTTATGAAAGTCATATCTGACAAAGGGGCCTTTGACTCTTGAAAGCTCATACCCCGAAAATCTTGTTGTTCTCTAAGGTGCTGCTGGACTCAAATCTGGCTCTGCCACTGAAGACCAACACAGCTACCCTCTGAAACTATCCTCATAGGAACTGAATCTGTATCTGCGCCAGACAATAAATCCTCACCAGGTTACCTGCCCCCTTCCCCTGCATCGGCTAGCTCCCATAGTTATCTCAGATAATCTGTTAACTTGAAGGGGCTTGATGCTTACATCTTATGCATACAGCAAACATATAATCAGCTTCACTTTGGAGATAGATCCTAGGCATGTTCATTCAGAAGTAAGCTTAATGGTGCATATGCCCGAGTAACAATGCAGGCCTCATCTGAAGGAAAGCTCTGTGAAGCTAAAATATTTTTATCAACCGATAAATCTGATCAGTAAAGGTAATTGTAATAACTGCTATGTCTGGTATTAACATGGCAACAGTCCTCCTAAGCGCTGGTTACATAACGAGACATTGTCTGGAATTGCTGCTGTTTATTCATTGAAAAGAGCTTGAAATCCAGTGTGCTACAAAAAGGCTACTGTGGGCGGAAGGGACGGGGGAGACTTGTCTCTCTCATAGAAATAAAATCATAAGGGACACATCGAATGATGGTTTGAAATCTAGCAACATTATCTGTCCTGGTTGGAATGATGTTCCTACACTGAGTTTAACAGAGCAACCAAGGATATCCTTTATAGAGCTACAAGTGCACTATGTATTGGGGTTGTGTTGAAATATTCTATGTTGAATATTGGAATGCTACAAAAGTGTTTTATGACTTAAGAGAGTATAATAGAATAAACTGAGTTTTGGTTTAGAACAACTGTCTCCCCCTCTCTCTTGCTGTAACTGGGATCCCTGTCAGCTTTTCTCCCTCCCCGATGAACACAGTGGGGATGGGAGTCCATGAAAAGGTTTCTGCACTCCTAATTTCCCCAACGCTTTGTGCACCACAGAATATTCTGATTAGTCCTGCTGATGGAGGTGGGAAAGAAAAAGAAAAGGGGTAGTGGTTTTGAAAGGGGGTGTCTCTTTCAGTTCAACAGACTTTTTCTTCTTCTTACAGAGCTGGGACTATATGACAGACAAAGTGGGTAAGCAGTAATTTTTCAGAAAAGTCACTTACCCAATTTAATCCACAAGAAACTAACTAATTAATTAAGGCCTACTCTCTTTTTTTGATTTTGGGCTGTATCAACAGAATTATAGAAGTGGTGGTATTACTTTACTCTGCTCTGGTTATACCGCACCTAGAGTATTGAAAAGTACGCAGAGAGTGATTTCAGCTTCTAACACTGGCACCAACAGTCAAGAGCCAAGGTGTGGTTTTGGATGCTTCCCTATCAGTGGAGGCCCAGATCACAAATGTTGCCAGACTTGTGTTCTTTTATATGTGCCAGGACAGGCAATTGGCCCCCTTCCTGTCTTGCCCTGACCTACCCACAGTAATCCATTCAACGGTCACTTCCAGGCTAGACTACTGTAACTCACTCTGTGCAGGGCAACCCTTGAGACTGGCCTGGAAATTGCAACTGGTCCAGAATGCAGCAACATGGGGCCTCATCAGAACCTCATGGATAGTACACATTCAACCAGTGCTCTACCAGCTGCACTGACTCCAGGCAGAATGCCAGATCAGGTTCAAGGTTTTGGTAATAACCTTTAAGACCCTAAATGGTCTGGGACCTAAGGATCTATGGGACCACCTCTCCTGGTATAACCCTTGAAGAGCATTACGCTCTGCAGAGAAGAACTTGCTGGTGATCCCTGGCCTGAAAGACATCTGGCTGTCCTCAACCAGAGCCAGGGCCTTTTTGGCCCAGGCCCTGACCTAGTAGAACTCTCTGCTGAATGACATCCATGTCCTGCGGGACCTAATACAGTTCCACAGGGCCTGTAAGGCTGAGATGTTCCATCAGGCCTATGGCTGAGGATAGCAACAGTCTCTATCTTGCCTGGCACCCCTTTTCTTCCCCTCCCCCCTGAGGTAACAGTATAACCTCATTATTTTTAGCGCCATCTGGAATTGTTTTGAAATTGTTCAAAATTGCTTTTAACTGTTGTACTGATTCATGAATGTGTTCTTATATTGTTGTTCACCACCCTGTGTACAGGGGAGGGCAGTCTAAAAGTCTAATTTATAAATAAATATAAATAAATAAATGAAGTGAAATTGGTAGTGAGACAGTGTAAAACTTGGTGTGTGAGATTAATGAGAAAATCTTTCAAGAAATGCTAAACTAGATGGAAAAGTGAGTAGAGAAATTCAAAAGGATTTGCAATGAAATGCTACAAAGTGACAATTTCAGCAGTGATTAGAGATTGTGGGGAAGTAAGGAATCCCCCCTTCTGTCTGTAAGAATTCTTCCAAAATTGTCCTTATTTCCTGGATTTTGAAGTTCCAAATTTAGCTGATCCTGCTTCTGAAGTAGAACTGTGATAAATTAGTTCTCCATAGTACATGTGCCAGGACACGGAGTCCGCATGTGCCAACAAAAGTCCGCATGGTCAAAGCAATGGTATTCCCAGTAGTCGTGTATGGCTGCGAGAGTTGGACTATAAGGAAGGCCGAGCGCCGAAGAATAGATTCTTTTGAACTATGGTGCTGGAGAAGACTCTTGAGAGTCCCTTGGACTGCTAGAAGATCAAATCAGTCAATCCTAAAAGAAATCAACCCTGACTGTTCCCTGGAAGGCCAGATACTGAAGCTGAAGCTCAAATACTTTGGCCACCAAATGAGAAGGGAGCACTCACTGGAGAAGACCCTGATGCTGGGAAAGATTGAAGGTCAAAGAAGATGGGGACGGCAAAGGATGAGATGGTTAGACAGTGTCATCGATGCAACGAACATGAAATTGAGCAAACTTCAGAGGACAGCGGAAGACAGGAGGGCCTGGCGAGATCTTGTCCATGGGGTTGTGAAGAGTCGGACTCGACTGTGCGACTGAACAACAACAACAAGTACATGTGCAATTTGCTGCACCTTTCAGTTCCTTTGAATCATTTCCCACTCTATGTGCATGTACACATCAATATAACATTGACTATCCTAGATGGTATGATTATATGTGGACTATACCAGCCTGAATGCATAGGGGTGCAAGTCTATATCAGTCAGACACCATACATAAAGAACCTTGATACATATGACTACGGCAAGGTTACTTTATCTGCTCAGGGCCCACTTCCATATCAGTAAAAGAAGCTAATGAAGTGAAGGAGCCAATGGATGTGCATGATCCAGTTCTGGAATTAATTTTATAAATTATCCTAGTTTAATCAGAATTATGAAAGACAGATTTAGAAATTCTAGAACAAGAAAGGAAAAATAAGAAGTATGTATGCACAAGCACCTTAAAAGTAGTGGGTTTTGGTCACAACTGTCAGAATGGGTTCAGATGACCATGAGTTCAGATTACCATGGAGTAAAAATATTTGCTATTATTACATAGAGGGAGCCCATGTGAATCTAAGTTATTTGAAGGAGCTGATTGCATGAGTTCCGTGATTCTTCTAAACTGTGGGTCATATTTATTTATTATGTTATGACTTTCTTTCAGCCAAATTGCTGAATCTTGTTCCTTCCAGTGATAGCCTGGGACCTGACAATTCCCTTTGGAAAAGCTAGCTCCACAAGAATCCCAAGGAATGAAAACCAAATAAAAACCAAACAAAAACCAGCCTTTGGGCAGGACAGCTTGTCATTTCATTTCATTGAAAGTTGTTCACTCTGTGCATGATGCCCTTCATTAATACCCAAGAGCCATTATCTCAAAAAATATTTCTGTCATATATGCACATCCCGTGACCTTTGTTTTTCATACCTTCTTGTATGGAGAATCATGAAGGCTGGCTTTGAATGTCCTGTGTGTTCACCAAATGCTGGCAAAGGTCTGTTGGACCTTTGGGTCACATTTATTCTGTACTGCAGCTGATCTGGTTTAGTTGTGCCCAGGGTTATGGTGGTACATGTAAAATATGGTAGCATTGGCCCTGCTGAGAACACAGTGCTTTTCATGCAATGGACCCAGAGCCATAAGATGTTCTGTTAGATTTTGTGCGCTAAAATATTTAATTTCTATCTGTGGGATCTCCTTATTAACATTAATGATCCTATTTCAAAACACTGAAGAAGGAAAAGTGCAAAGTCCACCCACATTTCTAGGTGATGGCTATTTGATAAGCAATGAAGCTTTTCCACAAAGATTTCCAGTCTGTAACAGATTAACTGTTGGATCAGTTATATCATATCAAATAGCCACTCTCTCTTTTTTTTTCCAAGAATGCTACATTCTATTTTATAGCACTTCTTGACTTGCAATGGTGAGGATAAAACTTCTGTTTACTCAGTGTGACAGTACATGCTTATGGCCCCCCCCCACCTTGTTACCCAGATGCCTATGCCAAAATCTGGAAATTCTAATACGTTTGAAATGATATAGCAAAATCACGGCAACAAGTACCTTAAAGTGTTCCACAAACAAAAAATGCTGTCTAATCACAAAACTGTTTCCAGACTTTTGTTCATTAATAAACTTAAATGAATTGAATAATTTAGCACACACTAGTAGCTGAAAAGTTGATTATTTCCCACTCTTCCAATGCATATTAACAGGCAGCGTATGAATTCTAATCTGCCATTCCAGATTAAAGAATCCAAAATAAAAGTGTGATTTTTATGTGTGTGCCTCTGAAAATTGTTCCATCAAATATGGAGAAGCAGGGAAATAAAACTGTCATTATACACTACTACTACTACTACTACTACTACTACTACTACTACTATTATAACAACTACTACAGTTGAGTAAGTGATATGTGTTTGAACTGTATGATTCTAAAACTTGACTTTAACCAATTCTTCTCCTTCTAGTTTTTTTACTACTCATCTAATTAACAATTACTGCATTCTCCTCTTCTCTTTATTCAAGCATTTAAAAATCAGCATTTTAAAAATGTGACGTAATTTTTTCTTTCATTAAACTCCTGAAGATCAAAGCATATATGTTGATTCTCTATATTTTAATCAGCCTATTTCACAAGTTAATCTCCTTCTTTGGAACTACTAATAAACTATTTTAGTCCTCTCATTCCTATCAGCCCCACATTTATGTAGCATAGTTTTTTTAAAAGCTAACCAGACAGAAAATAGTTTGTAACAACTAGCATGCCCTCTGTGAGCCAATCACAGTTTGACACAACTTTTCAATGCTCCCCTATTTTGCATGCGGATTTAACAAGCCACCCTCTATATATACAATGATGATCTCTAATTCCATTTCATTGTCTGACGAAGTGTGTCTGCACACGAAAGCTCACACCTTGAATAAAACTTTGTTGGTCTTAAAGGTGCCACTGGACTCTAACTTAGTTCTATTGCTTTAGACCAACATGGCCACCCACCTTGATCTATCTTTATGAAAGTCATATCTGACAAAGGGGCCTTTGACTCTTGAAAGCTCATACCCCGAAAATCTTGTTGTTCTCTAAGGTGCTGCTGGACTCAAATCTGGCTCTGCCACTGAAGACCAACACAGCTACCCTCTGAAACTATCCTCATAGGAACTGAATCTGTATCTGCGCCAGACAATAAATCCTCACCAGGTTACCTGTCCCCTTCCCCTGCATCGGCTAGCTCCCATAGTTATCTCAGATAACTTGAAGGGGCTTGATGCTTACATCTTATGCATACAGCAAACATATAATCAGCTTCACTTTGGAGATAGATCCTAGGCATGTTCATTCAGAAGTAAGCTTAATGGTGCATATGCCCGAGTAACAATGCAGGCCTCATCTGAAGGAAAGCTCTGTGAAGCTAAAATATTTTTATCAACCGATAAATCTGATCAGTAAAGGTAATTGTAATAACTGCTATGTCTGGTATTAACATGGCAACAGTCCTCCTAAGCGCTGGTTACATAACGAGACATTGTCTGGAATTGCTGCTGTTTATTCATTGAAAAGAGCTTGAAATCCAGTGTGCTACAAAAAGGCTACTGTGGGCGGAAGGGACGGGGGAGACTTGTCTCTCTCATAGAAATAAAATCATAAGGGACACATCGAATGATGGTTTGAAATCTAGCAACATTATCTGTCCTGGTTGGAATGATGTTCCTACACTGAGTTTAACAGAGCAACCAAGGATATCCTTTATAGAGCTACAAGTGCACTATGTATTGGGGTTGTGTTGAAATATTCTATGTTGAATATTGAAATGCTACAAAAGTGTTTTATGACTTAAGAGAGTATAATAGAATAAACTGAGTTTTGGTTTAGAACAACTGTCTCCCCCTCTCTCTTGCTGTAACTGGGATCCCTGTCAGCTTTTCTCCCTCCCCTCTGAACACAGTGGGGATGGGAGTCCATGAAAAGGTTTCTGCACTCCTAATTTCCCCAACGCTTTGTGCACCACAGAATATTCTGATTAGTCCTGCTGATGGAGGTGGGAAAGAAAAAGAAAAGGGGTAGTGGTTTTGAAAGGGGGTGTCTCTTTCAGTTCAACAGACTTTTTCTTCTTCTTACAGAGCTGGGACTATATGACAGACAAAGTGGGTAAGCAGTAATTTTTCAGAAAAGTCACTTACCCAATTTAATCCACAACAAACTAACTAATTAAGGCCTACTCTCTTTTTTTGATTTTGGGCTGTATCAACAGAATTATAGAAGTGGTGGTATTACTTTACTCTGCTCTGGTTATACCGCACCTAGAGTATTGAAAAGTACGCAGAGAGTGATTTCAGCAAAGCGTACTTTATTCGATCAGGAACAAGACAACTTTGGCCGGCTCGCAGGCTGGCTTATATTTCCCGAGAAACCGCCACCCAAAACACCCCCCCACTTCCCAATAGGTTATTTACAGTGGCTCCTGCATACCCTGCCGCCACTCAGTATGGTTGCAGAGATTTTAGCCAGATATGCTGGAGGGATTATTATTATTTTTGCCATCTTCTGGGCATGGAGCAGGGGTCATGGGGGGGGGGTAGTTGTGAATTTCCGGCTGAAAAGTACGCAGACGGAGAGTGATTTCAGCAAAGCGCACTTTATTCGATCAGGAACAAGACGACTTTGGCCGGCTCACAGGCCGGTTTATATTCCCCGAGAAACCGCCACCCAAAATACCCCCCCACTTCCCAATAGGTTATTTACAGTGGCCGAGAGTCCCATAGGCTCTCGGCTGGGAACCTAGCCCCCTGATTGGAGCGGGCTAGGATCCGCATAGTCCATTGTCTCTTGCAGCGAAGCTCAACGTTTGTGCCTGACTGCGTGGAGCCCAAGCAGGTCACACGGTCTGGACTGGATAAATTACACCCCTCCCCCCCTTGGTCCGCAATGCACCCACAGACAAAGTCCTTCAGGTGGGCAGGTAACTTCCTGGTGCGGGTAGAGTGGAGAAGTTCGGGAACTGTTGTGGCCTCCACCCCTGAAGCCCTCGGAGGCGAGCTGGCCAAAAGAAGCGCTGGGGGCAGCGGTGCTGGCATCCCTGGCGTCTCTGGGAGAGGTGACTCGGGTTCAACAAATGAAAGAGGCCGGGGCTCGGCTGCCGGTGGTTGGGTCCGGGGTGAGGTCTCCAGGGCCTCGGCCATGTCCAAGTTCTCGGGGTCCAATGGCATCATCCGGCGGCGTAGCTGGTCGATGTGCCGGTGTAGAATCTGCCCGTCTTCACACGAGATCTCATACGATCTTGGGCCCTTAACTCGCATGACTCATGCCGGAACCCAGGCTGGTCCCCGGGCATAGTTCCGTGTGTACACGGGATCCTCCGGGAAGAAACCCCTGGCTGCCTTGTGCGTCTCCGTGCCTGGTGCCTCTGCCAAGGCCCGGTCGGGGTGCAGGCGATCCAACCGGGTTGCCAGGCGGCAACCTAGAAGTAGCTCAGCCGGACTGCACCTGGTAGTGGTGTGGGGCGTCGTTCGCTGGCCGAAAAGGAAAACCACTAGTTTATAGTCCCAGTCCGGGGAGTCCAAGCGGCAGATAGCGTCCTTCGTGGTTCTCACCATGCGCTCGGCCTGGCCGTTGGTGGCGAGGTGGAAAGGGGCTGCCCGGATGTGGCGGATACCATAGTAACTTGTGAATTCCTGGAACTCCACGGTCCTAAACGCTGTCCTGTTGTCTGTGACCAGCGTGTCTGGGATTCCTTGGGCGCTGAAGATCCGCCACATTGCCCGGATGGCCGCCTTCGAAGAGGTGGAGGGCACGGGAACTACCTCCAGCCACTTGCTGAAGGAATCCACCAAGATAAAGAAAAGTTGCCCCTGGAATGGTCCCGCAAAGTCCAAGTGTAACTGGGACCAGGGGCGGTGGGAAGATTCCCAGGCCCGTTCCGGGGCTCGGGGAGGCTCGGGCCGGGATGCTTGGCAAGGTTGGCACCGCTTCACCACGTCCTCTATGTCCTGATCCATCCCTGGCCACCAGACGTAGCTCCAGGCCAACACTTTCATGTGTACCACCCTGGGGTGTGCTTCGCGAAGGCCGGTGAGGACCCGCTCCCATAGGGTCTTTGGAATGACCACCTTACTTCCCCACATGTCACAGCCCCTGTGGACGGACAGCTTGTCCTTCCGAGAAGCAAAGGGCATTACGTCAGGGTCTCCTTAGGCAGCGGGCCACCCCCTCACCACCCAGTCCAAGACCCGGCAAAGTACCTTGTCCTTGGAGGTGCCGCAAGCCACCTCCGCAACATGGACTGGCTGATCTGGAAGGGACTCCAGGAGAGCGATCTGGTGGGCAGGAGCAGAATCCGGGTCACAAACCGGCAGCGGCAGGTGGCTCAGGGTGTCCGCATGGCCCATCGCCTTGCCAGGGTGATGGACGAGAGCATAGGAGTACCCCACCAGGAAAATAGACTAGCGGAGCACCCGGGGTGAAATCATCTGTGGGGTCTGGTGGTCGGGGCCCAGGAGGTCCAGCAGCGGCTTGTGGTCTGTGAGGACCGTGAAGGGGCACCCGTACAGATAGTGGTGAAATTTTTTCACCCCCGCCACAATCGCAGCGCCTCCTTAATTATCTGTGCGTAGTTGCGCTCAGCCACAGATAGAGTCCTGGAATAGTACGCAACCGGGACCTCGTGGCCGTCCGGCAGCCGGTGGCCCAGGACCTCTCCCACCCTGTAAGGGGAAGTGTCACATACCAGCACCACTGGGAACGCCTCATTGAAATGCGCCAGGACCTCATTCAAGACAAGCAGGTCTTTGACCACCTGGAATGCAGCTGCTTGGCTGCTTGTGGCAGACCCCAAACCCAAGGTGCCGACTTGTTCAGGAGGCGTTGGAGCGGTTCCGCGACTGCAGCTTTGAGGGGCAAAAAGGAGTGGTAGAAGTTCAGGAGCCCCCCAAAAGCCTGCAGTTCAGACTTGGACGCTGGAGGCGGCGCCTGCGTGATGGCGGTCACCTTGTCCGCGGTGGGGTGGATTCCCAAGGCATCGACTGCGAAGCCCAGGAACTCGACACGAGGCACCCCAAGAGACATTTTTCCTGCTTGACTTTGAGCCCTGCTGCGTTGAAACATTGTAGTATGGCCTTCAGACGGTCAGCGAAGGACGAGTCGTCCGGAGCCGCGATCAGCACATTGTCTAGAAATGGCTGAACCCCAGGGAAGCCTTTCAGGAGAGAATCCATAAAAGATTGAAAAATCCCGGGCGCGACCAAGACTCTGAACTGGAGGCGGTGAACCTTGAACGACCCCCTGTGAGTTGTGATTGTTTGGACTTCAGCCGTGATGGCATCAACCGGCAGTTGTTGATACGCCTGGGCAAAATCCAACTTGCCAAAGACCCGGGCCCCCGCCAAAGCCACCAACACATGGCTTACCACCGGCACCGGATAAGCGTGTGCCTGCAGAACCTTGTTTAGCGTGCATTTATAATCAG
>NW_015176461.1:747319-809446 GCF_001447785.1 Gekko japonicus | reverse complement strand
TAATCGTGCATTTGTAATCCGCACAAATGCGTACTTCCCCATTCGGCTTAACTGGGGTGACTATGGGGGTCTCCCATCGAGCCGACATGAGTGGTTCTGGGACCCCTTGTTCCACCAGGCGATCTAGTTCTGCCTCAATCTTAGGCTTCATTGCAATCGGCGGTAGCCTGGTCTTAATGCGAATGGGCTGTACTGCAGGGTCTAGGTCCAGGGATGGGGGGGGGGCAGAGAAACATCCCAGTGTGCCATCAAAAATGCAGGGAAATTCCACGCACACCACGCCAAAATCCTGTGACCTGACCTGATGGATTCCATTCAGAGAGAGTCCCAGGGCCTCGAACCACAAGAGTCCTAGCAGGCTGGAGAGAGGCCTATCCACTACCAGCAGGTCTAGGGTGCCATTAAAGTCTTGGAACTGTACCCAGAACTTGCCCCAGCCCAGCACCGCCATGGGGTTCTTATTGAAGTCCCGTAACCGGAAACCCCACAACTTCTGTAGGGGCGCCCCCCCCGGACACAGTGTGCGGAGTGTATCCATGGAGATGATGGAGTAGGTCGACCCTGTGTCGATCTCCATGCTGCAGGGGGATCCCTCTATAAGAACCGTGACATGCATCTTGTTGGGGCCATCGGGGGGCAAGTTACAGACCTGGTGTTCCAGGAAGTGGGCCGATAGGGAATGGAGGTCGACGGGCTGGTCCAGTGAGGTCTGGTGCACTGTTGACTTCTGGCGTGGTCCCTTGGAGCGACAGACCCTGGCGATGTGCCCCGATTTGTTGCAGGTGCGACAGACCGCATTTCGAAAATGGCACGATCTGCGCTCATGGCCTTCCCC
Organism: Gekko japonicus; assembly: GCF_001447785.1. Taxonomy (NCBI): domain Eukaryota; kingdom Metazoa; phylum Chordata; class Lepidosauria; order Squamata; family Gekkonidae; genus Gekko; species Gekko japonicus. The sequence goes on along the minus strand of NW_015176461.1, from coordinate 808,611 downwards.
ACAGCTGGCACATGGAGCTGAAGTGGTCAAAGCCTTGCTTGTTTTGGAGGATGAGTGATTTTGGCGCTGGCGGACCTATAGGACCTCCTCCTCGTCCGAGGCGTCGGAGCCGACAGTCACTTGGGTGCGGTGGACCGCCTTGGCGCGCCGGTCTTGATGGGCCTTCTCGTAAATGGTGGCCTCCCGGATCACTTTATCCAGGTCCAGGTAGTCCTGGCTGACCAGCTTCCGGCGGAGCTTGGGCTCTCTTAGACCCACAAGGAACTGGGTCAACAGGGTGTCCGCTAGGTGCGGAAAGGAACAATTGGTGGCCGCTCACCTGAGCCCGGCCAAGAACAGTTCCAAGACTTTAATGGCACCCTAGACCTGCTGGTAGTGGATAGGCCTCTCTCCAGCCTGCTAGGACTCTCTTGTTTCGAGGCCCTGGGACTCTCGCTGAATGGAATCCACCAGGTCGGGACATGGGATTTTGGCACAGTGTGCACGGAATTTCCCCGCGTCTTCGATGGCACACTGGGACATTTCTCAGGGGCCCCATATGCCTGGACCTAGACCCTGCGGTACGGCCCATCCGTATTAAGGCCAGGCTACCTCCGATTGCAATGAAGCCTAAGATTGAGGCAGAACTAGATCGCCTGGTGGAACAAGGGGTCCTAGAACCAGTCGCATCGGCCCGGTGGGAGTCACCCCAGTTAAGCTGAACAGGGAAGTACGCATTTGTGCAGATTACAAATGCACGATTAACAAAGCCCTGCAGGCTCACACTTATCCAGTGCCAGTGGTGACCCATGTGTTGGCTGCTTTAGCGGGAGCCCGGGTATTTGGCAAATTAGACTTGGCCCAGGCGTATCAACAATTGCCAGTTGATGCCGCCACAGCCGAGGCTCAGACTATTGCAACGCACAAGGGGGCTTTCAAGGTGCACCGCCTCCAGTTCAGAGTCTCGGTCGCACCAGGTATTTTTCAATCTTTTATGGACTCACTCCTAAAAGGTATCCCCGGAGTTCAGCCATTTTTAGACGACGTGCTGATCGCAGTCGATGCCTCCGGACTCCACCCCTCCATGGACAAAGTGAAAGCCATCACTCACGCACCGCCCCCGAAATCCAAATTGAAGCTGCAGGCGTTCCTGGGGCTATTAAACTTTTATCACTCCTTTTTGCCCCTCAAAGCTGCAGTTGCGGAGCCGCTCCACCGCCTCCTGGACAAGTCGGCACCTTGGGTCTGGGGGCCGCCGCAAGCGGCAGCGTTCCAAGTGGTTAAGGACCTGCTGGTGTCAAATTCGGTCCTGGCGCATTTCAACAAGGCTCTCCCCGTGGCGCTGTAATCTATCCTGATCCATCACCCCTCGAGAATGGGGCTTGTGTACACCGAATGACACCCGCTGCAGATTTGTCAGCCAGGATACATAGATTATTATGTAATTTTAACTTTATTTCTATTGTATTGACTATGTGATGTTTTAAATTGTTTTTGCTTTATACTATGACTAGGGGAAATGCCCGTTGCGGGAGGAGGAAACGAGCCCTAGGAAGAGCTGTCAGCTTGGGGTAAGGGGGCTGGGCCCGGGCCCGCCCAGCGAAGCAGGGCCAGGGTGTGGCATGCGGCAGCCTCCCCTGCTCCTGAGCATGGCCGGAGCCGGGGGAGTCCCCTCCAACGCAGGGCCTGCAGCCTGGACGGCAAAGGCCACCCTGGGTGAGGGAAGGCCGGCGCGGCTGCCAGAAAGAGGCCTCTTGCTTGGCGGGGCAACAATCTCCCCCCACTGAAGGACTTTGGAGAGCGAAGATGTGCGTGGGTGGGGTGAGTGCCTCAGGCCATGCTGGATCATCATCGTGCGGTGCGTGGAGGTGGTTGTCAGCACGACGGGAGGGGGGCTGCCACCTACCAGTCCCTGGGTGGCCGAGGGACAGGTGGCGTGGCTGCCTCTCCTGTCCCTGAGGCCAGGAATATGCGGCATAGCTCCCCCTGCCAAAGAAGGTGGTGTAGTGAGGTGGACCGGCCGGCCATTCTGGAATGAGCTCCTCACCCGCTGTCCCCGGCCTTTGCCATCTCCCTCACTGACATTCCGCTTCTCCAGGGCTGCCACATCCTCCTGGCACTGGCCCCCGCCCAGCCCCGTCGCCTGGCCTCACAGCCTCCCTTCCCCGGCTCCGGGCAGTGCCGTTCGCTTGCAGCGTTTGCCTCCCGCCTCTCAGCCAATGGCACGCCAGCAGCCTTGAGTGGCAGGTGGCAGGCCAATGGCTGACGGTGCACATTTTTTCTCCGCTCCCTTACTCAATTATATATAAGGAGAGATGTGAGCTGCCCTGAGCTTGCTTGCGGGGTAGGGTGGGATGTAAATCCCAAAAAATAAAATAAAATAAAAACACTCTGAGCAAACCCCAGGAAACAGCAAACAGGAAGCAAACTGAGTGCTGAAGAGAGGAAAAACAATGCAGAATGGAAAAAAAAAACCCAGCGGACATGCACAGTGAAAGTGTGGCAAAACACCCGTGCATAAAAGGCCACTGTCACTTAAAAACGCACTTACAGGAATATCCCACTATGCTGAAAGTTGTATATGTATGCCGTAGTATAACTGAGGGCAAAACAATTACAAAGAGTCTGAAAAACTGGCTTTTCTACCAGCCTACTGCTCTATTATTGAAATGAGGCATTCTCCCTAGCAGACCCCTGCTGTAACAGATTCCACTCTGTGTATCTTATAAAGGTCAGATGGGACTTGAATTAAATTGCTTCATTTTTTGAAAATTCACCACAAGACAACAAGCCCAGCTATATTTTCTACTTCAGTGTCCCAAATATGAAGATAAGCAAGAAAGTCCTCTTCTAATACAGGTGAAGCAGTCAATAAAAAAATAATAAGAAAAAAATGTGCCAGATTCCTCTAGCAGGAAAGAAGTACATGACTATTCAGCAACCAAGACACAAATAGACAGCTCTGTAAAACCTGGTGTGAGGGACTGTGCTATAAAAAACTCAGAAGTGATGTATAAACATGTGATGGATGGTGAAGGGTTAATGCCTCCTATAGCAAGAGTGACAGGCTGCTCAAACAGATTTCATTGGGTAGCATCAGTTGAGAAGAAAGAGTTGGGAACTGACTGCTGAAAAGAATTCAGTTTAGTACTGACTGAGAACCGGGAAAGAGGCAAGGAGGCGTGGGAGGATCACTGAAGACCGCCATTCAGGCCAGAAATAGGGACAGAGCTTCTAGTTTAGAGAAGTCATTCCCTGCACATTTGAAAAGGGAGATAGCTCAAAAGAGTGATCCCTGGTTTGTTTAGAGAGAAGGATTTTTGGTTACTTGGTATTGTATCCCTACCTTCTGAAACTTGAGGAGTCAATTAAATTCAAGAATTTATACTGGAGGGGAAAATGGAGGGAAATCCTGTGTGAGAGGAAGGGAAGAGGGCAAGATTGCCATACCTGGCTTGGGCCAAAGTCCCTCAACATAATGGGCAGAGTCCAAAGAAAGTTAAACGTAGCATGTATATTACTCCATGTAGGGCACTGCTAACAATGCTTAATTATGCTAGTGGCATAGGGCTGGTAACTCCATGTTGGGAAATTCCTAGAGATTTGGAGTTGGAGCCTGGGGAGGGTTGAGTTTGGGAATAGCATTACTAATAACCTGGGGAAAAAATGTCTTGCCCCCTTAACAGAGGCTTAATGAGATGTTATTTACCTCCATGTCATGCAAAGCTTTACCTGCTCATTTCACCACATTAAGTGCCTATTAAAGGGAGGGGACATTTTTCTCTCCAGGTTATTGGCAACCCTATTTGGGGAGGAGAGGGATCTCAGTGAGGTATAATGCTATACTGTCCTCCACCCTCCAAAGTAGCCATTTTCTGCAGGGGAAACAGATTTCTGTCATCTGGAGATAAATTCTAATCCAGGCCCCACCTCCATGTTGCACTGCAAACTTTGAGTCAACACTGTCTCACTGAAAGCAGTGAGATTTAGTTCTGTGTACTTAGTTCTATTTGATGGCAGTAGCCCTGAGTTTAATTTCTCTGGGATGAATTCGTCTACGTCTAGCTTATAGATAGATCATGGTTTCACATACACTACTGCATTCCAACTCAAGAGACTGGTAACTGCCTGCTGTAGCCCAGCCCAGCCCAGCCCATGCATGTGGATTGTGGAGGGTTTACACAGAATGTATTTAAAAACAACAACAACACAACTTTGCCTATGCTTTGGCCCAGTTGGGATAGAGAACGTCCCTTGGTTTGGCCCTTGTGGACAAAGTAAAACCACAGAACTGTTCCACTCCCAGGGTTAAGAAGCTTCCTGAGCTGTGGTCTCAGTCAAGAATGGCAAATAATCCTCAATCTTTAAAAATGGGGAGGGGGGTGGCTATTGCACAGCTCTCAGGGATGCTCAGGATTTGGATGAAAAGAAGACAAAAATTCAAAGCAGGACTCAAATGCTCATCAACAATGAAGAGTTTGCTTTTAAACAGTAAAAGCATAACCAAAGTGAAATCAAGTGTGTATGAAGTGTGTAAATGAAGTGTGTAAGCACATGAAAGCTTATACCCATAATTAAACTTTGTTGGTCTTAAAGGTGCCACTGGACTCAAAATCTGTTTTATTGCTTCAGACCAACATGGCTACCCACCCTTTAGGTCTGCTTCTAACTATGTCTAAAACTTTCCTTATGACCTGTAGTTGCCTCTTTTTTCCTTTCTGAAGATATGCGCCTCAAGCTAGCCTTATTATAGGCTGTGTGCTGAAAACACAATGTTTTAGTTATATATTCATTTCCATCGTGAAAACATCTTCAAAAAATTTTATAGATTGAAAAAGAACAAGGGAAAGCATAGGAAGAAAATCTAAAGTACCATCAACCCATTGCTGTAAATAGAGATGGCATTTGCAACTACTGCAGCAAGACTTCTAATATATCCTTCGGCTCTATCAAGATGTCACTGCAATCTCTGTACTGCATTGTATGGCTGTGACTTACAAAAAATTCATCAGTCGCTCCTGGTTGAAAACACACATATCCTGAGCTTTGTGAAGAAAGCAGAAGATCATCACTTTTGCCCTTTGAGCCATAAATCACAAGGGTTCTCTTGCACTGCTGTGGCTCTGGGGAATCTTGAGCAGTCCTAACCAGCACTCTCCATTGTCCTGTTGAATAAAAGTAAACAAAAAATCCTATTTATTTACCAAAGGAAGAAAATGTGAGGACGCTGTTTTTATTTTTGTGACTACAATACATTTCAGCAGTGCAGCACAGATCCACAGCATTTTTGAAGCGATGCGCTCTCCACTCACAGAAAAAATCCTAACAACACAACAGAAGGCATATAAGTTCATGGAGACAAATAGTATACATTCTTATAAGCTGTATTTTTCCATAGTTTTAATAAATAAAATATTAAGAAGGATATGAGAGGTGCAAACACATTTTAAAGAAATACAAATAAATGTATGGAGTAAAGACAGCTTTTCTTTTTAACAGCCCTGTTTTGCGAGGGTTTTTCCTGATAGTTCCTCCCCAACCTTTTTATTCTCTTGATTTTTACCACCCCCCCCATTTTGTACTTTGATTTGTTTCTTATCTGTTGTCCCTCTCCTTTTGTATAAGAATTTTTCCACAAGAAGCTGACACTGTGAGATGCAGGGACCAAAGAACTAACAGTTATACAGGTCACAGGAGTGAGTCACATAAATCCTGTCAGGAGAGAGTTAGATATATTATGGGAGATCCAGATCTGCTGAGTCAGACCTGCATTTCCAATACAAACCCCAATGTCACTGGTCCTCTCTCTCATAAAGTCTTCTATCAATCTAATATCTGGTTCAGATGACTCCTGGCCTGCACCTAATTTCTTCTAGTTTCTTGCTTCCACAACTGGTAACTTTTTAAAACCCTGTCTATGGGATGAAGATTAGTCTTAACTCCCATACTTTAAGGTGTCCTGTCCTTAAACTCCTTCCCAATCTTTTTACTAACGTTGCCTGGAGCTAGCAAATGGTTGCATGCAATGTCATTTCTTCACCAGCCGTCTTTCTCAAAAAGTGGTACAATATGTTTTGTAGATGGCTTACTTAGCTATTCAGTCTGGTTGAAAAAGATTAATTTTCAGTTAAAGTGTACAAAACCCTGCTGCAAATTGAATCCTTTATTTTCCTGCTTCCCCACAGCACTGTAGAGCATGTGTGCATCTCTGGGGAATTCCCTGTCTTTCCTCTGATCTTTCCCAAACCTGCTTTGTCGCAGAGTTTTGAGGAAGATTGCAGTAATGCCTGGATGACTGCTGTGTAGGTGAGTAAATTTGAATTTTCTGCCCCACATGGCAGCCATTCCCCCTGACCTTCTTGTTCCCACTGCAACCATTCCCCCCCCATGAGAGGGGCTTAAAATCTGCCCTAAAATATCATGATATCAGTATACCATTGTAATGATACTTCAGAGGTTCTCTGAATTCCCAACTTTGGTTGCTGTTGTTTTTAAATAAGTCTCTAGTGCATTCCCTTGCAGAGATATAAGAAAAAGGCATATCTTCACAAAGGAAGGGGAGAAAGACTTATTTTTAATGAAAGCCGGGATTTCAGAGAACCTGCTATACCTGTATAATAATATTCTTGTGCTAGTTTTAAAAAAATAAATTACAAAAGCGTGGCCCAGGGGAGAGAGGGTGGCCACTTCCATGGGATGGGGGCAGGGAACCTGCAGTGAAACCTACCATGTGGAAGCCCCATTACTGCTGAGCTTTATCTGCAGCTGCACCAGCAGTAGGGAAACCAAAGATCCTGTCCCTGTGTGGAAGAGACCAATGATGCACAAAGTAGGGTTTCCTCAAGGGGACACATATAAAAGAAGACTTTTCTTTAGGTGGCATTTGATTTATATATGCAAGAATGAAGCCATACTATTAAAAGAATCAAATCACCAATGCAAAACCGGCTGCCACTAATTTATCTCTCAGCTATTCAATAACATACACAAGCCTGTTGGGAAAGAAACTCTGGCATTCAAGCAGAAGAAAGGGGTATTGAAGGAACAGCAGGAGAAGAGGAAGATGTTCAGCTGACTAGCTGGAGAGGCTCAGAGGACCTTCCACAGTCCAGAGGCTCCAACAGAAGAGTATGGCTTTGTGCTAAGCTGTTGTGCTTGGTATCTGTGCAGCTGAAGCTGCCATTATTTCTGGATACTCTGAGGATATACTGATGAACTCTGACCCAAAATTGCTTTCACTGTCACTTTGCAATGTGGTTTTCAGCTTGCTTGCTGGAGAAGCTGTCCCCATTTACTACATGACAGTAATGTTGGGATAAACAAAACAGTCTCAGAGGAACCTCTGACTTATTTTAGAACAGAATAATAAAGACTGGAAGGAAACCAAAAATGCTTAGTGAGAAATCCTTTCTTTTACTCATCTAAATGATTTTACATGCTCCTTCCACAGATCATTATCAGCCAATTTGTCTGAATTTTCCATGTTATCACACACTTAGGATGAGTGATTGTTTGGCACAGGCATTAGCTTCTCTCTCTTTTTTGTCCACTTAAGACCCAAATTACGTTTAAATCCAAGTAACAAAGTCAACACTACAACAAGAGAACATTGGGTTTTACTTACCTTTTGAGTATGCCTTTGGTTCATTATTATTTTCTAAAATAAAAACAAAACAATCTTATTCTCATTCTTAAGAAATTTCTATATTCTTAAATTTAATTAGGATGCTTAGGATATAATTATAACAGAAGTGATTTTTATTTTCAGTACTTACTTCTGGCAATTAGTTCTCTCTCCGTCTTCCCATCATCATGGTACTCATCTAGCCATCTTTCATTGTATAAAGATAGTAATTACAGGGAAGACAGATAGTAATTAGTCTTAATACCATGAAACCCTACATTATTTCTCCCTTTTAAACAAAGTTTTTAAGTATCAGTTGTCAAGTAATATCTTTTCTCAAAACCATAAACAAAGGGAACTCTGCTTGCTTTTGAAGAATTTGTACTAGAAATGAACTTAAATTACTTAATAGTCAGGAGAACATGATAAACTATCTTCAGAACTTCCCTGATCTATCCTGAGTAGTTTTCAAATTAGCCTTATGCTCCCCTCCTTTCATTTCAGTTTGAATGCTCACTCATGATACCACATTAGCGTTGCCAGATCCTCCCCAGGCCACTGGGTGTGGCGTAGAGCTGCCAGCTCTAGGCTGGGAAATCCCTAAAGATTTGGGAATGGAGCCTGGAGAGGACAGGGATATCAGTGGGATACAGTGCCATAGAGTCCACCCTCCAAAGCAGCCATTTTATTCAGGGGAACTCTTCTCTGTAGTCAGGAGATGAGCTGTAATTCTCGGAGATCTCCAGACCCCACCAGGAAGTTGGTAACCCTAAAAACTACCCACACAAACTTTGATAAATCCCCAAAAGTATCTAGCATGACTGCTGTTAATATCAATATTCAATGAAGAAATGTGCACTAGATGCTATAGCCCAATAAAAATATTTAGAAATAGAAGGCCTACTTAGGTTAGAAATACCTCTAGTTATGTTAGAATTGGTTAGAAGCAGCTGCTCTGCTGGTATTAAAAAAAGCACCAAATCTCTCAGCTGAATCCAGCCATCTGACTGAAGGAAAAATATTAACCAGTAGCCTCAGGTGATAGATACATCTAGGGTGAACAAATGTGCTTAAGTCCCTCCGCTACACTGTTCACTCATCCTTGATATCCGAGAAGTGTTTTTAACCTTCTGTGGCAAACCTAGAGTGCACATATACCATCTGTTTACTAGTATTTATGTAAAGAAAAGTAGACTCTACTAAGTTTAAACTATTATTGCAATCATTTGCCTTAATTAAACTTTGTAAATTATATCTTGCTTTCCCTGGGGAGGGATCCTATTTTAAAAAGAAGTATGTCATAATCCCACAATAACTCCTTCCACTCTGGATAATAGATGGCAAAACTAGTGAGGTCCTGCAAAGCATCAGCACATTTAGATATGCGCTTAGGGATGGGCATGAACTGGGAAAATGCAGTTCATTTAGTGGTGTGCCCTGTTTGCAAACCACAGACCATTACGAACTTGTAGGTGTCAAACAAAGCAGTTCAATTTATGAGGTTCATGACCCAGTAGAATGGCCCCCTCAGCATGCTAGAGATACAAAACTAACAGGGGATCTCTGGCTGACTCTCCTCTACCTGCCTTCCAAGTTTGGTGAGGATTGAATTAACCAGATCTGACTTTTGCCCCCCTCCCAAAAAAGGTGCCCCCAGAAAAGTGCTTTCTGGGGGAATTGAAGGCACAGATTCAGGAGATTCCACCACCACCACCCGGTCTCTGGGTTTCTCCAGTGCTCTTATCAGTTTCAAGATGCCCCCTCCCTTGTTGGCATTCCTATGTGTTCCCATTTTCGTGCACAGAGCAAGCAAAATCCCCCCCGACTTGGATTTCTTGTGACATTGTGCTTTGAGATCAATCAGTCCTTTAAAGCTTGCATTGCCATGGTGGTACTAGATTCTGCTGGGCATTCTATACACTGAACTAGTTGTGCTGGACTTGCAAAAAACAACAACTCTTGCTTGGATTTATTGTGACACTGTGCTTTGAGATCAATCCTTTTAAGCTTGCATTGCCACAGTGGTAGTGGATTCTGCTAGGCATTCAGTACACTGAACTGGTTGTACTGGGCTTGAAAAAATGTCCCCCCTTCAGTTTGTACTGCTGTCAAGGTTTCAATTTCACTTCACTTTGTTTTGCTTCACTGCTTTCCTTGTCGTGTATTAGGGGGGAGGGAATTCCTGAGGGGTGTATGTGTTGTTAGAGTGAATACCAGTAGTAGCCATAACCATTTCCTGTATTCCTCAGCCTTTTCTCATGGGATTTGGCCATGGAGATTTCTCTGCATTGCTAGCTTAGATAAGGTACCATATATTTCAGGGTTGCCATAGTAACACTAGGGGCTGATTGCTGACAAATGCATGGGATGGGGGATGTACTTGGTTCTACTTATAACCTGAAGTTTTCATGCACTTTCTTTAGTCCTGACAAAAATCAAGTTCCTGATGTAAGCATATCTCTAATAAAGCATCACTACAATTAGTGTTGTGGAGCGTGTATTAACTGGGGACCTGACAAACTGTAGGGATTCTGTGGTTTGACATTAGTTCTCTTTGCTTGCATTGCTGCAGTTACAGAAGTCTATGGAACTGCTCAGGAAGAAACCAGTGACACCAAACTCACAGGGAGACTTCCACCCCTTTACTTTGAAGTTTGGTAAACATCTTGATTGAGCAGAGACAGTCTGTCTGGAAATGTATCTATTCACGAACTGCAACAAAACCTCCATGAACAATTTCAAAGTTTATGGAAAGTTCATGCCAGTTAACCTGTCAGGGACTTGTCTTCATGAAACATGAACTGCCCAAAATTCATCATGAACTTTAGTTCATGAGCTGGTTCATGCCCATCCCTATATGCGCTTCTGTGTCTACAAGTCAGCAACTGAACACATCAATTTCAAAAGACTCAATCCACACATACAATGGATTGTATATATTCACTGAGTCCCTCTGTTGGAATGAATGTGGAAACTGTTGTGGGTAGAAGAATTATGTTCATATCTTGGAACCCTCATAACTGTAACAGTTCTCTGGATTACAACTGTCTTTAGTACATATTTCTTTTCAACAAGCCACTGCATGCAGTGTTAGTGAAATGTCTGTTCTTTAAGAGGAAACTCTCCTCACCGAGGTTAAGGTAGAGAATTGTTCAACCCTGCTCCTTTTCAAATATGCTCCTTTGATTTAAACCTAGCACATAAAATTATATAAATAATATGGCTTCCAGTGTAACAAGATCATTTTAAGTCATCCTTGAAACTGAAATAGAGTGTAGGCTCTTTTATCTGAATATCAGTGGATTAAGGCAGAATATTTAATCAAATATTTACATATGCTGATGCAACTTGAAAGAGATGCAGTACATTTAGACAATCAAGATAATCAAAATTGGGATAAGGAGAGATCTAATTTTAATCAGATAAAAATTTGGGCTTTGAGGGGTTTCATAATAGTTTCCTGTCTCAGCAGATTTTTAATTGATATCTTGGCACTATTCAAACCTTACCAAAATGGTGCTGAAAGAAAAATGTGCCAGTAGCTACACAACCAGAAATTCAATACAGTAATATATTAGTATACAATTCAACAACAAACAAACAAACAAAAAAGACAAAGCAGAGAGAGACAACAATATGATTCTTTATCTGTTTGTGGTGGTGAAATGCTCTATGCAATAAAAAAGCTGATACTGACTTGTGACTTTATGCTGCTCAGAAAAGCATTTGGAAGGGTTAAACATTTTGTCGCCATAGAAACATAGAGACAGTGCAGAACAATGTTTTAAATTCTCTCTGCTGATGCGACAGAGTGTCCTCTATCTCAAGAGTTCAGGATACCAACTAGACTACACTGGTACAATATGGGCATTACACCAAAGTTAGTGGAAGAGAAACTGGATTCACAAACCATATCTAGACCACCTACAACTGTATCTTAGAGCAAGGAGCTCTTGTACAAGTGTGCACAACAGGTGCAGGATTTTGCAAACTCAAAGGAACCCCCAGTTAAGTAGGGGGAAACAATCCCTACTTTTAAAAATAGTTTGGGTACAAAACAACAAACCCCAAAAGAAAAATCACAGGGGTCTAGCACAAAAGCTGGAAGAGGTAACAGTGGTGAACAGAAGGAGAAGGTAAGAAAGAAGGGGAGATGAACATAAGAACATAAGAGAAACCAATGTTGGATCAGGCCAATGGCCCATCCAGTCCAATACTATGTCACACAGTGGCCAAAAATACCAGGTGCCATCAGGAGGTCCAGCAGTGCGGCCAGGACACTAGAAGCCCTCCCACTGTTGCCCCCCTGCAAGCACCCCCTGCAAGCAAGAGATGAAGATGGTGACTAGAAGAGGAAACCCAAAGGTACAGCTAGGGGCACAAGGATGAAACTGGTGGCAAACATTGAACAGGGGAAATTAAGCTTTTCCACCCCCATGTTTGTTTGTAGGTCCCCCACTTGCTCCAGACTAGGACAGCAATCGTACGCAAGTCTACTCAGAATCCTCCTTCAGTCTATTCAACGATGATACTCCTGGAACAGTGTTCTTAGGACTGCCCTACATGGCTAGGTGTGGAACCTACCTCTGCTGCAGAAGCACACTGGAGGAAAAGATGTATGTCATATAGTGATCAGCAATTTATCTTTCAGAGAAGTTTGCCTGAATTACTGGTTCTCTCAAGAAGGAAAATCTAATAAGCTTCTAAAAATACTCAGTGGAAACTCATTGAGGCAGTAACTTATTAAGTATATACCTATCACAAGGAAACAGGACTGCTGCTTCTTCCCCTCCTTCTTGAAACTTGATGATGACCTTGTCAAGGAACCATCCAGCACCTGTTATTTAATAACAAGAAGTATATTGAAATATCTGGAAAAAGATCTCCAGATGACTTTGCTCAAGGAAGTGTTCCTGATGCAAAGAATACTAAATTTTCCCAGCACTTGTGGTTCTACCTGGAATACAGCTGCATGATTGTGATATAACTGTTTATGAACCTTGGGGTCATGGTTCACTGGCAGAGTACATGCATAAGGTCCCAGGTTCAATCCCTGGCATCCTCAATTAAAGGATCAGACACTGAGGTGGCAGTGAAAGACCTCTGTCTGAGATTCCAAAATTGTTGTGCCAGGCAACAACAATGATGAGTGCAGTCTGAATATATGGCAGCTGCATGCACACCCCACCTCTCACACATTTCCACTCCATTTTGTGACCTTCCAGTAAACAATATTTGTGTGGGTTTTTTTAAAAAAAAAGCTAATTTTGACCTTGAGCATTTTCTTGCTGTAGAAAGCTGAAACAGTCATCTCGTTCTTTTAAAAAAGAAATGGACACCAACAACACGGGTTGTTCTGAGCCTTCAGTAGTGCTCCATCATCTCATTAACCTTTTGACACCACAACAAATTAGTAATACTGGATATATAACTGATACAAATTGTATGCTAGTAAAGTACTTGACACTGAATGGCAAAGTTTTGTTTAAATTTTCATTACAGATAGAGAGAAAAAAAATCATTGAAAACCTATTATAGTCCTTCACCCCATGAATACTTTGTGATTAGTTTCCTTGGATTATTATAGAAATAAACATTTATGTTGTTTATAACAAGATGCCTTCTGTTTTCTCTTTTAGATGTTCAACATTAATTATTTGATTGTGCTCATTAGCTTGGTGAACCAGAACATAGCAGGAAGACCACCATCAAAGAGAACATCCTGGAATGTTCTGGGTTAGTCCCTGTAGTTGCCATGGTGGCAGTGAAGAAGTCCCACAGCTATCATGGCAGACAAGAAGAGCTGTGCCTGATAGGGAAGCCTCAGTATTAACATTGAAATTCCTAAGTCTAAAAGCTTCAGGAACCTCAACACCATGTCCAAGGCCACCCTCTGCACATCTGGAAGAAAAAATGTTGGGCAGAGGAGAGGATGGTACACCAACAGGTATATACAGTTGATATTGGAACTATCCAACTAAGCAGGTGAAGGTGATGTTAGCTGGATAGACAATGGCAACTCAGGGTCTCAAGCAGAGAAAAGGACTTTTCAACATCTTCATCCTGAGATTCTTAGGCTGAAAATGCCAGAGATCAAAATTGAGACCATGCAGAGTTATGTGCTGCTCTAGTAAATCATGGCCAATCTGTTGGTCTCCCAGCTGTTGCTAAACTGAGAAACATGGTGGGGATTTTTATTTTTTTATTTAACTAAATTTATACTCTGCCTTTCTGCCCTCATAAGAGCCACCAAGGCAGTTAACAAATTAAAAACATAAAATCATTTATTAGACACCATTAACATCAACAAAAGTACATAATTAAAACATAGGACAGGATGGAGGGTTTACTAAGGGGATGCCAAAAGAAACAGAACAGAAAAGGCTTCATCTGCTGGTGAAAAATGGCAACAGAAGGGGACAGAAGAGCATCCCTAGGGAGAGAATTCCAGAGTTTTGGTGCCATAACCAAGAAGGCCCTTTACCAGGTTGCGGCTAGAAGTGTGTACCAACAAAATAATTGACATTTTTCGAGTTCATATCTACCGAACCTGAAAATGTTCAGTATTTGCCGATATTCCTGAATCCCAGTATCGGTATGATACTTGGGTTTGGGAATTATGGAGTTGTTGAATTTATTTGGCTGAATTATATGCTATGGGGACTGCCCCATAGGGTATAATAATTCCCCCCCTCTGAAGGTACGGGGTGGGAGAGGTTTCCCTCATTGAAGGGAAGGGAAATTGCCTTCCCTTTAATGAAGGGAGCATGCCGCCTTTGCGGCATGATTCGAGACCGAGGGGGTTTAAAATTTAAATCCCCCCAGTTTGGAGTTGTGCCGCAGAGGTGGCATGCTCCCTATATTAAAAGTAAGGCAATTTGCCTTCCATTCAAAGAGGGAAACCTGCTCCCCCCCTTGCACAACTTTTGGGGGATTGTTAAATGCCTCCCTGATCCTTTTTCCCTTCTCCAGGTGGCTTGCAGTTGTAGGCCAGCTGGAGAAGGTAGAAAAGATCAGAGAGGCATTTAAACATACCTTCCCATGCCTTCCCCAGACCGCCCGCTGAAGTGGGCAGGCTGGGGAAGGCTGAGAGAACAGGGAGGCATTTAAACATACCTTCTCCAGCTGTAGAAGAGTGGAAAGACCGGGGAGGCGTGTTTAAATGCCTCCCTGTTCCTTTCCCAGCTGATTTGCCCTGGGAATGGGTTTACCATATAGAAGCAGAATAGATTCAGCTTCTATACAGCAATATCTATTCAGGAAGCCAAATCAAATTAGAGAATCTGATTTGGCTTCTGGGGAGCCTGAACAATGCCGTATAGGCATTATACAAGGTTTTTTTTTTTGCTCAGCTGAAACAAATGCACATCCTTAGTTTCCACCCAACTAATAGTAGAAGGTGGGGGCACTCAAAGCACCAACTTCTGAATCCTACCCTCCAGGTAGGACCAGAACCACCACACAATGGTGGCTCCCAATTGCAGCCTGGAAGAGTGGTTCAAAGAATACCATGATTGATGATACTGAAAGCCTCTGAGAGGTCAAAGAGAATCAACAGAGTTGCACTTCATCTATCTGTTTCTGGGGACAGGACATCCAACAGGATACCAAGGCTGTTTCAGTCATATAACCAGGCCTATAACCTGATTGGAATGGATACAAACCACCCACTTCATCCAGGAAAACTTGTCCAGACACCATCCTTCAATCACCCATCTGGGGATTCCTGGGAGAGATTAATCTCTCTGGCTTCATCCAGTGAAGTATGTTACATGGCAATCAGCCTTCTCATGTACAATTAAGGTTGCAATCCTAAGGGCACTTTCTTGGAAGAAAGCCCCATTAAGTAACATGAGACATACTTTCAGTAGGTCTGTTTAGGATTGCTCTCTAGATTTGGGATGATAGATTTTTGCTTCTTAATTGATCTTAACAAGTAAAGAATTATGGCCAATTCACCCTTTATTTGGTGGTCTGGCTCTTGTCTATTGACTGTAATATATCTAGAAGCATGTGCCAGGGAACCATGGTCAATCATAGTTCACCAGTGGGATATCTACATTTGCTGGAAGAATTGCACGGGGCTAGTAGGAAACTTGTTTCTACATAAATTATGAAATGGCCCTTAGGTAAAGATACCATTGAAGCACGGCTGATATGCAGGCTCACTGCTGACTGAAGTTCCTTCATGCAATTTTAACTATCTGAGGGTGATAAACTGTATGCTTTGTCTAGTAGGAACACTTGCCTGATCTTATGGAGTCAGGAACTACACACAAGAAAATGGATGTTCTTTTTAAAACAGCTAGAGAAACAGATCTATCAACAGGAAGTTAGCTGTACCTGGACCAGTTCCATCATGGCTAATGAGAATTTTATTCAGGTTTCCAACGGAAACAGCCTTTATATAGAACACATCATTCTGCAGAAACACAAAAACACGAATCACAAAACAGAAGAAACGAATGCTGTCTGAGTAGCTATACGTGGCCCCATACAACATACAGAATGTCTGAACAGAGTGTGCTTTTAAAATCATTAACAAGTAATACAACTGCACTTAATAGATATTTTACATTTCAAGGATTTTAGTGGTATTCTGTGACTTCTAATACACTTGCTTTGCACAAAATTTGAATTTAGTTTATAAATGTTTTTAGAGTTTGTGTGACTAAAAAACAACAAAAAATTGTCGGAATATTTTTTCTTATAAGAGAAAAAGTCCCCCCCCCCGAATATTACAACACTCCTCCCTTTGCAATCTCTGCAATATTAAGATCTGGAGCTGGAATTGGCCATTTTATCTGAGCAAAAGCTGGGAAGTGGTCCAGTATTAGCAATGGGCCAAGGTCCAGATCAGTTCAAGCCATGATCCAGAGACATATGCTTGCTCCTTCTGCCATCATACCCAAATTAATCTGAGGGTTGCCCATTTAAAAGTCCCTAAGAACCTGCAAAGTATTCTTACAAAATACAAGTTCATAAAGCAGTTTGAATTTAGTGCTGAAGCTATTTAAAGGAAAACTAAGAACAAACAGACCATGGACAGTTGTCTTTCTTTCTAGAGCTGTTCTGCTAAACACACAAACTACTTATAATTCTCTGGGAGATTTTTAAGGATAAGCTTGGAATTTCTGTAGAAATTGGGAAATTCTCTGAAATACTCAAATGAACATGAATTCCTCTTTTTTTAAAAAAAAAATTTATATCATACTCTTCATTCAGAAAACATTGGGCAGTACAACAGCCAGGTTTTTTTGCTGGTCAAAAGAGAAACCATAGTCTGCTTTGAGTCTGACCACCCAAAAAGGCTATGCTAGATATCATAGCCCCTGTATGGATAAAAACCCTGTGGGATAGGGGCTTGTATTAAGAAGGAATTTAGGTGAGTTTAAGCCAGGAAGCCCACAGTATCCAGCTGTTTATTGTTGAATCCAAGAAGCTTGTAGAAAGCAGAAACTGAAGATGCAAGAACAATTAAGGTATCAGATCCTGAATGACTTCAAATTGGCTTCCAAGCCTATTTCAAAGTACTGTTTTAAACTTTAAAGCCCTAAATGGTTTGGGTTTTAGTGGACTCTGGAGCCACAACAAACACCTTGTTTCCTTTAACTTAATTGTTTATTTATTAATACTGGAATATAACTTAACTAGAAAAGGGACCATAACAATACTTAACTAAATGCTGTTTCTTGTCCACTAGGCCCAAGATTGTCCTGGCTTGATTCTGAACCATTTCTGTAGCCCCAGCACCCCTGGAGACTACTGGCAGGGAAGCAAAGCTGTGCGCTTCCTGCCCTTCAGCTTGCACTGAGGCCTTCTGGGTTAATAAATTATGAGGTCCAAAATACCATATCTACCCACAGTAACCTGGGCTGTGACCCCAGATCTTCTGGTGATGCTGTGTTGTACACATTCCTGTACAGATCCAAGATTGGTGGGTAATTGGTCTTTTAAATGGTACCCTAAAGTAGCGGAATCTTCCATATACAGTTATCTTCATCCCTTCTTGCTTGCCTCTGACAATTAAAAATACACTTACTCTAGAAGGCTTTTGGAAGTTATTTTTATCCCTCATGGTGAGATTTTTCATATGCTCCTAATTGTTTTCTGCTGTTTCTTACCTTTTTAAAAATTATAAATGTAATCATGTAAATGAAAAGGGCCGATTAAATTTGTTCAAGCTAAATAGCCAACGTTCCCCTAAAAGAATAGTGGTTTAAAAAGCAGAGAAGCGTGCTATACCTAGGGATGCCAACTCTCAGGTGGGAAATTCCTGGAGATTTTGGGGGTAGAGCCTGGGGAAGGTGGGGTTTGGGGAGGGGGAGGGCCTCAGCAGGGTATAATACCATAGAGTTCAACTGCCAAAGCACCCATTTTCTCCAGGAAAACTGACTTCTGTTGTCCATATATTGGTTGTAATTCTGGGAGATCTCCGGGCACCACCTGGAGGCTGGCAACCATAGCTGTACCTCAAACTGCTTTTGAAACCTTCCCAAGTTTTAAAATAGCTTGCATGGAGAGCTGATGGTTGAGAAACACAAGATAGATGCTCTGTCGGCTGTGCAGACAGGGCTGCCAAAAGTTACCATGGGTACCTGGAAAATAGTGTCTCTTGTCTCTCCTACCATGCATTTAAAGGAGACAGAAAAAAGTCTGAGGAAGTGGGGAAAGTGAGAAACTCAGCAAAATAAAAAAGTCTTTCTAGGAATCTACAATCACATTCCTAACCCTTTGCTTAGTATGAAAACATAGCAAGTGATCTCTTGCTTCAGGAGAGTAGTTACTATGATTTCAAGTGAAGAAATGGATGAAAATAAGCAGTTTACAGATAACAAGAGGGACCTGGCTATGTCAAAGCCCTGAGATTACAAGTATGGTTCTGGATAACAGTGTAAGTGGAAGATAAGGCAGGTGGATTGTTTGAATCCCCAGGCCAATCCCTCTTTCAGCAGGCCTGCATGGAGAACCAGTTGTGAAGTTGTTAGATCTCCTCTGCCCTCTATATAAACATCATGCCACTTATGTGTCCAGGTAGTGCTCACAGCCCGATGAAAATGAGGAGCATCACTTAGCACTAAACATTAATACATGGCCATTCTGTTCTACTCATGGAAAAGAAATGCTAACCTATATCATAATGTTCCACTCAAAACTCATAAGTAAAAATTATATTTGCTGTAGGTATATACAGTAAACTTCCTCTGTAGTCAGTCAGGTAAACAAATGGTTTCTGTGTACTGCAAATATTTCTTAAAAAAGAATTCATCTGAACATAATCTCCTCAGACTCAAAATCTGTGAGTCTGATTTATCAAACAAATCTTACCTACTATTTTCAGTCAGAGCTTCTGCACACTTTTCTTTACCTGATTTCTCCGAAACTTGATTTTATTGTTCTTTGATCTATGAAGTTTTCGTTTTCCAGAATCCCCTCTGTTTCCAATAAGAGTAACGTACACATTAGCATTTGTTTCTGCATCAAGTTTTGACCCTGTGTATACATGGATCTCGTAGACCACCACTGAAATGGATAAAATGGAAATTATTTGTGTTTGATTCCCACCCACACTCCTTGCATCCTGCCCAAACCTCATTTCACTATATGCATCATGTTTCTGTTCTGCTCTTCCTCCAGTGAACTCAGAGCTGTGTACGTGGTTCTCTCTTCCTCCATTCTTTCCTCATAACAACCTGGGAGATAATTTAGAATGCCAGACCTCTGTGCCTTTATGCCTCCATGCCCTGTTGTTGGCCGTGAAATCATCTGGTTACATTTGGAAACTAATTTTTGCACATGCACAAGATTCCAAATCATTTACTCTCCATTCTGTATACACTCATAAAATTCAATAAACACCAGCTGCCATGATGAAATAGATAATAAATAAGTGATTCATTAATAAACAAATGCTTGATATGAAACCTTGCTCTGAGTAGGCAAAAAAAGCTGACAGAAAAAAATAAATTATTAGAGTGGATGTCCATATGTATTGCAACTGTGCCCATCGACTGACACAGAAAAAAAAAGTGGTTTTCTAAAAATCAGGAGTTATTTCATGAGGGCCTTTATTGGTATGAGACACATACTTCCATTCACACTGATCACAATGTGTTAGTCCATCAATATTAACACTACCACCTTTTTGAGTTAAGAGAAACTAATTTACTAACTGCAAGGTCTGGTTGTCTCATCATAGAGCCAGCCCTGTCTACTAATATGTATTCTATAGACTCTTCCTGGTGATCTCTCTGTTTCCACACAACAAAAAGTATGAGTGATCCTTAAAATGGTTGATTCACAACCCTTAATAGTATATGTTGTTTGGAAACCATAAGTTTGAGCTGGCATTCAACATGTAGCATTAGAGGCCTGTGGGCCCTACAGGACTTGGAACAGTTCCACAGGGCCTGTAAAATGAAAACATACCATCAAGCATATGGGTGAGGTCAGGGTAATTCCCACTTATACAGATTCTCCTTCTTCTTCCTCCCCCTTTCCCCCCCCCTGGGACAGTGTCATGGTGTTATTATGTGCCATCTGATAAACTGTAAATGTTTGGAATTGTTTTAAACTGGTATTTTAAATTATATTATAATTTTGTTCATTACATGTTGCGACCCACTCTGAGCCCCACAATAGTGGGGAAGAGTGGGATACAAATCAATCAAACGAACAACTAACTAAATAAGATGGCCATATGTTCAGACCTTTTCACTGCCAACATAGCAAATACCAGATATTATACCATGATGGTAGGATAAGCTCTGCATGCCAACTTCCATTTGAGAACTTCAAGAAGTTGGCAAAGTCAAGAAATTACACACAGAGATCACACATTAAATACTGAATACAAGAAAACATCACAAAACTGCAAACTCTAAAGACCACTTTGGTCCTTTCTGAGGGAACAGAGGATAGCTGGTTAGTCACATGTCCCAGTATAGTATGCCAGAATTTCTAGAAACAGGAGGTGGCAACCCATATCCCTTCCCTTACTATAAGAAATGGCACACACACACACACACACACACACACACACGAGTTTGTGCCAACTTCCATTGTTTCTCTAGACACAAAAGCCTAGCAAGATATTGCTTCGGGGCAGCAGCAAAACATGCCTCTCCCCTGCCCCCACCACAGTGACTCATCAGACTTTATGGAACACAGCTGCTTCAGCTCAACCCTAGTGAAGGAAGCTGTTTTCCTTGCTGCTCTCAGTGCAGTTGTTAATATGATTGGGCCATACATCTCTCTGTCTCTAGCTTTCTTCTCAGTGGCTTTCTCCCTTTATATTCTGCTTGTAACACCCACAAACCTTCTTATACTACAATCTATCAGCATAGGAGAAACAATATAGTAATCCTTTTTTGTGTGTGAGGCAGACAGAGCACATAGTATATGTGACAGAATCATCTTTCAGTTCCAGTTCTTGATCCTCTGCTCTCCTGCAACAGTTTGAGGCCATTGTATCTTGTATTTGGTGGCATTAAATTACATCAAACTCCACAGAAACAGGAAATTGCCATAACTTCTGTCAAATGGGAAACAGAATGCAATAATGTAAACAGAATAGAACAGATGTCTGAAGGTATTGTTTTACTACACAGAAATGAATTTCTTAAACCACACTGAACCTATTATTTCTAATTCAAAAAGAACCAAAAACATTAAAAATGGAATAAAAGGAGCACGGTTAATTGATGTGAAATTATCAGGATGGTGTGGTGGAGGCAGGGATGAAAAAGAGCAATTCAGATATGCTTAGTGGTGAATCTTAATGAAGCTCTTACATTCTATAGAAACAAAATAACCATGTCTTTAGTCAAAATACTAAATAACACATGGAAATATAATGTAAGCATGCCAATAGAGCACTTGTAAAAGAAAGAAAAGAGACCATTCTGCTTTGCAGTTTACTGTGCTTGCTTTCAGTGCTGAGGACAGCAGCTGCAATAAGCAGTGATGCTCTAGAGCTTGTACTGAATTCTTCAACTGCACAGAAACCTATGTGTTCTTGGGACTGTTGAATAGGCACCTAGCCTGCCATCCTAATGCCTGGCCCCTAGCCCTAGTCCTCTGTGCTGCACAACATTTTGTGCATAAATGCTCACCAACCCCTGAGAGTGTCTTTCCAGGGGTCACATGGGGCTAGTGGGGGCAGGAGGTTGAAGGAGATCTGCTTTTCTGTATGCCTTGCCCTTCATATGATCCAACCCACTGGGTATGGCTGTGAAGTACAAAAAGTTAGATCCCACAGGTTTGTCCCACTAAGTGGTAGCTCCTTCTTCCAGTACAAATCATGTTTCCTACGTGAGACTCTCAATGGACTGAATCCCAAACATTTGGTCCATTAATGATGGCTACTTCCTCCTGTGCAAGGAACCTTTCCATCATTTTTAAAGAGTGTTTCAAACAGATTTTACTAGGGTTTTGAAGTGAATGCTGGCCAATATTACCACCAATGGCCTGCCTCATTGTTGATGAAAATTAGCTATGTGGCAGGGGGGTCCAGAGGGGTATCAGGGATCACACACCTGTTTATACCAAGGTCCGGTACAGTAGGAAGACTCCAGATTTGAAGAGTAAATGAAATAGACTATATTATAGAATTTCCCTAATACAAGCACACAAAGCATTCAAGAAAGAGCATACAATTCAGAACTAAGAAAGCAGAGGTGTTACTAGCAAATAGAAGAGTCAGTTACAGGGTTATACTACCTGTCAAGATGTACAGAGGTCCTTGAAGAGAATATTGCCAATGGCCAATGTTATGTGCTAAGGAGGGGGCCCAAAGGAGAGACTTTGAGGGTGTACTCAAAGTATAGGTGCTGTGCTGAGTGCACACCTTGATAGCCATGTGCTTGGATGGTTGTAGACATTGGAACACAATGTAGACCAATGGGAGGCCTTGTGGAGTTTGTCTCAGGTGAAGGCAAAAGGTTACCTGGACCAATAAGGGGTCACAGGGGGTGTGACACCAGGAGGAACAAAACCTAGGTGGGACCAATGAGGTTCCAGAGGGGCAGAATCTGGTTTCACAATAGCATTGCTGAAATTAGCCAGGTGCTGGATGGCTCTACTGGAGTTGGCTGAATGGGTTCTATGACCATTGATGGTCCTCCCAAGGCAGGTTGAATAGGTTCCCAGGTTTACACAAAAGGTAGGAATGGGTCCCTGATTAGCATTAGGAAGGATTTGTTAAACATTTGAATATTTGATTGGTTTATCTCAGTATCCCGAGGGATGGAGCAGGAAGGACAGTTGTGGAGATAAAGGATTTTCACATAGATATAGGTATCACACAAAAAGGGGTAGGTGAAATTCTGGAGACAGAAGGTCTATTCACCAGGTGGCCTCTGAATAGCCTTTAGAAATGGTGGAACTCAGCATTGTTTCATATGCATACCTTGCTGGGTGGAGGGGAAAGTTGGAGATTGCCTTGGAGGGCTGCCCTGTGGAACCTGAAAATGGAAACCCTTTTTCAGAACTGTGGCTAGCTCTGTGTTTTGGGCAAGAGTGCCTTCCTTGGCCTGACTTTGTGGGTTTCTGTTCAGAAGTGGGGTAGCCTGTTATTTAGGGCCACCCACGAGTAAGGCAGCAACTCTGCACTACACCAGGCGGGGAAGAAGGCTGATGCACAGTCTTATTTCACCCTTTTTGTACTTACAATATATGTGTGTCTTTAGTCTTACTTTGAGGATTAAGGCATTTGTATGGGTTTTTTGTCCTTTAAATACCCTTATAACATGGAAGCAGCAAATAAATTTCTCTTTTGAGTCAGACCTATGACTTATCTAGTTTAAAATCCTGCTTCAAATGGTAACAAAAGGTGAAATGCTTTCAGTGAAGCAGCACAGTTGGGGAAACATAAGTCTGCTGCTTTATTCCAGAAAAAAGGTACATTAATCTGTGCATGCAAAGCCAATTGAGTAGGACTTTAGGTACAATACCTACTAAAATATGATTCTTATTTATGGATTTCAAGCAGCCGAGTAGGCTTGTGGGATGTCATGGACAGTTCAGAAACATTCCAGCATTTAAAGATGGAGAGGCAGTAATATAATGCTGATTATGAAAAGCCAAGCAACTCTGGGACAAGTACTTTAGATAAATTGAATTTTGCATAATGGTTTAAATAACCAGGCACACACTGATCTACTGGTTCTGTCTATTTATGTTGCAGCTGGTTAACATTTGTCACAAGTTGCTCTAAACCACAAATCATGTTTCAGGTACTCCGCTGCAGAGGCTTTTCAATGCTGTTTGTCTACCAGACATGTTACTTGCCTATTAACTGAAAACACAGAATCAAAACCAGTCACCTAAACTATTAGCAAAAGTTTCTGGATGTTAAAGATTTTTTTAAATGGGAATATAAATAAATAATTGGAAGAGGGGACAGAGAGGCCCACACTTACAGTATGCAGACAGAGCACTGATATATCTTGAAACATAAACAGCAGGAAGTTTGGATCAGGGGATTCTGGGGCAAAGTATCAGGAGATGGACAATTTCAGTGTCAGCGTTTTGCACAGACTAGGGTCACAAAAGAGGACAGCAAGAAGAGGGAAACTGTCAAGATGAGGCATAGTGAAAGCTGAAGGAAGAATTTCAAACAATATATTAACCACTATCCTTTGTAGTAGAAAGGTTACATAGCAAAGACTGATTAATTACAACCAAGTTTACAGTTACATTCTGGCAAACAGAGAAAGCTCTTGCAAAGATGAATAATGAAGTTCTGTGATAAGTTAGAGCTTCAACAAAAGAACTATTAGCTTAGAATCTAGTTTATAAAATATATGTTATGCTTCTAGTTATGGTTTTTGACAAAACAGGCTTTTTAATTAAGTGAAAATATTGCTGGCAAAATTTTAGATTGATTTTAACTTTATATTGGGTTGTAATTCGGCATCATATAAATACCTCATTTGTTTTCTTAACAATCTATAATGGGTATACTTTGTTGCTTCTAAGCAATTATTCCTTTAAATAGGAAATGCAGATGGTAAACGTTTCATTCTAATTTCTGGAGAACAAAGCAAAAAGTCACATTATGTATCTATTGATATTCATTTTAAGTGTACAGGAATCAATGGATTATTTGAAATTGTGAGCTTGTACTTTAGGAAATGTTTAACATCTATATAATGTTTCTATTTGCATGTATTTTCTGAATATATTTCAGTAACTATGTCAGAAAAGGTAAAGATAGGCCCCTGCCACACGGGGGGGGGGGGAAGCACGGGCAAAGTGCGGCTTTTTAAGGCGCACCAAAAGAGTCACGCAGCGGCGGGATCACGTAGATCCCCTGAGCAACCGTGCACTTCCTCCCCGGCATGATCAGAGGCCGGGGGGAAGCCACTGAAATGGGTGCGAGGCAGCTGAACTGCACATGTGTGTGCATGCGCAGTTCAGCCGGGAGCCTGGATTGCTCCGGACGACGGGCGTGCCGGTGATCCCACGGCCGCGCTTGATGCAGCGTTCCCGGTAAGTCCTCCTCTGGGGGTGGTTCTTTTTTACTGCGGGTTTTCTGCCTGAAGGGCCGGATCGGGGCCAGGTGCGTGCCGCTTCCCAGATGTTGCAGTGAGATCGCGCCCGTTAGCTGCGCCCCCGATCCATCCCTCTCCCGGGCCAAAACCTTCCATGTAACCGGGGCCATAGATTAGCCATCAGAGGAGCTTTGTCAATAAAGCACAATAAATATTCTGCTTTGAAAAATAATGTGGTCAATGAAAAGTACTGACCATGATGAATCCCTATTACCTCTGAAAGATTACCATTATCTTTCATGTGACTAATACTGATTAAAGATGTGCCTACATTATTCTCCATATGCTTTACTTCTTCTTTTTTTTTAATTCCATAAGGCACCCATAAATAGAGTCATGCCATCTGGACAAAACTGATCAGTTGAAACACAGTACACATACACCTGCCCCATGTTGATCAATTTTGTGGGTCCAGTAGAATGGAGAAATCACATTTGACCTGTACCAACCATGCCAATAGCTCTCAGTTTCTACTGAGTTCAGATGGACATCCCCACACTCAAACTCATGAGAAAGTGAAACCATCAGCATGGTCATGGTGGGTAATAGGGTTGCCAGTCCCCCAAGTGAAGGTGGGAGAACCCTGGCACCAGGCCCTGCCCCCAGCTGCCAATCAGCTGGTCAGTGGGGGTACTTACCAGTAGAAAGAAGGATTATGCCACATTGACAGCATCACACAGGAAGTGACATCATCACACCAGTGACTCTTGGGTAATGCTCTGGTATTTGGGCAAAAGCTCTATGGTAAAAGCTGGTTTTACCATAGAATGTTTGCCCAAATATTACAGTGTCACCCAGAAGTCACCGGCATGATGATATCACTTCCTGTGTAATGCCACTGATGTGGCCTAGGCTGTCTTCTTTCTACTGGTAAATCCTCCCCTATCCCCTGCTAGTTGCCAGAGGGACCTGGGAACCCTAGTGGGTAAAATGTTGCTTCTTCCATTGCACCATGCCCATGGCAACACTTGCAGTTGATTACTTAACTGAACTTTGTCACTGATTATGGAAGACTGTACTGTAAATCATACATTGGGGTCAGACTAATTCTTATCTTTCATCTACAGCATTACCTCAATGTGGCCATATTCCCTGACCTAAAACATTTCATTTTTTAAAACTGTGGCAGGGTAGAAGAAAAAAAGTTAGCAACTTTTTGTTTTGTCAGTCATAGAGTTTTTAATGGTGATAAGCACAATTTGTATCTAGATGCCTTGCATTTCTTTTTTATTTTCTTCTTATGTGTATTTTAATGTATTTATTTCAACCCAAAGTTTTCATGCATTTAATTATCTCTTTTACTTTCCTTGTTAACAGTATCTATAAAGTGGATGACTTGGATTAATATGTTCATTTGGGCATGAATTGGCTTTCATTACCCTTCTAGACCTATAATTACTGACATCTGTGTGATCCGTTTAAACCCTCTGTATTGTAAATATCAGATTACCTTCAGGTACATTACCTTAATTTAAATAGCATTTTCTGAACAGATAGCACAGGTATTAAGAAGCACCACCATTTTCTTGACAAATAAACAGTATTAAATAAGTATTAAAGCAATACCTCCAGTCCCTGGGCTGAAATCAAACCTTGCAATTATATAGATGTCTACATCTCTTGAACCATTCTCTAGTAATAGTGGCCCATCACTTGTATGAAAATGTCCTCCTGAACAATTCTTGTTGATATAGTGTGTGGAATACCAGAAGCATGGGAGCCTTCCTGACCTCCTCAGGCAGGACATTCCTCAACTGGAAGCATACAGATGGAGCTTTAAACTGGCCTGTCTTCCTTTCTCATTTTTTTTTAAACAAATGTCCCTGTTCACACTACCAGATGGGAAGTGGTTGATTGGTTATTGCTTGCAAGACATTATGAGGTATTCCCCTGTGTCAAACTCAGACATTTTTTTTCTTTTTTGAAATGGCCAGACTCATTCTTTTTCTTCTTTTTTTAAAGTCACATTTATATTATGCATGCCCTTCCATTGGGGTGAAAATGAAATTCCTGGCCATGTTGATTGTCTGAGTCATAACTCAGAAGTATTGTTCTGTAAATCATATATCAGTTTTTAAAAGTTTGAGTCTATTTCAGTTTAAAAAAAAGTATACCAACATAGTAGTTGTCCTTTCAAGCTTCTAGTCTTAGGAACAGACTATGCAGGCACAAAAAGACATATAAACTTGTAATATTCTTGATTTAAATGATGAGGAGCAGGTCCTTTTCAGAGCAAAGGACCACATCTCAAAATACAGGGTTACCATAGAATCACAGTGTTGGAAGGGGTCATACAGACCATCTAGTCCAACCCCCTGCTCAATGCAGGATCAGCCTAGAGCATCCCTGATGAGTGTTTGTCCAGACAAGACTGCCAATGATGGGGAGCTCACCACCTCCCTAGGTAGATGATTCCACTGTTGCACAACTCTTACTGTAAAAAGGTTTTTACTAATATCCAGTCGGTACCTTCCTGCCCTTAATTTAAACTCATTATTGCAAGTGCTAGCCTCTGCTGCCAACAAGAACAGCTCCCTGCCCTCCTCTAAGTAACAGCCTTTCAAATAAGGGAATGATAATCCAAGAATAGAAGGCACTAATAGATTTTTGCACTCACAGATTATAAGAGCCAATGTCAAATATTGCATGAGTAAATGTATATATTGAACTTGTTACTTTTGAATTTTAGTAGTGTCATCATATGTGTAGGTTAGTAACTAAAATGAAATACCCAGACTTACATGCTAGAAGTGCTTTCTCAGGACTCCTAATTGCTATTTCTCTCCATGTGTCTCCATCATCTTGATCTTCAGCTAGCCAGCAGCCTAGAGGCAAACATGTTTCTTGTTCTGATTGTGAATTCACTTTTTGAAGTCTAATCTCCTCTAGATACCAACTAGGATCTGATCCACTGTTGTCATGGCCAATCCGTATTTTATATAATTCTCCAACATCTTTTAGATTTATCTGTAAAAGATGAAAATAGGAAAGCTGTTATTATAGTTTGCTGGTCCATCAAAGTGTCTCTCAGAATGATACATAATGTATTGTAATACAAATCCTTCCAGTCAAAGTTGTGCAACATTATCCCAGCTCTGCCTTTTTTATAAGGTTGAGAAACTTTCTCTTCCCATGTGAGTTCCAGGCTGAGCAATACTGCTTGGCTCATTTTAGATCAATGGTAGAACAAAACTTAACTATGAGCAAAATATGTATATTAAAATCATAAGGTGGGAAAGATATAAACTTTTTGGTTACAGTTTGAGATCAAATGATTATGTAAAAAAAAGATACAAATGAATCTTCCCAAATGTGTATCTATGTAAGTCTGTTCAGTCTTTGTCTTATATGTATGAAATATTTTTTAAAAAAAGAACAAAGCAAAGCAAACAAAATAAAAACATTTTTAGCAAATGCATGCAATGAGGAGTCCCTCAGTAGTATCCCGACATCATATTCATGATAACATGTAATTCCACGTGCTTTATGATTATCTTTTGGCAGTATTGGGTAATATGATATGGTTTCCTGCTGTACAGAAATATCATGACCCTGGCCAACAACATTATATTGAGCAAAAGGCAGACAAAAGGAAGATTTTTTACCCTACCACACAAAATTAATTAGCAGCAATCACAAGATGTGATGATGGACATTCATTTAGATAGTTTTTTTAAAATGCATAAAGAACACCTGTTGATAGTTATGAGCTAAACAGAAACTCCATGTCCAGAGTTGGAATAATTCTGGATACCAGATATGGGAACAAACAACAAGGGAAGGTTAACCCCTCCATATCCTTCTTCTTGGCTGGCAGACATGCACTGGTCTAATTTGACAAAGCAATTATTGTGTACCAATAGGTAACACCAGAGCCTAGTAAGGCTTATTTATAAAAGTCTTACCCAAGGTGAAGGTGAAAGAAACAAAAGCCTCAGTGCTACCAGCTCTGCCTACATTAGTGGGATATGTTTTTGGTATTCAAACTGTGGGTCTTTCATTCACAATGAAATGTCCCATATAATGGACTTAACTGCCATAGAAAGAGCCCTGCCTGAACATAAGATGAATGTAAGAACAGTCTTGCCCAATCAGTCCACTGGTCTATCTAGTCCAGCAACAATGGCCAACCAGTTATTAGGTGATCAAAAACATGGCATAAAGGTTGAGCCTTTCCCCTGATGTGGTCTCCTGGCACTGATATTCAAACATTTACCACCTTTTAACATGGAGGTTCCCTTTAGTCACCATGGCTAGTTACCACTCATAGACTTTTCCTTCATACCTAAGCTCTACCTAACACCTAACATCCTGTTTTTCAGTTTAGTTAGTTTTAAAAAGGATTGAGTAGTAGAGGACATAGAAAACCTCTGCCTGAGCCCCTGGAAAGCTGCTGCCAAATGGAGTAGGTGCTAATGACCTTGATAAAGCACTGATCTGACTCAGTATATGGAAATATGGTAATCTTGCCTTCTTCCTTCCCTTACACACAGGATTTTCCATTCTGTCTTCTTTCTTACTGAGCAGCCCCTTTATCTATTTTATTCTTATTTCTTTGTCTATGGCCATGCCTCTAATCTCTCCAGAGCTATTCGTTCTGGACAGGGACTGACCAGACACACCACCCTTCTTAAAAAAAAGAAAAACACTCTACTTTGTGCATATCACTAACTGAGGGGAAAATGGCAGCCAGAGAGTGGAAGCCACAGACCTCCAAACATCTTGAGCATGCAACAGGGTGATTAGAAGGCTGGAAATGTGCAGTGGGACAATTTGAGCTATGAATACCAGACTTTTCCCCATGTCAAGGAAGTCCAGGGTGGGGATGGGGCTGATGACTGCGGAATGGAGTGAAAGACACGTTAAATCCAGTAGGGAGAAGGGATGACATCATACCAAACAGCCCCTCTGATCACATCCTATGGCTGTCCCACCCAGTCGTCTTAAAATATTTTCTTTGACTTGGAGGAGAAAAGGTCAGGTGGAATCAGGAGTAGGATGTATGAGGTGAACCGATAATAAAACTGAGGTAACTTTGTATTCACACAAACACCAAATAATTTGTTGCCAACAAGTAGTGTTTTTGCTATTCAACAAGGTCTTTAAAACTTTGAGGACACAGGCTTTCTTTTGAGTTTCTGCATAAACACTCAAACATAGTTTTCTGAGTTTCGCCAACACATAAAGTTTAGAAGGCAGGAACATACAATCAAGTTCCCAAAATCCTTCTTTATAAACAAACCAGGGATCACTCCTCTTCACTAAAAGCTATTTCCCTTCTTAACTGGGAAGGGATCAGTCCTCTTTACTAGAAGCTACTTCTCTTTTTTTGGCTTGAATAAGGATCCTCCTCAATCCACTCACTCTATTACCCTCCTTACAGGTCCACAGTCAGTGCTTAACTGTCTCTTCTTCAACTCTCAGTTCCCAACTGTCATTCCTTAACTGACTCTCTCAACAGAATTCCATTCAAACAGCCTTTCACTGAAAGGTTCTCAGACATTAACCCTTGACAGTCTATCATAGGAAGCTTCATGTGTTGGCATGAATAACCAAACAGTTGCCATTGGGAAGGCCACCCACAAGCAGCGTGTGAAAGCAATAAGCCTCCTCCAAAATTTCTGTCCACTGCTGGCATACTCCGTTTCAGCATGAAAATTATTTTCATCTGTGCTAATAACTGTTGATAAGGTATGAATTTCTTTCATCCTCCTTTAAAGCCAGCTAAGTGAATGGTCATCACCAAATATTGTGGCAGTGAATTTCATGACTGAATCATGCACTGAGCTGAAGATCCTCAGCAAGAGAATGGATATTCTGAACTGGTACTTGGAGTCAGTAATGGGCTGGATGAGGGTAAACAAGCTGAAACTTAATCATAGATTCTCCGGCTAAGTAGAAAACCAGACCAGGGAATTGAGATCATTCCCCTCCAAAAGCCAGTATTACAATTTAGGACAGCTGCTTGACATAGTAGTCCCATTAGAAAACCAGGTGGCTGCGGTGGCTGCGGTGGCTTGGAGTGCTTTTGCCCAGCTACAGCTGGTACATCAACTATGCTCATTCTTGGTTCAGTCATATCTAGCCACAGTGATCTAGGCCTTAGTTACATCTGGACTGGACTATTCCAGTTCACTCTACTTGAAGAATGTTTAGAAGCTGCAGTCAGGGCTGATCAGGACCAGCTACCAGGAGCATGTGACCCCAATACCACAGCAATTACACTGTCTTCTGATCCATTCCCAAGCCCAATTCAAGGTGTTGCTTTTGTCTTTTAAAGCCCTACATGGCTTAGAATCAGCATTTCTGAAGACTCTCTTCTCCCATATATTCCTGCCTGGGATTTAAGATAATAGATAGAGGCCCTCGTGACAGTCCCATTGGACAAAAATAAATAAAGGGTGAATATACAAGAGATGGCCTTTTCAATGGTGGCTACTCTATGGAAAAACCTCCTCAGGAAGGTGCTCCAGGACTTTTGATCTTTAGGAGGCAATTTATTTACGATTGCATTTGACTAATTTAGGGATTTTTAAGTTAATTGTAAGTCCTAATTGTGAATTTAAATTGTGGTCTTTTATGGTAAGCTTCTTTGACTTTTGCAATGTAGAAAGGTAGCTAATATTTTTGAATTATCATCATCATCATCATCAATTTCATCATCAGTAACTTTGCTCCAGTGAGGCTCAGTTTTAAAAACAAATATCCACATAAAAAATCGATACATCTGCTGAAAGAAAAGGACAAATTTCAATATGAAAATCAAACAGCATGACATTTCACTTCAGCCATAAAATGTTTTATCAATTAAAAAAACCTTCTTGAAAAATGCTTGGCAGGTTTTACTGAGTTAGATAATTTGGATAAATAACATACTGCTCCATCTCTACGTTTGGGTTTAGTTTATGACTCATTTTAATCCTCATTGATTTAAGCAAGTACTTGTGCCAGAGGTTAACTGCTTCAGCAAATGTTTCAGCATCTCACAGCAGCATTTTTAAACAAGTGCCATGTCATACAGAATGCAGCAAAACTGATATAAGTTCCACTTTTGTTTTGGACTGTGGGAGGAGTTTGCTAAGCAATGGAAAAGGCAGTCACCTAAACATGAAAGTAATATCTTTTAATAGTAATAATACAACAACTGTGTGTGGGGGGGATCACAGTGAACAAATGGCAAGAGAAAATTTAATATGATGAGAAAAATATTTGCCAGTGGGCTTGAGAGCGCAGAACAGAGACAAAGCTCATCCTGGCCATTACAACCAGTCAGAAGTATAAGGACCACAGATTTCCCCATTTTGTTCCAGGAAGACTACCATGTTCAAGAAGCTGGGTTTCGCTCCAGCCATCAGCCAGGGAAGGAGCAGTAACAGAGCAGTCACCAGCTGCACAAAGACTGCATATGAAGACTGCCACAGTCCAGAAGAATGGGGGGGGGGCTTTGCATCACGTTGTATTTAGCCTGTTGTTTGTAAGCCAGTTTGGGGTGAAATGGTGGGATATAAAGCTTTCAAATAAATAAAAACCCTATTAACCACTACAAAAACCAAGTTTTGTCTTTGGAAGACATGGTCTAGGTGACGTCAAAATCATACTTTTAATCCATTCAGTGGAAAAGAGAAGCAATGGCACCATTGCCCAATGAATCATTGAGAGAGGCTCATTTACAGCCCACCCACTGTCTCAAGGCAATATTTGAAACACTGGATGTGCCTGCAGGCAAAGGATGTTTCAATATAAAAATATATAACCCCCCCCCATAAATGTCTTCCATCTAAAAACAGCACTCCAAAGACTCTTAACAGAGTCAGTTCTGCCCTAGTTCTTAGATTCAGGATATACAAAACTCCATCATGTCAACATCATTTCCCCCCTGTAAGTTTGTGCCAGCATTAAATCCTCCATGCTTGGCTATACCAATAACATATTATGGGCATAAGTAAGGGTGGGCATGAACTGGCTCATGAACTAAAGTTCAAGATGAATTTTGGCTGGTTCATGGTTCACAAAGTGAAGTTTGTGGCAGGTCAACCGGCACAAACTTTCCATGAACTTTCAAGTTGTTTGTGACAATTTGTAGAGGTTCATGCACAGATACATTTCCAGACAGACTATCTCCAATCAGTCTAAATGTTTACCAAACTTCAAAGCAACAGGGGAGTAGAACTTGGAGGGCATGCAGATAAGCATCTGGGGGAGGTCTTCTGCAACCTTGATGTCTCTAGCTTGCACAGGATTCATTCTGTACACTCCTGAACCTTCTGAATCTGCGCCTGTCATTTCCCCAGAAAGGACTTTCTTGGGGGTACTTTCTTTCGGTGGCTGTAACTCAGACCTGTAAATCCAATCCTCACCGAACTTGGAGGTCATCCAGAGATCCCCTGCAAGTCTGGTGTTTCTAGCTCACACAGGATCTGTTCTATGCACTCAGAACCATATTTTCCCAGTTTGTGCTCATTCCTCTGGTGGTCATACGTGAAAAGTCTGAACTAGGGAACTCCAATTAGATATAATCATCAGAATGGGAGTTCAAGAATGTGGTTTCCAGGACTGATAAAACAGTTGCTACATAGTTTTTAGACTTGTAAAAGAAGAAGAAAAGATTATGGGAGAAAATTCAAACTGTTTTCAAGTTAAAAACAAAATTTCTACCTTGTCCTTCTATTTCATACAAGAACCTTGACAGCTAACAAAAACATTTAAAGCAATATAAAATAATATCAATAATAAAAGAATTAAGGGGCAATAGACCAGTGCAAAGCCACGACCACACAACCATTCACATAAAATCAGACATCAGCAATGTCAAAACCACAAGGACTTGCAGGAAGCAGTTCATTTCCTCCTCCTCCATTATCTTTCCCTTTCCTGAAAGCCCCCATAGGCGATCCCATTTTCCTCCTTCATTTTTTCCTTCCAGAGTTGCCAATAACCAGGTGGGACCTGGAGAACTCATGGAATCCCAATGGATGTCTGAACTACAGATACCAGTTCCCCATGCACAGAAGCTTCTGGACTGGCCCAGAGAGATCACGAAAGACAAAGCCTTCCCTGGATTTCTGAGATTCAGTCCTAAAATGAAGCTTCTTGCCTTCTTTTATACCATATTGGTCACATACATTTTGATAAAGCTATAGAAATTATAAACTGCATCAATTAATCTAACTGCTTTGGTAATGTGGGCCATTATGGCCTAGGAAATGTTCCCACATTCCAGAGGCAATGGGGTTACCCTGATGCTTTTAGCAAAACAATGCAAGATAGCACCTAAATTTCTAAGTGACAAAAACAAGAATGTTACAGTTTCAGGATGTTCTTTGTTTCCTTGAATCAAGGCAGCCAGTCAGGCACTGTCTGCTGGCTGGAGGTATGATGTGAGTTTCTGCATGTAGGCAAGCCTTTAGTATTGAAAATATTCTGGCTTCCTTGACTTAATGGCAGGTGCATACCAATCTTTTATTTCTAAATGTTTCCAAATTCTTTAGATTCATGAACTATGTAGGTGAATGCAAATGTTGGTTCCTGTGTACGTGATGGAGGAAAGATATCTCTTGAGACAACGGACTAGCAAAAATCATGTTGGGAGTCATGTTCACTGTGATGCTAACTGCTTGGAAAGTTACAGAAATAGAGGAGAGAAAAACACTATGATTTCTTTATAAAATTAACTGTATAAATGGGTTTTAAATTTTCTGAACCAACTATTTCAGTTTTCTCACAACAGTAACCTCCACCCCCACCCCCGGAGATTGACAACCCTAGTTCCCTGGAGGAAATGGTTGTTTTGGAAAGTAAAGTCTATAGCATTATAACTCTCTGAGGTCCCTCCCCTTCTTTTCCCCATCCTTTCCAGGCCCCCCAAATGCAGGGATTTCCTAACTTAGAGTTGGCAACCCTATCTCCTTCCCATCAATCAGCCTACCTAGCTTTATCTGCTCCTCTGTCTTAAGCTTTCCCTTTGCCCCCCAGAAGCGTCTACCTAAGAAAATTTTTGGCCCAGATATGTGTATACTGGGCAGGCCCACTTATAAGGTTACTATTCCCCAGTTTGGAGAGGGGGATCCCCAGCTTTTGCAGAAAGACAGAAAATCATTGGGTGATGTGCTGACATCACCCAGAAGTGACATAGGCACGTTGGTTATGTCAGGGGGTGACGCTCTGGTTTTTGGGGAAAACATTATGAGTTCAGGGTGATTTTACCATAGAGTTTTGCCCCAAAACCAGAGTGTCATCCCCAATGTGCCTATGTCACTTCTGGGTGATGTCAGCACATTGGGGGGCGATGCTCCTGGCTCCCGAAGTGTTCCTCCATCCCCCTCTGCCGGCATGTTGAAGAGACCTGGCAACCTCACCCAATTATGTGGCAGGTAACCCTAAAGGGCTTGTGGAGTGGAAACTCACTTTTCCCTGTATCCCCCACCCCAAACAATTTCCTATTTCTTTCCCTCCCCCTGCCAAGCCCCATATCCTCTTCCTTTTCCCTGCTTCATTCTCTCCTTCTCAGTTATTCACCAACTTACTTTTTATCTGCCTCCCATCTTCAACTATATTTATTATTTGTTTACTTCATTTATACCCCACTTTCCTCTACAGTGGGAATCAAACCAGCTTACATTATTCTCCTCTCCTCCTTTTTATCTCCACAACAACCCTGTGAGGCAGGTTAGGCAGAAAGTATGTGACTGGCCCAAAATCACCCAGTGAGCTTCCGCATAAAGACAGAAATTCAAACCTGGGTCTTCTAGACACTGCTCTGAAGCTCTAGCCTCTATACCACACTGGCTTTCATAGGTTGGCTGCCGTTGAACCATTGCAAGCAGCCAGGCATAGTTGAGTCATGCAAATTGGGTGGTACCAAGTCACCTAGAGATTGGTGCCAGGCTTAGGGCTGCCAGCCTCCAGGTGAGACCTCTAAATTGCCTGAATTTCAGACAACAGAGGTCTTTGACCCTGAAGAAAACGGTTGCTTTGAGGGTGGACTCTATGGTATTGTGACATTATAAGCCACTGAGGCCTCTCCCCTTCCCAAACCCTGCCCTCCCCAGTGTTCACCACAAAATCTTCAGGAATTTCCCAACCTGGGGCTGGCAACCCTAGTCTGATCCCAATGAGCCCTCCCTCAAAGGTCAAAATAGGCCTGAAAAGGACTCTGCCCTCTCCCCTTTCCTTTTTACTTACTGAAAACCAGCCTTGGGATGCTGTGGCTGCCTAGCAACAGCCACTGAGAGAATTTGTTGCTTAATGCTACAGGAGATCCTATTACCATTTTTCAGGGTGGGTTTTTTTGTTTGTTTTTTCTTAAACTGTCTTGCCTATTCACAGCTCCAGTCACCAGATTTAAGTATCCTCAGATTTGGCTGACTTCTCTGTTAGTATATAGGTGACACCCTGGGGCTTTTCCCAGTCCAAAAAATGGCATTGAGGAAGGTCTAAGCCCTCTCTCCCAGTGTTTCATGGTCTCAAGCCGAATCAGTCCTGTGCATACCTGGGAAGTATGTAACATCACAACACACCTCTTGGCCCTATATAGGAATGCCCCAGGGAAAACACAATGCATAGTCACGCGACAATATTTTCAATCACTTGCCACAGCAGCAGTAAAAATCGAAAAGCAATGAACAAACTGAAATGAACTAAAATATGGATAAAATGTCTGTATACATTCCTAACAGGTATTTGGTTAAGTTCTAGGCTTTTGGGTATGCCCTCAATTCATCTGCATCTCTTACTGTTTTATCACTGTTTTATTGCTGCTTTTATGTACTTCTGCTTATATTTGATATTTGAATTGTTATTTGTATGATCTTATAATGTTGTTGTGAGCTGTCCTGAGCATATTATAGAGAGAATGGCAATAAAATAAAGTAAACGAAGACTTTCCTCAAACAGTACAGAATAGCCTGTGTGTAAAAACAAAGTCCAACCTTCTCAGGTCCCATATAGCCGTGCTGGCCAGTCCATTCTTCCCTATCCATGTTGCTGAGGATACAAAAAGTATCATTTGAGCATCCTCTGACAGGGCTTTGTAAAACACTTCACTCTTTATCTACGATTCACCTGCTATTTCGGCTCCCAAACTATCTTAAACAAAGATTGCCAACTGTGCTGATATGTGCCAAGTTATGTGATGTGTTCTGAAGGGGCAGACAGCTTAAACCTATGCAGCCACTGCTTATGCAAGACATTCTGTCAGTACTTACTAACCTTAAGAACATTACTGTCAGCACAGAACAGTGATGAGAAGCATCCCGTCTGTCTTTTTATATTTCACTTCACTATTGCAAAGCAATAAGTGTACTTACCTATCTATCACTGTCACCATTTCTTACATCTAAAAAGATTTTTAACATACCAGCACACAGAAGAATATATCATTCCTTGCTAGCACTGCATC
The DNA here is from genome assembly GCF_001447785.1 of Gekko japonicus. NCBI lineage: Eukaryota > Metazoa > Chordata > Lepidosauria > Squamata > Gekkonidae > Gekko > Gekko japonicus. Next base: position 771,056 of record NW_015176461.1, on the reverse strand, counting down.
CCCCTCCAGTTCTGAAAGCAGGAGATCAAAATTCTATTATTAGAATAAAGTAACTATAAATTGGGGTGTAGATAGATGATAGATAGATAGATAGATAGATAGATAGATAGATAGATAGATAGAGATAGATAGAGATAGATAGAGAGATAGATAGATAGAGATAGATAGAGATAGATAGATAGATAGATAGATAGATAGATAGATAGATAGGACAGAGACAGACAGACAGACAGACAGACATTTGCACATTTTTAAAGAAGTGGGAGAGGAAGGGGATATGCAGGGACCTGCACTAAAAGGCAGAGTACAAAGAAAAGTTGACACATCCACAGACCCACATATTTCCCCTTCATATTTACTATTGTGTAATAACCACCACATCCTGGTTCACAATTACCGATTTAATTCCCCACTAAATCAATAAACTATGATGCCTCAAAGTTCACAAAACAGCAGGCTCAGTAACTGAATCCCCCTATTTCATAATAGCTGCCCCAAGAGTAGAAATTTATTCCACATCTTCTAAGTCTTTAGCAAAGAGTGCCTTCTATTCTGTCTATTTTTAACTGCTAGCCAGAGAAGTAAGAAATCAAATTTGAAAACCAGAGCTGAGGACAATGCACACAACAGACTGTGTATGTTGGATATTTTGTTTTAATTCTTTACCCATAGCAACTGCTCCTTATTTGTGGCCAAACCACATATTGTGGGAGATATGTCATCGAACTTCCAGCTTTAATACAACTACAGGAGTATTAGAATTTGATTGGAAGAGTGGTACTGGAGAAGGGGCATTTAACCTCCCCCCTCCCCGTATCTTTTCCTCATCTAACCCCCCCCAAAAAAACCCTGCTCTTAGCCTTATAGGTGCACACACTGTTAACTTCCCAGCCTTCCAACCAGCTCCAGTCGCAGCGCTGTTGTTCCAAGCAAATTTGAGTTCCACATAGCTGTACTAATAACCATTTAAAGGGGGGGGGGAATTCTATGGTAACAGAGGATGATGATGGCTTTAAATTATAAATACGGCTCTGTTTTTATTTATGTATGTATTTATTTAAAACATTTATGTTCTCTCTCTTCATAATGCATTTGCCTTACATTAAAACCAAACAGTAAAACACCATCAATAAAACCACAAACCACTTTCATAAAAGCACAATAAGCAGCCAGCACACACAGACTCAAAGAGTAACTGAAACACTCAGCTGAATGCTAACACAAATAGTCTTTAGCTGCTGCTGAAAGGAGGCGAGGGAGATGGACATGCGGACATCCAGTGGAAGGGCGTTCAGGAGATGAAAGGTGCAATGACAGAAAGCTGTGTGTGTGTGTGTGTGTCTGTCTGTCTGTCCATCCATCCAGTGGCAACACTCCTCAATCTGTTTGGAGGATACACATGGAGAAGTATCTATTATAAAGATCTCAGTGTCCAGGCAGGGCCCGCTCAAGGTGTTTCTGTGCCCTAGGCGAGGCTGCCTTGTGGCGCCCCCTCAACACAGATGGCAACCTCCCAGTGGGGCCTGGAGACCTCCCAGCTGGCCGCCTCTTGGGGGGGGAGTTGGGCAACAAAGGCTCCCTCAAAGTCCCCAGGCAAGCAGAGGGGTGCATGCTGTGGGAAAAAGGGGTCAGATGAAGCCCGAGTGGGGAGTCCTGGCTGAAGGGAAGGCTGGGTGGCCAGTTCCTGGCCATGGCTGGGTAATTAGGGAAGAGGGAGGGAATAAGGAGGGTCAGAAAGGAAGGTCTGAAGGCACCGGCAACGGGCCATCTGCTGTTCTCAGCTGCCCCAAAAGGCCCATCCTGCGGGGAAGCGGGGAGCGAGCTGCTGCCCCGACTTTGCAGCCTCCCCGCCGGGTCCCATGCACCCCCCCTTACCTGGCAGCAGGCCACCTGGGTGCTCTGCTCCCTGTTGAGGCTCTTCAGCTGCCTGTGCAGTGAATCGCCGCTGTGGCGGAGGGCCTCAATCTTGGCTGACCGGGCCTGCAGCTGGCGCCAATATTTTCCAGTCTCCTTACAGATGGCGCGTGCGGCCTCCTGGTTGTGGCCGGCCAGCTGGGCCACCGAGGCGAACTTGGAGTGGTACCATTCCTCAGCCGTGGCACAGCATCTCCTCGGCATCCAGGTGCCAGTGGGCCTCCTGGGCGCAGCGCTCGCGCAGCTGGCCATGGCCTGCAGGTCTGGCACAGGTGGTCGCGCTTGGCCTGTAGGCACGCCTGCTCGCTCAGCTCGGTCTCCAGCAGTGCCCGCAGGCCATATGTCTCTTGCTGGAAGAGCTGGGGCCGGCATGGCGGGGCGCACTCCTAGCGGCGCAGGGCCTCCAGCTCCAGCAGCAGTGCCCGGCTTCATGGCCATTCCTTGCAGGCCGGTCTGAGAGGCGCCATTGTCGTTGAGGAAGCTGCTGCAGCAGCCGGCAGCACTCAGGGATGGGGGCGGGGGACGCGGGGCTGGCTGGCAGGAGACGTGGCTGCTTTGGTGGCGGAGCAGGGGAGAGCAGTGGTTCCCCGAACCGGCGGTGCTCACCTTGCGCTTCCCTTTTGTGCCCCCAACACCATGCATCTGGGCGCAGCAATGGTGCATGGGCTTTTGGCAGGGGGAGGCACAGTTCTGCGCCCCATCCAGGGCGTGGTGCTTTAGGTGAATGCCTAGTTCACCTAGTGGGTGAACCGGCCCTGTGTCCAGGCAAAACATTGTGTAGCCTGGCTCAGGACTGTAGACAGCTTTATCCTCCATAACCAGCAATTCAAATAGGGCCTGGAAACAAAGTGTTGTTAATGTGTTAAGGCCTTTTTAAAAAATCATGTTCTGAACAAGCTGAAGTTTCTGAGGAGGGCCACAGAACAGTGCATTGCATAAATCTAAACTGGAGGTGATTAACTCATGGATTACTGTGGCTAGATCCCACTCATGGAGGAAAGGCTGCAGCTACCAAATCAGCTGAAGATGGTACATACTACAATGCGCGTTTGCCTCTCCAGCTGTTAGTCAGGATCTAATCGCACCTTCAAACAGTGTGCCTGCTCCTTCAAGGGTAGAACTACCCCCCTCCGAGTAGGCAATCTTCCACTCCCGTTATCATAATCCATACCAATCTATGGGCGGGCACTTGCAAAATTATCATTCTTCCACTCCCGTTATCATAATCCATACCAATCTATGGGTGGGCACTTGCAAAATTATCATTTTAATTCTGTATTACAAAGTCAGGAAGGGCATTACTATAATTTTTGTTCAACATCAGGAGTACTATTATTGTTTTGGAAAGGTGTTCCAGAAATATTTGAACAATATTCCCACTAATGCCCTCCCCTACTTTCCAATGGGAAAACCTGGCCTTCGAACACCAGGGTCCAGCTTGACCCCCAATGAAAGTAATGGCCCATTAAAGTTTAAAGGACAGGTGTCCTAGTGAACAGCTTGAGGCACTCTAAATAATGGGCAGTACACCTAGTCTCTAAATCCAGAGGCCAGGTCTACTGCCCAATTATTGTCAATGGGTGATAGAGCTGGCCTCTGGACTTGGTGTCAGCTACGCTGCCATATTGTTTATAGCTTCAGGTTCGCATGCATGATCTGTATACCAGTGGATGCCACATTCCCTTCCCTGCTTCTGCCTTCGTTATCTCTGACCTTGTAGTCTTGCCTATATAGTGTCTCCCCATTAATTCACCGTGAGACTAGTTTCGTTTCCCAGGCTCGGCTCTAACTGTTCTGGGGTTTCCTTCCCACCCACAGGAGTCAGGCCAATTGGCCCACCGATGTGGGGGGGCTGGTTTGAATGCACTATATCTTTTGATGCTTGCCATGTATTAGTTATTCCTAACAGTGAACATGTTCCTGCAACCATAGTTCTAACAATAAAGTATAACCTTCTTGGAAGCGTGTGCTCCGTTTGACTGTGGGTCCTGCCATTCTGCTAGGAATCTACCTTTCCCTACTTCATGCATCTCTCCCACTGAGATGAGCGACGAAGAAGAGAAAACCATCCCCACGACGACTGGGAGTGAGATTCCTACTACCCAGATCGATGTACCAGTGACGACTACTCCACCGGTGACCACATCAAAAAAGACCCCAGACCTCGGGACTGTACCGAAGATTGCATCTGCCCACCAGTTCCTGACCCCGAGAGGTCCGCGGCAGCTAGCTGGGCAAGCATACCAACTGGGTGCCCTGAGGTGGGGCCAGTTCAACCGAGATTCAACGGAGGAGACGTATGTCCTCACAAAGGGGCCCTGCAGAGACAGTCAATTCAATATCGGATTCCCATTCGAGACCAGTTTCCAGCCACTTGGGGGAACGTCGGAGGTGGCAGCCGGGGTATGGGTGATGGGCTGCTTGAAAGTGTGCAGCAGCCGCACATCCCCAGAGGAAGGGCTCAATTTGGCCGAACGACTGGAGACTGTGGAACGCGATCGACTTCAGATGAGACGGGACTTTGAGGACGTGCTCCTGGCTATCCTGGATATGGTAATTCAGGTGCTGTGAGCAAAGCGAGAGGCACAGCCACAGATGCCAGCCCCCCCTCAAGAGGCTTCCCCACTACCGGCACCCCAAGGCCCGGAACTGCGGGGCCTGCCAGACGTTCCAGCACCTGGGCCCACTGATGGGCCCGCACCCATGTCCAGACCCGGAAACCTGAGGGGCCCCATTCTTCACTGCCCGAAAGATCTGATGGAGGCGATGTTTGACAGGTACCCGGAAGAGCTGTCCTACTTCGTGGTCGGAGTGATGAAAAATGGGGCCACCTGTTCCAGGATGACAGCAGCCGAATTGATGTTATTGCCACCCACTTGAGAGGGGCCACGGCAACTTGGTATGTGGGCTTGCATAACGCAAGGGGCCCGGAGCTGGTGAGTGTGGATGCTTTTATGTGGACGTTGCATGCCCAGTTCGAGGACCGGAATGCTGGCCCGAAGGCTAGGGCATTCCTCTGCACCCTAAAACAAGGGAAGCAGTCGGTGAGAGAATACTCGTCTGAGTTTAAACTTTACGCCGCCGAAGTCTGGAACTGGCCAGATCAAGTCCTGGCCAAACTGTACCAGGTGGGGCTGAATGCAGAGGTCCGCGAGACTGTTCTCCATTCGGTGGACCTGATCTCCCTCTTGGCGTGGATGCAAGAAGCGGAGAGCTTCCAGCTTCTGACTCAGCCGGCTGCTTCAGAAGAATTTTGTGTTCACTAGTTTTAAAAATCACTGAAAGGTCCAGTTGAACCAACAGGGATGAAATTTCCCTTTTGCATTCCTGGTATATATCATCCATCAAGGTATTTTCCATCTCCAAACCAAAGACTGAAACCTGACTATGATGCATCCAGATAATCCATCACCTCCACTGTTGCCTGGAGTTGCAACACCACCATTTTCAAAGCAATTTTCATGCAAAAATCACCAACCCAAAGTACAAATGAAACCTCAGTGCCAACCAGAGGTCATTTCGGGGGGGATCGCAGGGGATTGCAGTTCCCCTGGGTGAGGTACAGGGGCGGGGCACATGACGAAGTCCCGCCCCCCGCTTCCGGCCGCCCCGCTTCTGGCCCTCATTTACCCAGGAGGAGGCAGGAGAGGGTGTGTGGCCTTATGACACACTTCCAGTGATGTCAGGGGGTGTGGCCTTATGACACACTTCCGGTGATGTCAGGGGGTGTGGCCTTATGACACACTTCCGGTGATGTCAGGGGGTGTGGCATATGCTAATGAGTTATGCTAATGAGTTCCCCTAGCTCTTTTTCTATGAAATGACCCCTGGTGCCAACTCTTACTGATAGCCAAACAACTAAGGATTAAACATTTTCTTCACAAAAAAGGAAGGTGATAGGCTAAAAATCTGAACTGAGAATCTGTATCCAAATAGCTGAGGCCATGAACCATCAACCCTTCCTGATGGAATATTAATGACTTGAGGCCAGGAAATACCCAATTCTTAGCTAGTATCATTCACCCACCATGTGTCCATTAATATGTGATTTCCTGTATTTTTAATGGTTTATTAAACAAATACTATAGCAGTTACATAAACAGGAGAAAAGTTACAAGAACTTCTAGAATCAAACAATAGAAAACATACATCCAAAGCCGACTATCGAATAAGTTCAAGCGCATGAGATCCCATTCCTTAAAATGTGGTTTCCTGTAAACAGTACCATTGACACTTTCTGTTTCTGCCAATGATATAACCTCAGATTGGGCAATAAAAACAGGGAAAAACTGAACTACCTAAAAGCCGAGATCAATTTGTCTTTTTATAAGAAGCACCATATTGAACCATATGTTATGGTTAGCAAGGCATATTTCATATAGTATTATTTATGTAGTAGTCAGATCTACAGATCGTACTGAATCAACACATAAGTACAGACAATTAAAGACAACATTTTGAAGTTAGTCGTACCCCGCCAGAAACTGAAGCCAGACACCCAAATCCTCCTTCATGCCATTAGTCACCCATATACGATGATGGGGTGCTCTGACCCCTGCTGTAGCCCGGCTTAGCCGATAGCAAAAGGCCCTGCCAGGAGAAACCACCTGGCATGCAAAGTTCAAATGCCCCACCAATGCCTGTAGTTCCCTCAAGGTGCACTTGGAACGCACCCGCACTAACATGATGAGCGACTGAAGGGCCAAGAGTTTGTCCTCCGGCAAACTCAATGCCCCCTTCACTGAATCGAGCTGAATACCGAGATAAGTCAACTGCGTAGTCGGCCCCTTGGTCTTATCCGCAGCCAACGGCACCCCAAGTTCCTCAGCTAATCCTTGAAATGCCCACAGAGATTCTGCACAGGTGCCATTGTCTCCTGGGCTGACAAAGAAGAAATCATCCAGATAGTGAGTGATCCCCAACATACCAGACCGCCCCTTCACGGGCCATTCAAGGAAGGTGCTAAAAGTCTCAAAGGTCGTGCAGGCCACTGTGCAGCCCATAGGCATAGCTTTGTCCATGTACCAGGCCCCTTCAAATGTGAAACCCAGCAAGCAGAAGTCATCCGGGCGGACTGGAAGCAACTGGAACGCTGACTGAATGTCACACTTGGCCATTAGCGCCCCTGCCCGCACGCTCTGACCAGCCCAACGAGGCATATTAATGAGGCATATCGAACTGAGCAGAGCTCTGGCGAAATCATGTCCTTCACTGAAGAACCCTTCGGATATGAGAGATGATGTATCAGGCGATACTCGCCTGGTGTCTTCTTAGGCACCACCCCCAAGGGGGATACCCTAAGGTTAGCTAAAGGGGGTGCGCTAAAAGGACCCATGATGCACCCTGCAGATAGCTCCTTCCGGAGCTTCTTGGCGACCACGTCAGGCAGGTCCTTGGCTGACCTCAGATTATCGGAATCTGTGGCAACACGACCACGTCAGAAAGGGATGGCAAAGCCCTTGGTGAACCCCTCCCAAATGTATTGGCCAGCCGTCTTGGAGGGGTATGCCAGCAGGAGCAGTCTCAGGGCCGATACTCGCACCGGGGTGGATGCCAAGGACCAAAAACCCCGTGAGGCGCTAGCGTCTCGACGGGGAAGTGGCTGCGGTGCTGGAAGACCCTCCTCCCCCTTTGTTGGAAAAGGGGCGAATTTACACCTGAGGCCCCTGCCGGGGGGGCCATGCCCAATACAAACCATGAGAGCATTCCTGGTGATGCGGCCTTGGAAGGGCGACCCCTTGCTCGTCCACAGGAATGGAGCCCCGTTGACCAGGTACCAGTTCACGGGCGTGCTCAGAGCGGCACTGGGGGCTTTGGGCTTGCCCAGCAAGGAATTTGGGCCCCACTCATTTAAGATTGGGATGGCGACCACAGCTGTGGGCCTCGGGATGTCTGAGACACGCATAAAAGCCATTGGGCAGTGGCGGTCAATGGCCTTCAAGGCATACGTGTGGCTGGGTTTGGAGGGTGGCCAGTGAGGGCGTCTCTGCCTCCTCAGTTCCAGGACAGAAACGCAAGGAGGTCTGGGTCTTTGGGCACAGCATCGTTCATTGGGCTGGTTTATATGCATCATCATCACCTGGCTGGGGTGAGGATTTGGGGCTGGAGGCAGCCATGCGCATCACGTGGATGGCCCAGCGGGGTATGCGGTGTAGATCATTACTGCCTTGGTTAGACCGTGTCGGGATCTGACATCAATCTCCTGACATGTTGGTGCTCCAATTGGGGGAGAATGATTTGACAGAACAACCCAGTGTGTGTCTGGAGTGCCAGGTGCTGGCTGACCTGGCCTACTTGCATGAGGTATTGCCCAACACAGTCTTCTTTTGGTCGGAGTGGCTGGAACGGAGGTCATGGTGAGGAGCAGCTTATCCCGGAAGAGTGGATATGGTAAGGAGGAAGGTGTCTGGCAGACTGGGCAGGGCAGTTGAGTCCACAGACAGTATTTGGATCCGCCACTTGGACATCTCCCACAGGTAGGAGGCCATGTTCCGGGCAGATGGTGTGCACCTGTCAGCATGGGGTATGGATATATGGCTACAGGGGATACGTTATTATCTCCTCTCTTGGCTACAGCTGTAGAGGCATTGGTGGGAGCAGGACCAAGTGGTTAGTCCTGCTCTTGTGGCGGTGACAGCATGGGGCCGGATCCATTTGGCGGTAAACGGCCTGAGTGCCATTTTCCAGAGGTGGGGACCCCAGTAAGGGTCTTGGCGTGAGGGCTGAAGGGAGCAGGCAAGTGCAAGGACTAACAGCAATGGCCCTCACTGCCAGGTGGCAGGGGAGTTCACACAGGGGCAGGTGTCCAGGTGAACCCCGGCAACCTGCCATCCTGCAGTCTCTACCCATGCCGGCTGGCTGGGTAACAGATACCTCGGCTGGCAGAAGGGTCAGCCGAAGGGTCGGATCCGGTGGACCCATGCTGTGCCAATGCCTATAACAGCTGTAATCAATAAAGTTGTGGCCAATTTTATCCACCTAATTTCCAAAGAAACTGTGTGTGAGTGGTCATTTGGAACGGGGCAGTATAAGGCTGGCCAAGCCTCTCCATCCCGAATACGACCTGGAACCGCAAATAAGGCTAAGATCAAACCTCACATCTTTTCCCGATTTTATTATTCATAGCTAGTTTTATTGAGAGTGTAGCTTTGGCTCTAGAAAATAGAAAATACTGAATGATATAAAACTTACCACTTATAATGTTTGCTGTATAGAATTCTGTTTTGTCAGTTTTGCTTCTGTGTATTCTGGACTATCCTTTCTGTTTCTATTTCTGCTTACTGATTATCTAAGTAATTGTATACTCTTTTCGAAACAAGCTAACGGATATTTTTGTTTGTTATTGTTAATTCAACTTCCCAGTGGATTGCACCCCAAATGAATTTCTCAGGAAACAACATTTCATCAGATAAATGAAGTGCATCGTTTGTATATCAGATGTAGTCATTTGCTGCTTATGAAAACTTCATGCTATAATGACAGTACAAAGTTTGATGGTATCAGAGCCCTTTTGGGGTGGTGCTCTAGTTCGATTTCTGGGCCAGTAATAATGAGCCACTTGCACAATCAGACTCTGATTCTGTCAAATCTCCAAGACTTTCAGAGAATACTAATTTTCTTAAAGAGACACCATGAATTGCCAAATTGACATTTCTCCAGCAATAAGCTGCCAGCAATCACTTGGGAGCTAGGAGGACTCATAAACTAGTGTCCAAGTGGTGGTAGAACATCACTTCAGTGACCACTCCCCTCCTTGCTCTCTCTTGCTGTAGAATTAGGACCTGGGTTCTGATAATCATGTTAAAACAATGTAGGTAGTTCCTGGGAGATGCCGTTTTCTATGGGTTTATGGACCAGTGGCTGTTAAAATGAATTTACCAATCTCCAAATCAGGCTCAGGATCTTCCCCAATAGACTACAAATCTTATAATCCTGGAGTCAGCAGATATAAGAAGCCTAACTGTGTCCAGATGTGCCTTATGACACATGACACCAATGTGTGTATCTTTGTAGAGAGGAAAGGGAAAGTAGATATTAAATCCTGGTATACAGTCTTCTTAGAGTGAATTGTCTACTTCAACATTACCTTTAGCAGTACAGTGTTAAGATGATTGTCTCCATAAATACACAATTACTCCATTCTCTCAGGGATCTTACAGGCCTTATCAACAAACAATTCAGAAAATGAGAGGAGGACTGAAATCATTAGAGTGAGGTCATAATTATAAGTATCTTGCTGCTTACTCAGGTTATTCACCTTGGAGTCAACCTGTTTGGAACAACTGGTGCAAGTAAACTCTTTGTTATTTATATGAATTGTACCTTGAATGTATCTGCACTACTGGGATTAAACAGCTGGTGCTTCCCACATCCCAGAATAAGAGGACCTGAAGCCTTGTTTTCTCCGTAAACATAAAGGGACACAGTTGCTGTTGTGCCAGCTGTTTTGAAATCTCCAGTGACAATAGTGATTTTCCAATCTTCTCCTGCAGGTAAAAACAAAATGAAAATGAGTGCCACTGACAGAGCAGTTTTATCTCAGTAACTACTGTGTGCCTGGAGAGCAGTGTGGTCCTGGTTTTATTGCAAATAATGCATCACTAAGCCTCCAGAACTGTTACAACTGTTCAGTTACAAAAAGATGATGGTGCTTAGAGAAGTGAGGGATGAATTTTTAAAAATGGGCATTTGTTTAGGTTGAAATTAAAATGTAAGGATAAATGTGGACTAGGTTACATTAGGCTTAAATACAGACTTATGTGTTTTACAATTATGTCAGTATATATTTCTAGATACACAAACTGGGACATAAGTTTTCTCAAATGTTATTAAATTTTATGGGGGGGGGTTTCTAGATAAACGTGACTTGCTGCTTATCTCAAGCTCTTCCACATCTTCAAAACCTGTAGTAACAAATCTCAGGATAACTGGTTGCTCACTAAACCCTGGACAATTTCTGCAAACCTAATGTAAGAATAACACGATAGTGAACGCACTTTAATTTCTTAGTTTTTGTCCAATTGCATCATGTTTATTTATATCAACGTTTCATTGCTTTCCACTTACTAAGAGACAAGAGAAGTAAAAGCAGTTAAACTACTGATAAACGAACCACATTAAAGTTTCATTTTAATCCAAGCCAAAAAATATATATGCCATTTAAAAAATCTGCTGCTTATGTCTGTTCACCACATTTTTGTAAAAATAAAATACCCCCTGATCTAGCACTAAGGGTTATGTGATGTTCTGTCAGACAGAGGGAGAGAGAAAGAGGAGAAGACACCATGACATTTATTCTTCTGGTTCAACTGGACAGATTGTCCCTCAACACAGCACTGGGAAACTGCCCTATTTCTGTAAGGCAAGCAGAGAGCAGACCAAAATAACATTTACAAACCCACTCTTTGAGCAGCTTAGTATTAGCATTTCAACACCTCTTTGCCCCATGTTAAAAGAAACGAAATTTTCACAATATTTGTGAGAGGTGGTAATGGGAGAGGGAGGCTTTTTGTTGTTGTTGTTTCAATTTTACGTTCTGGGTTTTTGTTGTTGAGATTGATGTTTTTATTTTCTTCCCCCAAGTCTGTTCTCCTCTCTCCCAACACACATTTTTTCCTCACTGGTTCATTTATTTTATGCTTTTAATTTTAAATTGAAAATTGTTTTCAAACACAAATGAAAATGGAATTAGTTTTAACAACACTTATTGTAGTTTAAATAGTAAAGGTAAAAGTTTCCCTTGCTTGAGAACTAGTCGAATCCAACTCTAGGGGGGTGGTGCTCATCTCCATTTCCAAGCTGAAGAGCCAGTGCTGTCCGAAGACGTTTCCATGGTCATGTCACCGGCATGACTAAATGCTGAGGTGCACAGAACACTGTTACCTTCCCACTGAAGTGGTACCTATTTATCTACTTGCAATTTCTTGCTTTCAAACTGCTAGGTTGGCAGGAGCTGGCGCCAGAGACAGGAGCACACTCCATCACACGGCACTAGGGTCTCAAACTTCTGAACTACAGACCTTCTAGTCTGCAGCTCAGTATCTTAACCTCTGACCCACCACAGCCCCTTTTGTAGTTTGAATACAGACAGGCAAATTACTGAACAGAAACAATGTATCAAAGTCATAAACTGGCCCCTTATTGAATGTATAAACTTATTCTTTAAAAGCCTGTCTCCTGAGCCTGCTTCACCCACATTCAGACCGATTTCACACAAGAGCTGCCCCGCTTCTATTGGTCAATTTCCCACTCTAAGTCGCGTGGCTACATTTTGACCCAAGGCTTCGCCCGATTTTCCCCATGGTTTTGTGATCCTCAAAAAAAAAAGGATCACGAAACCGCGGGGAAAATCTGGTGAAGCCGTGGGTCAAAATGCAGCCACGTGGCTTTGAGTGGAAAATTGACCAGTAGAAATGGGGCAAAGGGAGGCATGACCATGGCGCAGCTCTTGTGTGAAATCGGTCTCACTCACCTCCCAGACAACTGCTTTGTCCCAACTTCCCTACTTCCCCATAGAGCCAGATTATTATTGGCTCATGTAGATACCAATAATGCATAACATACCACTTTTTTTAAAAAAGCTGGATTTGATTTCTAAGATCATCATACAGAGAATGATTATAACACAAGCTGAAGGATAATAATTCTCATCCCCATGAGAGGGCATTAGCAACGGTAATTTCCTATTCCTTCTCATTGACCATGTTGAAGTTTTAGTCCAGATGTGCCCAAATCCATGAGATCAATTTGCTGTCAGCTCTTTTTGTACAGTGCAGCCAACACAGAGATGAGTGGACAACATGAAGACTAAATGTAATGCCTTGCAGATATTATCTCTGCTTCCCTCATAATTACAAGTCATTCCTTTTCTATAACAACAGAATGTCATTCTTGAGGCAGAAGCTTCCTTCTTAAAAACAGCTACCATTTCCCGCTAGTGAGTGTTCTTATTTTTTAAAATAGGATGTGATTTCATTTTGGGAATCTGGTCAAAAATAAGATCCAAACCAAACACATACATAGATACATAAAAGGATGTTTTGTACAACAGGCAGAACTGCGGTAAAGCTTTTCCTGATCTGTGCACTTTCCTTCACAAAATGCTTCTCTCTACACACATAGAACAACTCTCCTTGACCTATTAATATTCTGACACACTACAGGTCAACATGCAGGGAGATTTTTCACTGGGAAGCATTCAGATCAGTAACCCTCCATCTGCAGCCTGTAGTGGTACGGTTTTAGAAAGGCTTTATTTACAATTCATTTCTGCTAGTTGTGTAAACTGGGTCAAAGACATCTGCTGCTCATATGCAAGACACATCAAGAGCAGGAACAAAGGGAATATAGTACCTTAACACCCACCAGCTTAGCTCACTCTTTGCCTGTTCATCACAAAGAAGGAACTGACCCTTCACGGACTGCTCAGATCGTACTCTCATGGTTGAAAACTATCAGCTGCCGTGAGGGACATGGTTAGCTAAAAAATGGGCTATAAATATATAAAGACAGAAATGCATCTCACTAATTTAAGATCATGCTGTTCTTTTATTTACTGAATCTTGCTCTCTACCCTGAGACATAGAAAGTGACAAACAACATACTAACTTTGGCTTTATGTTTACATTTGCTATATATATACTCATGAATACATGTGAAGATGCCTTATACTAGCATGTTCATTTATTATCTGTTACAGTGAACATATATGTAGGAATGAGCACAAACCAGGAACATGCAATTTAGTTCATAGTTCTTGGTGGGCCCGGTTTGTGAACCACGGATCTTCACGAACTTTTAGGGGCCAAATGAACTGGTTCAGTTTGTGATCTGGTAAAATGTTCCCCCCTTCGGTGCACTAGAGACATCAAACTCGCAGGGAATCTCCTGCTCACTCTCCTCTACCTGCCCTCCACGTTTGTTAAGGATTGGATTTATGGGGTCCAAAGAAGGAGGGGGAACCCTAAACCAGAATCCCTGTGTGGGGGGGTGATAAGAGAGGTGGGTCACTTTTGCTCCAAATGGCATCACTTTTCCCATGTAGTGCCTCTCCCGGAGTCCTCGTTGGTCTCCCTTGCGCTTGGCTCATTGCACGGAGAGGATGTGACCTTCTCTGACCCTGCTGGGATACACCAATGGAGGAAGGAAGGATGCTGCAAGACAAGTAATTTTCAGGCTTTCTGCCGACGTGGGGATATGGGGGTTTGCCCTCCAATGGCTTGCCTCTTTTCTCCAGGGTCGGGGACAAAGGGTGGTGCTCGGGGAACAGCAGTCCTGAAGGCACCTGCTTGAATGCAGTGTGCCTCAGGGGGCTGTGCTTTACCTGACGTTGTTCAACATCTATATGCGCCTCCTTGCCCAGATTGCTTGGAGGTATGGGCTTGGGTGTCATTAATATACAGATAAAACCCAGCTCTATCTGATGCTGGGTGCCCGGTCAGGCTCCGACCCAGAAGATCTGAACCAGGCACTACAAGCTGTGGCTGGTTGGCTTAGACTGAGCCGACTGAAACTAAACCCAGTGAAGACGGAGGTCCTGTGTCTGGGTCAGGGTGGTCGTGGAGTGGAGTTCCCTCTCCCGCCTTTGGTGCCAGCATCAGAGGTTAGGAGCTTGGCAGTGTGCCTAGATTCCTCCTTAACTATGAAGGCCCAGGTGGCAGCCACTGCCGGCTCAGCCTTTTTCCAGCTTTGGCTGATTCGGCAGTTGGTCCCCTTCCTCGACCATGGCAACCTAGGTACAGTGATCCAGGTGACGGTCACCTCGAGATTAGACTACTGTAATGCTCTCTACATGGGGTTGCCTTTGTCACAGATTTGGAAGCTGCAGTTAGTGCAGAATGCTGCGGCCAGGCTTCTGATGGGTCTCCCTAAATGGGACCACATCCGACCTGTGCTGAAAGTGCTGCACTGGCTGCCAATAGTGTTCCAAATCTGCTTCTAAGTGCTGGTACTTACCTTTAAAGCCCTACATGGCCAGGGTCTGACATACCTGAGGGACCGCCTTTCCCCATACATACCCCAGATAGCACTACGGTTGGGGGCCCAACTTCGTCTTGTAATTCCAGGCCCCCAAGAGGCCAGGCTTGTGGCAACCAGGGCCAGGACCTTTTTGGTGGCAGTTCCTACCTGGTGGAATGAGCTCCCGGAGAAGATCAGGGCCCTGCGGGACCTTTAACAGTCCCGCAGGGCCTGCAAGATGGAACTCCTCCACCAGGCTTTTAATTAGGAGCCGCCACTACCACCTCCGCCAACGACCGTGAGGGATGGCCCAATGTAAAACTTTTACAGTACCGTGATGGATCAGAGCCACCAACATGGGCTCTGGGTTAATATCCCCTGGGTTAATATTCTCAAGCCTTCATCATGATTTGACTGAAGCAATAATACCACTGAGCACTTTATTAATGTTAATCTGACTGTTTTATACTGGCACTTGATGCCCTTGTTGTGAGCCACCCTGAGTCCGCTTGCGGGGAGGGCGGGATAAAAATGTGAGAAATAAATAAATAAAAATAAATAACTGCAGTTTTCCAAAACCAAAACAGCCTCTGGCTTTCCATTGTAAAAAGAGGAGATGGGCTGTGGCATTGAGTTTGAGATATGGGTTCTTCTCCCTGCTCCCCCCTTCACCCTCCTCCACTGCAAGGTGCAGCTGCATAATGTTAAGCAGGTTTAACTTCAAAATAGGGGCCATGGATTTCAGAATAAAAGGATTGCTACCGGAATCATAGGGCCACCAAGTGAAATAATCTCTGGATTCAGGAGCAATGCAACTGATGCTGCCTGATAATAAAACTTAAGCTTGTAATATAGAGCTTAACATGCTTGACAACCTGTGAGGTAGGCTGTAGCTCAGATGGGGAACTGAGACCATAAGGTAGGATGTACCTATTGAATATAGAGCAGAGAGAAAATTCTAATACAACTCTGATTTAGCCATTACCACCAGCAGCAACAACAACAATAGGTTTTGGTTGAAGTTGAATTGTTCGTTTTTATTGTGGGGGGGGGGGGTTGCAGATCAAATCTTCTGGGACAAGATTGTGATGCTGAATTCCTACTTCTGTTTTTATAACACCCAGGTGCAATTTTGAGAGCAATCATAAACAGGTCTACTCGGAATCCTACTCTGTTCTATTCACCAAGGCTTACTCCTTGAAAAGTGTTTTTCACTTCTTAACACCTGAACCTGTTTGTCTGCGGTGATCCCATGATTTCTGGTGGCTCTAACGTCCAAGTCAGGTGAGAGAGAATGTTTCCTTCTGAATATCAGATGTGCACCCACAACCAAAGTCTCTTGTGCATGTTTTTCTGGTACTCTCTTGCTTTCTCCATAATCCAGCGAATGTTGGCAATTTGATCTCTAGTTCCTCTACCTCTTCGAAACCCAGCTTGTACTTCTGGCAGTTCTCTATCCATGTACTGTTGAAGCCTAGCTTGTAGGATCTTGAGCATGACCTTGCTAGCGTGTGATATGAGTGCAATTGTGCGATAGTTTGAACATTCCTTGGCGTTGCCCTTCTTTGGGATTGGAATGTATACTGATCTTTTCCAATCCTGTGGCCACTGTTGCGTTTTCCAAATTTGCTGGCAAATTGAGTGCAGCACTTTAACAGCATCATCTTCTAAGACTTTGAATAGCTCAGCTGGGATACCATCACCTCCACTAGCTTTGTTGTTAGTAATGCTTTCTAAGGCCCATTTAACTTCACATTCCAGGATGTCTGGCTCGAGGTCAGTGATTATACCGTCGTGGTTGTCAAGGACATTGAGGTCTTTCTTGTATAGTTCTTCTGTGTATTCTTGCCATCTTTTCCTAATCACTTCTGCTTCTGCTTTCATTGTACATGGCTTTAAATCTGAACAGAGCAGAGCTGTACAAGCCAATACCTTTAAACCCCTTATTGTGGAGTAGTCCTGTTGACCACCCTATGTAGATCAAGACATTCAAGATTCAAGTTGCACCACTTAGGCTGCGATCACACATGCCTTTAGATCTGACATAGGTGCAAATGCCTGATGGATCTAAAGGGAGCGATCAGACAGCAACATCTGGGAAGTGTCCCACAGTCATCGGCAACCTGTGCTGCTCTGCACAGAAGTGGAGTTAAAAGACACCAGGGAAAGTTTGGCTCTAATGGGTACCAACAAGCCGTGGACAGACTTTCCCCTGTCTGATCACCCCTTAGAGATGAACAAGAGTTTCAGGATGCAAGGTTTCAAGAGTCAAAGCCCTCCTCAAGCATTCTTTACTACTGCATTGGGGGGCATTTTTGCAAGCCCAGCAGAACCAGTGCAGTCAAAGAGTGCTCAGCAGAATCCAGTGCCATTGTGGCAATGCTAGCGCAACAGGACTGATGTCTAGCACAGAGAGAATCACACTCTAAGTGGAAGAGGGAGAGAATGTTACAAATTCTGTGCAATAAAATGGGAAGGGAACCCAAAATGCGAAGGGATCTCTTGAAAATGACAAAACTACTTTGGAACTGACATGAGCAGTGGGGAAGCACAGAGAAAAACAGTCCAAGGCTGGAGAATTCCAACCCCCCTATTGGTTTGAAGTTTGGTAAACATTTAGATTGAGTGGAGACTGTTTGGAAATGTATCCATTCACAAACCACAATGAACTGCCACAAACAGCACCAAAGTTTGTGCTGGTTGCCCTGTAACAAAATTGACTTTGTGAACCACGAACCAGCCAAAATTCATGATGAACTTTAGTTCGTGAGCTGGTTCATGCCCAACCCTACACACATATATCTGTTTGTAACAAAGAGCCAAATGTGTGTCCACTTAACAAATGAAACTGGTGATCAGTACCTGGATAAAGGTTGGGTTTAAATTGCATGTTCAGCTGTATGTGCATTGAATGTAACATGAGAATTACTCAACACATGTATAAAGAAAAGTTGAGTGTACAGTATAAATAGATTATAAATGCAACCATTGTAATTTATGAACAGGATTGTCAAATCAGCCCATTTGTCCACATATTGTCTATTCAGACTGGAAGAAACTCTGTGAGATGCCAGGATTGAAACTGGGACCTTGTGCATGACAGGCAGATATTCTACTGCTGTGCCACAGTCTCTTCCTAAAGGCCAATATAAAATATTGAGATTAAAACATTGAGATTAGAAAATTATTGGAAAAGTGATTCTAGCTTTAAATAATATAGAGTAATATGAAAGTTGCCACCATACCTCCAAAATAAACACACCGAGCACAAGAAAATTGATTCAATTAAGGTTTACTTGTTTAAGACTATGATGGCCAGTTATTAAACCTTCAGCTGTCTTAGTGCAGGCTCCCTAAAACTGTGTCTAATGTGATTGTCAATGTTTGGGCAATTCCACCCTGGCCCCAAGCTTAGTCTGTCCAACAGCCACAACTTACTTCTTCTTGCCTGGAAAAAAATGTTTTGAGAGATGGTGCCTATAATGTTCACTATCTTCTCACACTGGTGTGTGCAATGATTCCCTTATCACCTGTAATTTCCCTCCCCAGCTCCCTTTGTTTGGTCAGCCAGGCATGGCTGTTTCTTTTGTACTTTCCCCTATGCTCAAATGGCTTAAGGTGCTCATTGATCTACCTTGAACTGTAAACACCAGCCCACACAAGGGGCCTCAGAAATCCTGAAGATGAGTCCTATTTTAACATCCATCATTCTATAACAATGTGAAACAGGCAAAAAAAGAAGGGGAAAGCTCCCCCCCTCGATTCTGGCTTGGCTCCATAGCAACCAAAAAATCCAACATTGTATCCTGAAGGGTGTGTAGGGCAGGTAGCTCCTGAAGGCAAAGCGTGATAGAAGGGTACTTGCACGGTTTAAATAGCCATTCTCCATGACTGCTCATTGGGCAAGCCACATGAAGCAGCCTGATTTTCATTCCTGATGTCTCTGTTCCTTGTAAGGGAGAGGAAGTAAAACACTGTGCCACACCTCTGCCCGGTATTGTTGGGGTACCAGTAATTGATTTACCACCTACCATGTCCCTGGGTGAGTCTATACTAGGCCTCTCTTTCCAGTACAATCAACAGGAGCTACTGGGCCCATTATTCATCCTGTATCTCACATTCACTCACAACTACATTGCTGCATAGAAGTTCCACTGTCATATCTAAACCCTGAACTGCTAGAAAGTCAGGATCAGCGCTCTGGGCCAGCTGAGCTGGTATGGGATGGTCGTCTTCAGCACTTCAATCACTGCTGCTGGTGGGCCCAGCAACTGGGCCATCCATTTGCAGGACTTCCTGTGGGGAAGTGGCTTCATGAATTATGTTATGGAAACCCATTGCATCCTGGCCCAAGAGCACCAGATAAGGTAATTCATCCGGATGAGTTCCACATCTCTGATCTTGCCTTGGAAGGTCAGGGAGACTCGCACCGCTGGGTACTACTGTGTGTTGATGGAACCATGCAGTTGAGGCTGAGTGACCAGCAAATGGAAAGGCAGAAGCTGGGTCCTGATCGTGGACATGGAACTCCTGCTATCAAGAAGAGCCGATAGTTGGCAGCTGGCAATCGGCACCATCATAATTAAGGGAAGCAGACATGCTGCCCAGGTCCTCATGTGAATTGCATCTCCCAGCTTGCACTGCATGCCATCAGGGGGCATTTTTTCTTGGAACAGCCCAATTGGCCACATATGAAACAAAGCCCATGCTTGATATGCTTTTTACTGGGTTCCTTGCCCATTGCTTTACTCTTGGCCAGTCATTTACAGGGATGAGGAACAAAGCACCCCCTGCCCATCTGAGGAAGCTTCCACCATGGCACTTGCTTGGGGATGGGCCCTTGGGATCCTAGGTGGGCATGGCCGCTCTTGGGTGTTTCAGCACTTCTTCACAGAGGTCTGGTTGGACCCTGACATTGGAGTGTCCTGCCTCACAGGTGGCATCATGGGGCTCTGTGGCTAGGAAATTTTCTAGGAGAACCATAGCCTCCTTCAGATCAGCTGTTTTGCTGCAGGCCACACAATACTGAGCCTGAGAAGGGATGACTTTGAACAGTTGCCCCAGTACCACCTGTTCCACAATATTTCTCCTCCTGGTGGTGGTCAGATGCAGCCACTGGAAGGCAGCATCATACAGAGTGGCCACCAAGGCTAATAGGCAGTCATTCCTCTTGTATGAAGTAGATTGGAATTTTGCCTGTAGGTGTCTGGTGAGATTTTGGACTAGTCTAAAATGGCTGCCTTTAGTGTGGCATAATCATCCCTATCTTCCATAGACAAGGCTCTGAGGGCAGCCTGGACTTCATGCATTAGGTACAGCACCAGTATAAAGACCCCTTGTTCCTTAGACCACTAAACCATCCTTTTGAAAGTCTCCAAAAGGGCATATATATCATCCTTGGGCTCCAGTTTCATGAAGGAGACTATGGTGGTTTGCCCAGGTCTATCAGTGCCTAAGGTAGGCCTGGTCCTGATGGTCCTGGTGGTCTAGCACAGCTCTCCTCTGTGGCCTGACATGGGTCCCATATATAGAGGCTGCTTACATCTCTTCATGCTGCTGGGTGACATCTCATAAAAGTCATGCTTGGTGCTTGGCCATGCACTGCCTGAATTGATTCTAATCCATCGGGGTAGCCAGACTTGGAGGTTCACTCTCAAGTGCAGGAGTGCCAGTCATGACCAGGATCATTGGAGCTGCCAGCAGTGGTGGCTGGAGTATTGGACAGCTACTAGTCCACTCTGGTGAGGTTGGTAGGTGCAGGGGTGGGGCCGTCACAACAGTATTGGTGCCTGCGTTCTCCACTACTTTGTGAGGCTCCCCCTTCTCCAGCTCAGCCGTCTTGCAGCTTGTCTCCATCAGGTCTTCCCAAGATGTCAGAATGGGAAAGGGAAAGGGGTTGTATCACCTTATTCCTCCTTCTCCTGTCTCCAGGAGTTCTTGTTGCACCACAGCTGCATCCTCCTGTTTTCCTTGGCAATTTCCATGAACCTGCTTTTAAAAGTCTAAATAGCCTTACTGATCCCTGGGTGTACCTGGCCTCTCTTTGGAGGAGGGAAGTGATTTGTTCCTCCTTTCTCCTGGGCTGCTGGGTGGCTCCACCCCACAGCTGCCCTCCCTCCTGCCCTATTGGCTATGCCAAGGGTTTGGCTGGGGTAGGCTGCCAGCACATAGTCCCTGCCCCTGCTTTTCCCTGGCCCTTCCAAGTCCAGGCCTCCATGACCCGCATGCTCCTGTGGCCCCATCCTGGCTTTTGTCTAGTTTGCTTTTATGTAGGCCTCTCTGGTCTCCCCTGGTTTCTGTTCCGACTTGCCTCTGTGCAAGCCCCTCGGGTCTGCTTCACCAGTGTTGAGCCCCAGATGGTTCTTCTGCCTGTTGTTGGAGTTGTGATGCCACGTAAGGGCTTGTCTGGGAGGCCTCCAGGCTCTCTGTTGGTAGAGATTGGGCCACTGAGAGCTGTGTCTCCCACTGTGGCAGTGGAGGGTCTGATCCTGAGTCCGGTGGTATCTCCAGATGGTTTGTTCTGTGTCAAGTGTTTCCAAACTAGCTTGTAGGACACTAAAAACTGTTACTTTATTTTTCTTTATTACTTCTTACTGTTTTGCAACCAGAGTCATAAACAGCAAATAATTTACAAAATGTAAACCTTAGCAGTGTAATGAAAATGTAATTAATTAGATAAGTTCAGACCTGTCTAATTCCACATCTCTACACCTGAAAAGCAGCAATGGTGTTGAGTTTCATTTCTTTGACTGGGGGATTTTCTACTTTTGTGTGCAGCAGCCTCCATCTAGCAATTACAATTCAGTCTTCAGAGAGCAAACACAATTAATAAAATACCAACCCACAGACTTGTTAGGAATAAATGTCACAGTGTGTACTGCAGTTATATTAATAGGGGGAAAAAACACCCTTGCACTTGTTAATTGCTGATGGAAGGTGGAAACTAGAATCACAGTTTCATTTTTTTCCATAGCCACTTTTCAGTGTCTTATTGCTTTATTGAGGAAGGGTGAGGTTTGTTCTTTCAATTTTCACAAAGAGTGGGAAACTGACAGCATTCTACTTTCTTCAGCAGGTTTTTTTCAGCAGGACATGGGATCACTTGCCAAAGGGAGATCATTTTTGGCAGCCTTCTTGTGGCAAATGTAATGTGCATTTCAGCCCCAAACTGGTGATCATGAAGGTGGTGAAAAGATGAACAGATGGATGTAGATGCATGGAAGGCAGGATGAATATATTTGTGATGCGATGGCTGAAAAATCAAGTGATAACTGTACATATAGAAGAGCAAGTGCAGAAATTCAAAACACTTGATACCAACACAAAACTGTACTTTTCAATGCAAGCATTTATCACAACAGCTACAGTTAGAGGTGTGCATCCTGAAATTCCTGAACTGAAAATATATACAAAAAACATAGTTTCAGGTTGTTACCTTGATTTCTGGAATGATAAACACCAATACAGGATTCTTAGGCATTTTAAAAAAAATTGCCCCAAACAGAAAGAAATAAAAAATATAACAATAGTGTTGGCAAGTCTAAGCCATTATGAAAAACAGTGTCCAAAGAATGTGCTCTTTTTCATTTTGAGGTGCTTACCATTGACAGCAGCAGGTGTTTTTCTTTGATTCTCCTGATTTTCTGGGTAGCAGCATTTCTCCTTCCAATTGGATACTTGCAAAGGGATTAAGAGAGTGCTCCCAGCCACTCACCATTGGAGACAAGCCCCAGAGAAGGAATTTTTAAGGCCCACAGCAGCTACTCTGAACTGGACAACATTTTCAGAGGAATTAGAGACCCCACCCACCAGGAAATATCCTTCAATATTTGTACTAATTAAAATATCCCTACAGTGGATGGCCAATGTGAAGACATATGTGTCATAGAAATTCGATGATTGGTTCATCACAAGCAATCACACACATATAGAATCATAGAATGTTAGAAGGGACCTTGCAGGTCATCTAGTCCAACCCCCTGCACTCTGTAGGAGAATAGCCGAAAGATAGTTCTACAACATACCCGAAAGATGGTCATCCATCCTCTGCTTGAAAATGTCCAGCGAAGGAGCATCCACCACCTCCCGAGGCAGTCTGTTCCACTGCTCAACCACTCTTACAGTTAGGAAGTTTCTCCGGATATTTAGCCGATATCGACTCCCTTGTAATTTCCACCCATTAGATCTAGTCTTGCAATCCGGAGCAAGAGATAATAGTTCTGCTCCATCTTCTACATGACAGCCCTTCAAATATTTGAAGACTGCAATCATGTCCCCTCTAAGCCTTCTTTTTCCCAGGCTAAACATTCTCAACTCTTTCAGTCTTTCCTCATAAGACTTGGATTCCAACCCTCTCACCATCCTGGTTGCCCTCTTCTGGATACGCTCAAGCCTGTCAACATCCTTCCTAAAATGTGGTGCCCAAAACTGGACACAGTACTCCAGGTGAGGCCTGACCATAGCAGAATAGAGTGGAACTACCACCTCCCATGATCTGGACACAATGCTTCTGTTAATGCATCCTAAGATTGCATTAGCTTTCTTCACAGTCACATCACACTGCAGGCTCATGCTTAGCTTGTGATCAGCCAGAACACCTAGATCCCTTTCACATGTGCTGCTGTCAAGACAAGTCCCTCCCATTCTATATCTGTGCCTTTGATTTTTTTGTACCTAAGTGTAGAACTTTGCACTTATCTCTATTGAAATTAATTTTGTCTCAGTCCACTGTTCCAGCCTATCTAGATCATTTTGAATCCTGACTCTGTCTTCTCCAAAATTAGCAATCCCACCTAGCTTCGTGTCATCTGCAAATTTGATAAGCATCCCCTCTATGTCTTCCTCCAGGTCATTTATAAAAACATTG
>NW_015176461.1:738736-746823 GCF_001447785.1 Gekko japonicus | reverse complement strand
GATTAGAGCCAGAGGCTCTGAAATAACTTTTGCAATTTCTTTTAATACCCTGGGATGCAAGCCATCTGGCCCTGGAGATTTGGAAGTATTTAAGGCAGCTAGATGCTCTCTAACCATCTCCTTATTTACTCTGGACTAGCAGTTCTCAACTTTAATGCCCGTAGCTCACAAGGTAGAATTTTTGCTCACAAGACTCCACATCATAGAGGGAACATTGCACAGAAGTGGTAGAGAAGAGAGCATCCTGACAGGAGAAGGACAAGGTGAACCTGAGAATCCCTTCCCTTCACATCTGAGACCTGAGAAATCTGGATGGAGAAGAAGAGGAGGACTTGGGTGTAGAGTGGTGCATAATGAAATTGCCATGCCAAAGATATAGACAGAAATGGCTGGTTTGGGTCATTACTGTGAGTTTCCCTAACATTATTAGGAATCTGGGTTTCTTAGTGAAACTCAACTACTCTCCCCGAAACATTCCTTCCTTCCTTCCTTCCTTCCTTCCTTCCTTCCTTCCTTCCTTCCTTCCTTCCTTGGAAAACAGAGACCTGGGGAAGCTTGTTTATGGGCCTCTAGAATGCAAACTTTTATTATTATTATTATTGAACTCTCCTAAAAAGGAGAGAATTTTATTGCTTTAAATTTACAGAAAAAGGGAAGGGTTTATAGAGGGATTAAGAAAAGGTCGAGTGATGAATATATTAGTATGTTAATCTTTTAACCGTATTAGTATGGTCCATTTCTCCACTGTGAGTTGTCCGTCTTCTTGCTACTTTACCTGTCAGAGATAAAAGTTAGTTAGATTAGTAAAGTCCTTTTAGGTTAGTACTAATATGTCTTTGCAGCAAAATTAGATTTTTCCATTTGTAACATCAGTAACTTATTTTCTTGCATTTCTTGCTTTCTTTCCATTTTGCTGACCTTCTTCTTGATTTTTTGCGTATCTTCTGTTGAAACCAGGCATTTCTTTGCAATCTCCTCCATTTTCTTGGCTGTATCAGTTAACTGCGTCTGTTGGCTGCTGAGAACACTTTCCATGCTTACTAAAGTTTGACTGATTTTCTGCATCTGGTCCAGCAGAGGGCGAAGCATCTCACTTTCTTGATGATTGACAGCTGTACCGGAGAGGCGGGAACTAGGACCGGAAGTGATCGTTAGCTTCTTCGCTTGCTTTTCCTTCTCCTTGTCCTTGTCTCTTTTAGCCCCGGACATCTTAGCTGTTTGTTTACTTTTTAAAAGTCCGTGCAGCACTGCTTGGGAAATAATCCCCTTTCTTCACTTTGACAGAATCCCTAAAAGGTAACTTTACTTCTTTCAATTTTTACTCCCCCCCCTCTTCAGCTTACAGTCCCAGTCTGATCGGGGGGGGGCATTCCACCCTCCTCCCTCCTCTTATGCACTTGTATGATGGGGGAGGGATGTGCTTGTATCTTTTTGCACTTGCGATCGGAAACTCACAGTTCGTTGCCGTTCACTTTCGCTTTCATACGGTCATTCGATTCATCACTCTGCAAAGTCCCGGTGGCGTTGCTAATTCCCCTTACGGGGCACTGCCGTGGTGGGGCCTTCGGGGCATGGGGCGAGCATCAATTTCCGACCTTCGGGCCGGTAAAGAGGCACTTCCCGTAAGCGACCCCTGGTTCGGAGCCTTTTCGCCAAGGCTCCTTAGGGTCTCCGCTTGTGCGGATCCCCCCCGACCGTGCGTGGGCGAGCTGACTCTGGGAGCGTCCCAAGAGTGTGGCCGCCATTCGCGCCGCCAAAACAGGAAGTCTCTTAAGCACTTCATTTTTCAGCATCTCTCATCCTTCCTGTGCAGATTTCCCCCTCAGCATTTCTAGCCACGGGATCCTACCTAATATTTCTCTGAGTTATTTTTAAATCAGCTTTCCTGAAGTCCAGGATATGAGTCCTACTGTGTCCTGGTTTCACATCCTTCTGTATGTCAAATTCCAATCTGACATGGTCACTATTCCCCAGGGATTCCACAACATTCACTTCATCAACCAGTTCTTCCCTGTTAGTCAGGATTAAATCCAGGATAGCAGATCCTCTGGTTCCCACCTCCACCTTCTGAGATATGAAGTTTTCTACAAGACTATTCAAGGATCTGTGGGATGCCCCATTTCTAGCAGAGTTAGATTTCCAGCAAATAGTTGAAATCTCCCATAATCACTACATCCTTTCTCTATGAAAGTTTAGCAAGCTGTTGTACAAATGCATCATCCAGTTCCTCCGGTTGGTTCAGAGGTCTGTAGTATATCCCCACATCAATATCCCCTTCTTTTTTCCCTTGCTCTATCCTTACTTACACACTTTCAACAGGGCAACTCTCGAAATCCTGAATTTCAGTGCAAGTGTATTCATTTTTGGAAAAATTCAAACACTTCCCAAGATTGCAGTGAGGGGGCAGGTGGGGTGGTTTCCTGCAAAAATAGCCTCTCCTAATTTGTAAAAGGAGACAACTTACCACAACAATGGAGGAGGGAAAATGCAGAATTTTCAGTGGAAAGGTAAAAAAAAAGTCAGCCAGTCACTGTAAGAGTATATAAAGAAACCCAATACATCCAGTATTTCTTTTTTAAAAAATCCACACACACCAGCAATCAGCACTTTCCTGACATATCGCTGCCATTTTTCCCTCATAGGAAACAATGAAGAGAAGTATACTGAAGGACACCTACTTTGGGAGGTTTGTGAAATTGAACCCTTTTGTCCATTCTGCATGAAACATTTTTATTCAGATCAGAGGGAAGACCATATGTAGTATGTAAATATGGTGCCATTATCTTTAAAAATAGCTGCACCAGGTTCCCCAGCTGAAAATAATGGTTTCAGAATTTCGGAACTCCACAGAAACATGGATTTGAATCCCAAACTGTCCTCTGCAATGATCAGGAATAAATGACAAAGGAGTCCTTCCCAAATCCTGGATTCATAATTATAACAAAATTGGTAAAGGGTATGACTTTGGCAAGAACTCACCACAGTTCTATACATGAGGGGTTCCCAGTCTTTTTGAGCCTGTGAGTACCTTTGGAATTCTGACATAGGGTGGTGGGTTATGCAAAACTCTGATAGTAGGTCTTCACCATTTCAAGTAGGAGTTCTGTTCAATAGGGGAGAGAAAGGAAATCACACATACTCTGTCTCATATAGACAGGTACAGAAGAAGCCCAAATGCAGGGAAGAAGATGTGTAATTAACAAAAATACACTGGGTAAGGTGGGTGAGAGAGCATAAAACCAACACTGTGTTGGAAGTTGCCACTGAAACAACTTTTTAAAAGTGTGCACAGCCAATCAACTTTCCAATGTCCAGTCGGAACCCTGCCGGGCAAAAGCCTCACCTGGCCCCACACATTTTCTAAAAACACTTGGCAGTCACCAGGAAAGGTGTTAGCAGGCACCATGGCACCTATTGGAACCACATTGGGGACTCCTGCTATACATAAACAAATAGGAGTTAATGCACTTATATAATATTTGAGTACAGACAAATATTTACATACAAACAATTTTGTTAGCCTTTAAGATTCTATAAGACTTCTGTTTTGTTGTACTAACTAATACTTTTCTGGAATAGCCTTTGTTTATAATATGTATATGAAAATGGAAAAGGTGAATCTGCAATAGGAAAGGTGTACTTGGTTATAAAAATAATGTGCACTCTTAGGTGCGGCCAACTGCTCAGTTGCAGTGTGATCCACAGAAAACAGAACTCATCCTAAAAATAAAATCAGGTATCCTGAGACAGACGTACAAATACTGATGATAAAGCTACTTGTTACTCATTGCAGTGTTTAAATTATTACTCATTGCAGTATATAATTTTCATATAATCAAATTCAAATATTATAACTAGCAATTTATCATAGACTTAAATCAAAGGTACTTGGTTCTTGACCATAATAACACTTTGGCAATACAGATTTTCAGAATTCTTGTGATGAATTGCCTTGCATGCCTTGATTAATGCCAAACTTTGCAGCCCCCAAGGATTATATTTGGGTTTGCATTTTGGACATGTACAGAAGCTAAGAGGGGCTCTTTGCTGACTCTCAGCATGAAGTGGAGAAACAAGTCAGGAGGGATCACCTCAGAGCCAGCCAGTGCCATGGAAATGCCGATGACTCTGGTCCAATTGGCATTGGTCTTTCTGGCCACTCTGCTGGCGATCCCACATCGTTTCACAAATTTCTGTCTGCATTTCATCTCACATCAGGTCTCCTATTGTTTCATCTCAGCATCGCTATCTGCATCATTTTATTGCCCTTTAGTGTCAACCCCGAGGTCACTATGGCATCTCACTGCGTTATTTGGATTTGGTTTTAAGACAGTCCAATTGCTCCTCCCCACCCACAAGCCGCTGTTAGCAACAAGCAGACAACTGAAGCCGAATTCCCCCCCCCCCCATTGTAAAAGCAGCCAGGGAAAATTTTTCTGGGATGGTTTTTTTTTTTTTTTTTTTTTTGCTGGTTGGTTAGAAGCACACCCACACCTGAACCATGGGGCAGTCCCCAGAACGCCCTGCCTGGCAACTGCCAGGTGTTTTGTGTTTTGTACCCAGCTTGTTCACTTTCCAGCCCCCTCTGCCCCCCTCCCCCTCTGCCAGGTCACCCACTTTACTTTCTGCAGGTGGGTCGCATGTGCCATTTCCTCCCTGCAGCCCTCCTCTCATGTGCTCTCCCTCCCATGCCCCCACGATTGCCATGGTGAGGTCTTATGCAGATGGCTAACTTTTATGCTGAGCCAAAATGGGAGGCAATATACAACGGCGCCATGGCAGACTGAAACTGCATTACACAGCAGATGCAGATGCAGATTCAGCCTCTGACTGAAGAACAATGGGCAGCCAGAGTCCCACTTAATCCACTGTCACAGCTAAACTAGAGTTTGTGGAGCCAGATGACAGAGTAGACACTTCTTGCAGACAGGAAGTAAAAGAAGTTCTGCTGGGGAGTGGGCTAAGACAGATAATAAAGCCCTTGAGCATATTGGGGATGTTCTCTTAAATCTTGTAAACTCTTAGGTTTTTTTCCAGTTGTCTTGGCCATTTTTACACATCAAGGAGGAAGAATCCATCTTGACTCCAAGAAGCAGCTATAAACATATGGTCCTGAAATCACCAGAGGACAACTTCAAGATACTGCACCCAAGGTAATGGATGATTTCTAATTCCAACACCAAGAATTATATTGTTTGTCTCTTATTACTATTTATATGGATATGTAAGAATCAGGGATTAGATTATTTACATTTTATTCACATTTCTTTTCATCCTTGTTCAGTCTGTTGTTTTTGCAAACATAGTGTTTACTTTTTATTTTGTTATTCAGATCTCAGTGACCCATGCCAAATCCCTGTTCAGTCCACACATACCAACAGCAGAAAGGGGAAGGTTAGCAGTTTTACCCTACTTCCTTACTGTACTCAACTAGGTGTGTTGGTCCCCTTTGTAGTAATTGTGAAAGGAGAAGAAGATACAAGCACAGAGTGAAACTTTCAATGGCAAAGCAGCAGAGGAGGCTTGAGCTCAAACCCTGAATTTCCCCTACATTGGTTTGATGGTAGTGGGGAGGAAAAGAGAAATGGGGAGTGGAGAAAGGAAGT
Organism: Gekko japonicus; assembly: GCF_001447785.1. Classification (NCBI taxonomy): domain Eukaryota; kingdom Metazoa; phylum Chordata; class Lepidosauria; order Squamata; family Gekkonidae; genus Gekko; species Gekko japonicus. The sequence continues at coordinate 741,217 of NW_015176461.1, read as the reverse complement.
CCCTCCTGGAGACCCAGTATGGCTGAACAGCTTTAGGGACTGGCTGGGCTGGAGACCCAGTATGGCTGAACAGCTTTCTCACTTCCACACTTGGCAGAAATGAGTGCTTATGAGCACAACTCTTCCTTGATAATTTCTGAAAGACAAGTAGACCCCCACAAGGACTTGTGGGGGGGAATAGAAATCCCATTATTTCCCCACCAGCAGCCCCTCTCCCTGTGCTGGTTCTCCCACTTTGTCACCCCCCCTCCTGCTAGCTCCCTCTTTCCCCCTGCTGTTCATTCTGACTCACTTTCCCCCCAGGCTTATTGCCCCTGTACCCATCTGCAGCTTTGCTTTCTGTCCCTCCAGTGCAGCTGTCCCTAACTCACCTTCCTTTCTTTCCTGTTCCATCTAATTGTGCTTCCTTCTTTCCTCTCCTCTTTGACAGTTGCCCCCTTCCTCGTTCACCAGTCACCAGCCCTGACAGTATCTCATTCCCCCCCTCCTGACCCTGCTCCTGGTTCCCCCTCCCCATTTCTTTGGTAGTATCTACGGTCACCATTTCAGTTTCAGGCAACATTTGGCTTACTTTGGCGGCTCAAAATGCCATTTTAAAGTGTTTTAAAGGAACAAAGCAAAAAAGTCACAGTGCCAGCACATGCATAGATGTTGCGGCACCATTTGAGGGTTATACCCCTTTTGTAACAACGTAGATTTCCCCCTCCTGCAAGTCTGAGGGTTCCCTCAGTCTTGCAGAAAATCATATTTTAGAACTGGGTGACTCCATTATGTGGGTTCTTTGATCCCAGAAGAGGCCACACATGACTATTAAATACAAGGATTATTTAATTTAGGGCCAGTATAGATATGACACAATCAACCATGGTAAAGGAATTAGGAATGGATCACCAAATCCCACCTTCTCTCTATTCCTTTCCTTTAATTCCCAAATGCATCCCAACTCCTCCCACTCTTAAGTCTGGCTCATTATTAGGTCAGTATTGATTATAATAATGATGATTAATGCTGACCAAAATGAGTTGCTAACCCAGACTGGTAAAAGGACGGGAACTGTTCCATCTGCTCCAGTCCCCAATGTGTAAGCGTTTATTCAAGGTGGCAAAAAGTTGTGCTTTATTGTGATATATGTTAGCTAATTTGCGTCCAGTTTATGGTCAGAAAAATTAAGCTGAACAAACAATAAATCACAGGAAGTATTGGGAAATGGAGGGAACTAATTAAAGTTGGCCTTGGGTTAAAACCTCTGAAGTCATAATGAAAAACTTTACTAGTGAAAACAAAATTAAGATAGAGCACTAGTAATTATTACAAATAGTATTAACATGCCTTTAACAAGGAGGAAAAATGATCAAAGGACATAGACTATGCAAAAATCTGACAGGGGCATCCTTCATATGGTCTGCTGATTAAACTTAAGGGGAAAATTGGAGTTTACAGAATTAAAGATATCATGCATTACAATTAATACCATGGAGGCACGTAAAATGGCAAGCATGTATACATAAATGTGTTTCGAAATAGTTGATTAGAGTTGAAGCAAACATCCTCCAGTGAACATTTTTGTAGTGAAGGTGCAGAGTTGCAATGAGCCACTATCTTCCCCCATTAAAAATTTCCTTCTGGGCCTCCTTCCCATATTCAGAACACACACAAGATGCTCAATGAGGACAGGTATGCTGCTAATATCTCTCCCGAAACCCTACTTGGCTCCCTTACCCTGGGGTGCCCATTTCCCCAGAATTCAGTACCCTTAGTCCTCCTCCTCTTAGAAAACCTACATAAGTGAGGTTTGGCTGCTTGTTCTAAAAAGCTGCTGCTCAGTCTAGTATCACACTGTGAATGTGATGACATTGTATAAGAGCATAAGAGTAATAACATGTATTCTGAAACGTAGAGACCCAAGTCTGAATTACCTCTCTACCGTGGTTTGACCCTGGGCCAGTCACTCTCTTTCAGCTTAGTCTACCTCACAGGATTATTGTTGTGAGGATAAAATGGAGGAGGGGAAAATGATATTGTAAATGACTTCGGGGCCCCATTGGGGAGAAAAACAAGGGTATATTTAAATAAATAAGAAAAAAAGTAATATTGTGAAGCCAATTCAAATTTAGAGCAGAAAGCACTGAACAGAAAAATCAATAAAACTACAGGGGCAAAAATCACTAACAAATTTGTCATGTGGGGTGAGAATATCTGCAAAACTTTCTGTCCAGTTTTGCTCAGCACTATAGAAAGCAGCAGAAAGATTTACCATTTTCTTCCTCTTTTACTGTCAGGTGATGACTTATTTGCATTTCTGCCAAAAGTAAAAAAAGCAATTGTTAATAAAGCTGGAAGGTGAGTGTCATTTAATATTAACCCTTATGTTGCAGATAAACATATATTTGAGCTAGCAGGCTGTAGTGGTTAGAATGTTGCTTTAGGACTGTGGAGAGCTGGGTTCAGACTTCTGCTTGCCATGAAACATTCTGAGTGGCC
>NW_015176461.1:706762-738168 GCF_001447785.1 Gekko japonicus | reverse complement strand
TTAGAAAACCTACATAAGTGAGGTTTGGCTGCTTGTTCTAAAAAGCTGCTGCTCAGTCTAGTATCACACTGTGAATGTGATGACATTGTATAAGAGCATAAGAGTAATAACATGTATTCTGAAACGTAGAGACCCAAGTCTGAATTACCTCTCTACCGTGGTTTGACCCTGGGCCAGTCACTCTCTTTCAGCTTAGTCTACCTCACAGGATTATTGTTGTGAGGATAAAATGGAGGAGGGGAAAATGATATTGTAAATGACTTCGGGGCCCCATTGGGGAGAAAAACAAGGGTATATTTAAATAAATAAGAAAAAAAGTAATATTGTGAAGCCAATTCAAATTTAGAGCAGAAAGCACTGAACAGAAAAATCAATAAAACTACAGGGGCAAAAATCACTAACAAATTTGTCATGTGGGGTGAGAATATCTGCAAAACTTTCTGTCCAGTTTTGCTCAGCACTATAGAAAGCAGCAGAAAGATTTACCATTTTCTTCCTCTTTTACTGTCAGGTGATGACTTATTTGCATTTCTGCCAAAAGTAAAAAAAGAAATTGTTAATAAAGCTGGAAGGAGATTGTCATTTAATATTAACCCTTATGTTGCAGATAAACATATATTTGAGCTAGCAGGCTGTAGTGGTTAGAATGTTGCTTTAGGACTGTGGAGAGCTGGGTTCAGACTTCTGCTTGCCATGAAACATTCTGAGTGACCTCAGTCTCTCTCTGCCTAACCTATTTGAGGATAGAATGAAGGAAGGATGGAGAAATCATGTATGATTCTCGGAGGAAGAGTGAGGTAAAAATGTACCCAATTAATAACATTTTTTCATAAATCAATATTGTATTGGCATCCAATTTACAAGCCATGCTTCCTTTATATTGTATAGAAACTAAATGGCATTCTCCATCTCCACAACAATTTCCAGCAGCTTAGAGGACCTGAGCTTCTGGATCCAGCAAAACCCGCACTCTTGCATCTGTACTATGGCCTGGTTGCAGGCTGACAAGTCTCCTGTACTTTGCTCTTGCCAGGGCACAGCTGTGCCATGCAAGGATATTTATAGTGCTCTGCAGGGAAGGGGAGAAAGTGAGGACAAACACAACGCAGCATTATCCAGACCAGGGCCTCCACAACATGGTGCCCATGGATGCCATGATGCCCACTGATACCTCTCCTGGTGCCCACCAAGTGTTTTTGGAAAGTGTGTGGGGTCAAGTGGGGTTTTGACCCAGTAGGGCTTCTGACTGGCCCCTGGAAATCTGATTCTCTGTGCAGACTTTTAAAAAGTTGTTTCAGGGGCAACTTCTAACACAATGTTCAGTTTAATTGTTCTAACTCCCTGACTGGTTGTGCAGAGTTTTTAAAAGTTGTTTCAACTTCAGTAACAGCTGCCACCACAGCACATGGATCTTCACTGCATTACTGGGTGTGTATGCAAGAAAATATTTTTAATCTACATGTTATTTATTATTTATTTAATTAATTTATACCCCCACCCTCCCCGCGAAGCAGGCTCAGGGCAGCTTGCACAATTTGATACACAAATAACAGTTAGAATCCACATAAAATCATCTAAAAACAGTTCAGTTAAACAATTTGGTATCGTAAAGTGCTGGCAATAATTAATTATTGCTTAACAATGGCATTTAAAGAGGCATCCTGTTAAACAGCTTCTGCCTGAAATACTGAAGAGTGACTATTAGAATTATGCTTAACCTCACTCTCCCTGGCATTTGGTGTCGGTCTCCCCCTCCTCCAGCAGCCTTTTTGTGTTTGCACCCACCACCCTGTGTCCGAATTCCAAAGGTCCCAGAGGGCTCAAAAAAGTTGAGGACCCCTGATCTAGACCTCTTGGGTTACAGGTAACCACTGGAGCTGGTGCAAATACTCACCAACCAGGAGTGAGGAGATGGCCTGGCATGCTGGGAACAACCAGTCATTGCATATCATTATATTTATTGTCAGGGCCACACTTTAGTTGAAGATGTAACACTAGCTTCCTAACCCCAAGTTTTCCTTCTAACCTCATTTTCCTTTTGATGGTAATGTCTAATGTTCCTCTTTTACAAGTGACCATTATCACATTAAGGAGCTGCGGTGGCTCAAGTGGTTAAGACGCTGAACTGCAGGCTGTGGAAGGTCAGTAGTTCAGCAGTTCGAGACCCGAGTTGCCGCATGATGGAGTGAGCTCCCATCTCTAGTTCCAGCTCCTGCCAACCTAGCAGTTCGAAAGCGAGAAATTGCAAGTAGATAAATAGGTACCACTTCGGTGGGAAGGTAACAGCGTTCCGTGCGCCTCGGCGTCTAGTCATGCCGGCCACATGACCACGGAAATGTCTTCGGACAGCGCTGGCTCTTCGGCTTTGAAATGGAGATGAGCACCGCAACCCTAGAGTCGGATTCGACTGGCTTTCGTGCAAGGGAACCTTTTTTATTATCACATTAAGGTATCAAACAAGGTTTGCTGGAAATGTGTTTACCAGGGTAATATGTAATTCCACTTTGAGACAAATGTCTTTGATCAGGTTTCCCATGCAACTTCTAGTGCTCTAGGGAAATGACACAAATGATGGATTTCATCTCCATACTAACAGCAGTCTTTACCTTGAGGGAAGAGTTCTGTTTCTGAATGAATTATGCCCTGGGACATAAATGGCAGCCACCTGAGGAAGAAAGAAGAAATGCTGTTCTTTTCATAAGTTAACATCTTTGTCTAACTGGGATAAGTTCCCAAAAGGAACATGCTGCACAGGATAGAAATGGTTCCTTAACACATACAAAGATTACAAAACATTTTAATGAAATATTCCTTCCCGAAATCATGAAATTATCATGCTAAAACCTTTAGCCTACAGAAGATTTGTTGAATAACTAGAGCCTTGATGGAATGAAACCTGCAGTCAATGAAAAACATAACTATTTATAACTAAATCATTATGAAATTATTACCAGATCACCACATGAAGTTTATAGGCTGGATTAAATGCACCTCATTCTGGTAAACCCATTTGAAGTAAAGTATACTCTATGTTTTCTGTTTCTTAAGGTATTACTTTTTCCTAGTGCTTATGTAATTATCCATATGTGGATCCAGCCAATTACCACCCAGTTTCAAATCTATTGTTTCTGGGTAAAGTGACTGAGAGTGTGGTAGCAGAGCAGCTCCAAAGTTTTCTGGATGACACATCGGCATTGGATCCGTTCCAATCTGGCTTCTGCCCTCGCCATGGGACGGAGGCAGTTTTGGTCGCCCTGGCAGACGATTTCTGGATACAGCTGGATCAAGGTGGGTCAGCGTTGCTGTTGCTGCTTGACCTTACAGCAGCATTTGACACAGTTGATTACGATCTTCTGATTCACTGCCTCACCGACATAGGAGTTTGGGGGGTAATCTTAGTGGCTTTCCTCCTTTCTCCAAGGTTGGTGACAGAGGGTGGTGATAGGAGAGAGGATGTCAACTAGGTACCCCTTAGTATGTGGGGTTCCTCAGGGAGCAGTCCTCTCCCCGATGTTATTCAACATCTATATATGCCCAATTGCCCAGCTGGTGTGGAGTTTTGGGCTGGGGTGCCATCAGTACGCTGATGACACCCAGCTATATCTGCTTCTGGATGGCTGCCCAGATATCGCATAATATGGCTAAGGGTTTGGAGGCTGTGGTGGGATGGTTAAAACAGAGCAGGCTGAATCCAATGAAGACAGACGTTCTGTGGCTGGGGGGAGGCCCATCAGGGCTAGGACAGACTTCCCACTCTTGACAGGGCAACATTAATATCGGCACAGTCTGTCAAGAGTTTGGGTGTGGTCCTGGATGCCTCCTTAACTATGGAGGCCCAGGCCACGAATATTGCCAGATGGCGTTTTTTCCATGTACATCAAGCAGAGCAATTAGCCCCTTTCTTGTCACGCCTGGACCTAGCCACAGTAATCCATGAGACGGTCACCTCCAGAATAGACTGTAACTCGCTCTATGCTGGCCTTCCCTTGAGACTGACCCAGAAACTCCAGCTGATACAGACTGTGGCGACATGAGTCCTGACAGGAACGCCATGGACGGCACATATACAACCTGTGCTGCGCCAGCTACACTGGCTTCCAGTGGAGTACCAAGTCAGATTCAAGGTGTTGGTATTGACCTTTAATGCCTTGAGTGGTCTGGTACCAGTGTATCTTTGGGACCGTGTATCTTTGGGTATGTGTCTGGGAGAGCATTATGGTCTGCTGAGAGTAATCTGCTGGTGATCCTAGGCCCCAAAGACATCTGGCTGTCCTCAACCAGAGCCAGGGCCTTCTCAACCTGGTGGAACTCTCTGCCAACTTCCATCAGGGCCCTGCGGGACTTAATGCAATTCCACAGGGCCTGTAAGGCAGAGATGATCCACCAGGCTTTGGTTGAGGACAGTGATGGTTTCTATCATGGATGGCACTCACCAGAGCTCAGGAGTTGCTCCAGGCCCAGAGGCAAAGCAGAGGCCTGAGGCCATGCTGGGCCCAGAGTTTGCCACCATAGCAACTGCCACCATTGCTCTCTACCCACCCCCTGTCACTGAGGCAGCAAAACTAGAGAAGGACAGGTCATGCCAAGTTGGCAAAGCTACAGGTAACAGGGATTTCAGGAGACATTACTGCCCCCCATTACAGCCCCCCATTACAGCTGGAGATAGCAGGGGCACATGAGTTGTTGCTGCCCAATAAGCTGACAACAGAGGTGAAGGTGAAGGATTGGAGTTGGAAATAAAGAAGGAGAATATTTTAAAGAAGGAGTGGATGAGGGGAGGAAGTAAAGGGGGGAATGGGATACCCCATAGGTTCCACTTTCCAGCTCTCCCATTGGCTGTTCTGTGCACTCCATCAGCCATTGGCCTGTCAACTGCCACCCAAGAGTACTCACATGCCATTGGCTGGGGGCTGGGTCCACTCCTCTCTCCCGCCCACTTCCAGCTTGGCCACTCTTCCCTCCCTGTGAGAATAAACTGCCAAAATGGCTGTCTCTCCTGACAAAGAAGCTTCTCCTGCTTGGCTCCTCCATGGCTGGCTGGCTACTGAGGTGTGCCATAAAATGTAACATGAAGTACCAGAGATATAAACTTTATAAAGTTGATTTCAGATGCTGAATGACAATAGCAGGCTTGATTGGATTAGGTGTGATACACAGAGCGGTAGTAGGTGTGGAGATATCAGCACTGGTAACGAGACAGGAAACCTAGGTCTCAATTTGGTACAGGAGGATTCAGTCCAGGAGGATGCAAAGAATAAATGGACCTAAGTCTGAAGAAGTGAGCAGTGACTCACAAAAGCACATACCCTACCACAAATTTTGTTAGTCTTTACGGTGCTACTGGACTCTTACTCTTTCTACTGCTATGAGAAACCACAACATTCAAAAACCAGTGGGGGAACATTTTGAACCTTCCAGGACATTCAGTTGTTGACCAAAGTGTAGCAGTTTTCTTACAAAGGAATTTCAAAGGGAGATTAGAAAGAGAGATTGCTGAATTGCAACTGATAATGAAGCTCAAGACAATGCATTCTCCTGGACTGAATTGAGACCTAGGTTTCTTCTCTCATTACCAATGCCTACTATTGCCATTTGATGTCTGAAATCACTTCATTCTCCAAGATATAAGGATGGATGGACTCACATTCTAGCTGTATCTGAAGAAGTGAGCAGTGACTCATGAAAGCTCATGCCCTGCCACAAATTTTCTTAGTTGTTAAGGTGCTACTGGACTCTTGCTCCCTTCCACTAACAAAGAAGTCAAGCTGTGCTGTTTGGTTTCTTTCCCCCATCTGTTAGAACTGGAAAAGGGGGCCTCTCCAAGTGCCATGGGACTCAATCTCTACCCCCCCTTACTCTTTCTGGCTCTTCCCTCCCCTGCCATCTCTCTGAAGAAGTGTGCTTGTACACAAAATCTTATACCTGGAATAAAATTTTGCTGGTCTTCTTAAAAGTGCCAGGGGACTCTGTTTCTTTGTCTGTGTGTCTGGCTCTTTCTCTGCCCCTCCCTCCCCAGAGGAAGAGGGGGAGGAGCCCTCAGCCAATTGAGGGAAGGGAGGCTTGGTTTTCTTCTCTGCGAAGCAGGAAATAGAAGAGACTGGGCAAAAGGAACTGCAATGCAGGAAACGGGAGAGAGAGCCAGTTTGGTGTAGTGGTTAGGAGCGCAGACTCTAATCTGGGAGAACCTGGGTTGATTCCCCACTCCTCCACATGCAGCTGCTGGTGTGACCTTGTGTTCTCTCACAGGCAGTTCTCAAAAGAGATCTCTCAGGCCCATTTACTTCACAGGGTGTCTGTTGTGGGGAGGGGAAGAGAAAGGAGATTTTAAGCTGCTCTGAGACTTCTTTGGGTAGTGAAGGGTGGGGTATAAATCCAATATCTTCTTCTTTTCTTCTTCTTTTTCAGGAAGCAAGAAGAGGAAGCAGGAAGCAGCAGAGAGCCAATTACTCGAGGGCTGGATAGCATCCCTGCAGGGGCCAGATCCAGCCCGTGGGCTGTATGTTTGACATTCCGGCTCAGTTTTTCTTGTACAGAGGTGATCTGATGATATATTGTCAATATCTCACTCTTAATTAATGGACATTCAAGAGCAACTTCATTTCTATGGCTTATTTTTTGGCTGGTTTAATTTATTTCTTGTTCTTTATGTTCTTTTTTTGAGTGACTGTTATTCCTTATTTCATCTAGCCCTATTGCAGTGAAAAAGTTGTTTCACATGATAAAACGGCGCTGATCTGCTAGTCACTGTTAAGTGATGGTAGAATCAGGACACATTTCTTTCCATATTTCAAACAGTTGTTTAAAATATCTACGCTGTTCAGGCCTTGATTCAAAATAACATTACATGATGATTCTGTTTTGTTCTCGAGACCATTTTTTACAACATTGCTGGTTTTGCAGTGGCTGATCAAGTCCCTGCTCTGGTTGCTTTACAGAAGATCTTGCTTCCTATACCACATCAAGCCTTTGCCCTGGTTGCCCAGCAGAAGAGTCTCTGTCCTGCAGCCCATTTTTCACCAGAGATCCAGGAACACCAATCTCTGACACGGTCCTTTTTAACCTGGGTGATGACCAAGCTGATATGGGGCACAGACGTCCCCAACGTGACATCATCACGTTGGGGATGCCCCACCCCTTCCAGGAACACCCCCAAAGTCCCCAGCTGGGGATGGAAGATGGACTTGGAAACCCTAGATGTGGTCCTTGTTAATCCAGACAATGACAGAGCTTGTATAGACTTTGAATTCAGTTTTCTCACCATATTGAGTGAGGGGTCAGGATGCATTTAATCTGACTCCTTAGCAGAGGCCTGTCTACCAGCTATGATGCTGGTAGCATAGCTCTCTGCTTCACTGGTGCACACAAGCCCCACCAGCATGGCAAGCTAGCAACTCATTATTATTGTTGTTGTTGTTATTATTGTATCATTTTTACTCCTTGGTCTAATTCATGCAAAACCTGTGGGGAAGTATCTTCAGATTAGAGGGAGAACTATGTTCTGTGCAAATGTGGTGCCATTGTCTTTATGAACAGCTGCCTCAGGATTGGTTCTTCCATTGACGATAATGGTCGCAAAAATTTGGAACCCGAAAAAACACAGAGATTTGAACCCAAACCAGTAACATCCTACCTGAAAACCAGCACTCACAGTAAAGGTTCCCCTCCAAATTCTGGACTTCAAATTATAATAATTTGTTTATCAGTGCACACCTCTAGTTTGCTGTTGTATTTCTCAGGAAGACAAAAGGGATGGAAGAAAAGTGACCTGAATTTGAGAAAGATTCATCAGACCTCAGAGCAGGATTTAACCAAAGCCACTATTGTAGAGTAGCCTACAAAATATTTTCCTGTTCCCTGGGGAACTTTGCTTTTTCCCTTATGGGGGCAGGCATGCAAGAAGGGGGGGGGGAGAGAGAGAGAGATATCAGCCTTAACACAAGGCTCAGTATCTCTTCATTATCTCCCGGCCTGTATTCAGCCACTCCACGCAAGTTGGGCCTGTCCTTCCCTGGCTTTCATTCTGGCTTGGCCAGGGCATGCCACTTCTCCTTTCCCTTTGTCCAGGTGCCTGTCATTAGTCTTTAACTGAGAGCTTTGGCCAGCTGCCAGAGATTCCCTGTTGTAGGGTGAGTAGGCCACTGGCTGTTCAGCAGATGACTAACAATTGTTATCAGTAGCTATCTGTTGCAAGGGCCATCTCTGGTGCTTCCCGATCAGCGGGGGAGTCTTGGTGTGCCTCCATCACTGGCTCCCACTATGAAAGCTTTCCCCCCACTGGACAAGGTAAGTGTAGCAGGTCTGGGGCTGCCACTGGAATGGAGGCCAGGTGAAGGCCCATATCTGGACATCTAGGATACAACTAAATACTTAACATCTGACATCCTTTAAGCCAGTGATCTCCAATCCAGTGCCCATGGGCACAATCATGCCTGCCAGTGTGTTTACTGGTGTCCATTTCCTTTTGCTTCCAACTAAAGAGGAAATCCTGGCTATCATCTACCTAGCTGATGCAGGAGGTATTTCAGAAGAGCCTGGGATTCATCACTTTTGTGTCTGTAGGTGGCATACATTCAGAAACAATGAGCTCCATAATATGAGGATGCTTGGCTTGGATCTTTCCAACATTTTGTGATTAGCCCCAGCCCCCAGGGTGGCCATTTTATGGTTGACTTTGTTCGCTCTTTCCAGAAGCCATTTCATGGTGAAGGCTGCTACAAGTTATCAAAGTCCATAGATTCAATAAGATTGGGGACCCATGTTCTAGGCACTAGAAAGTACAGTTTGTTTGGATTAGCACAAGCATTAGATAGGCAATTTAGAGAACTCAGCACCTTGCTGGAGTTGCTTTGCTTCAAACAGGAAATGTTCCAAGTTAATCAAATATATGGAGTGGATGATTACTTGTGTGCTAGATGCATCGAGGACTAATTATTATATATGCACATTTTTTTCCTAAGAACAAAAAAGAAGCCCTTCATCTCCTTTCAGAAATAGAAGGGCAGAAAAGAAATTCTTACAAGTTAATACAAGTGTAAAGTTCAAAAAATGTTGGCACTCCACTGGTTATTTTTTTTGGGGGGGGATTCATCAGCTAGTGGGGCAATCTATTTTGAAAAGGACATTGCGGTTCAGTATCTTTCCCAATGAAAAGCTGCCCTTTGGTGGTCTGGCTGCCCCAAGTTAACCTTTTTTCAGTAGTGGTGTTCTATAAAGCTGGTTCAAGGGAGAAAGTAAAATCACTGTTCTTTCCTATGTACCTTTTCTGCCTCTGATCTAATACATATTTTCTGCTCACTAGCCCCCATGTCCTAATTATACCAAATGACTATGCTGAAACTTCCCCCCATGCCAGTATCTAGGCCATGTGCCTCACCAGAGAATGGATATGATCCTAACCATTACCACCTGCTACGTTGAGGTAGAGAGCTGCCCTAATTTCTCTATAGAACCTTCTATCAGAATGATGACATCAAGCAGTTTATGTATTTTCAAACAAATGAAAGAATAAGGTATCAGTGGTCCTTGGCTTGTCAACTCTGTTTGAATTGGTTATATGCCACTAAATATCTGAGGGAGAAGGGAAAGAAAAAGAAAGTGCTTTTTCTACTGTCTCTATTTTAATGCATTTATACAACCTCTCTTGGTTTATTGCATTTCATTGACTTGTAGTTATAATCATGGCATTGTTCTACAATTTTAATACTTTCTATTGTGTTTTATTTTATCTTTGCCTATTTTTATAGAAGTGTGTGTACCCTGAACTGAGTCATCTTTCTGTATTATCATACAGATCATTAGCAGCTACTGAACTTCATCATCCCATGCCATTTACCTGACCCGAAATAGTTCCCCAGAATTATTATTTGCCCAGAAGAGTTGGGAAAAGGTACCAGTACTGAGACAGATATCTATATGTTTGCCCAGCAGAACATGTAACAGCTCCATAGGCTATTTCAGATCACAAAAATGTCAGGGGGACAAGACTTAACCCTTCTCTTGTCTTGTGCAGAGGTTTCGATACTAATCAGAGCCCCACATGCTTGCTATTTAATGGGATTGCCAACCCCCCCGGTTTGGCAGGGGTCCCCTGATTTTTGGGAGCTTCTACCTGCCGCCGGCCAGTTGGCCACAAGGGAAGCCCCGCCCCCAAGCACCAACACCCACAGCCACCCCTCTCCCTTCTCTCTTGAGATTGGGCATGGGAAACGCCAGCCCCGTGCACTTAAGGGGGCTCCTTTAAGTGCAGGGAGTTGGCGCCACTGGAAGATCAGGAGGGCGGGCAGGCGGATGTCCCCAATGTGACATCATCACATTGGGATGCCCCGCCCCCTCCAGAAATGCCCCCCAAAGTCCCCTGCTGGGGATGAAGATGGGACTTGGCAACCCTACTATTTAAAGAAAAACCTGCTGGAAGCCTGATTCACACAACTTTCCTTTCTTTTAATACAGCAAAATTCCTAATGTGATTTGTTATATTCTTTGATTGATTTATTTATTTTTGTTAACATGACATGAATTTGTTCTGCATTTTTTTAATTTAGAGGGTTTTTTAGCATATAATATGCAACACAAGAACAAGAAGAAGAAGAGGGGGAGGGGGAGGAGGAGATTGGATTTATACCCCGCCCTTCACTACCCAAAGGAGTCTCAGAGCGTCTTACAAACTCCTTCCCCTTCCCCTCCCCACAACAGACACCCTGTGAGGTAGGTGGGGCTGAGAGAACTCTGACAGAAACTGCTCTTTTTCAAGAACAGTTGTGCCAGAATTATGGCTTGCCCAAGGTCATCCAGCCAGGTGCAAGTGGAGGAGTGGGGAATGAACCCGGTTCTCCCAGATTAGAGTTCGTGCACTTAACCACTACACCAAATTCTCTCTGCACTGAATTCAGGAAATGAAGGGATTTTTAGGATGTTTGTTGTGTTTTTCATATTCTTATTAACGGTCAGGTCAGACTAGAAATTACAGAGATTATAGCTTTAAAAAAAATTAGTTGTAGATTTTCCAGGCTGTATGGCCATGGTCTTGGCATTGTAGGACCTGACATTTCACCAGCCGCTGTGGCTGGCATCCTCAGAGCTATAACACAGAAAGACACATGAATTTAAAAAGAAAATTACAATAATGTGTAGCCTTGATCTGGATTGGGGCCATGTGTGTGTGTGTGGGAGCAGGGTTCACATCTTCTGCTTCTGCACAGTCTAGAGGACCCATGCTGTTAGTAATGCTTGGGAGGGAAACACACAGGAAAACTGAAACCTCTCTCTTTTCCTCAGACCCCAATTTGGATTGGGGCCACTTGTGACTATACTTCAGTTTTAAAAGATTCCTGTCCGATCCCCAAGTTATTTGATAATCTTCACTTGAGTGTGCTTGAGTTTGTATTATTAATTTTTTTTAAATGCTATAACACAGAGCTGGATAGATTCTTAGAAGGAATATAGACATTACAAACATGCCCCAGTACTAGTCTGAGTCAGGAAAATTGATTTTAGATGGAATAAGTGGAGACCCACAAGAAACTTGCAGGATGGTTATCTCATTCGTCACACCTTTGTTTCCTGTCCTCACCCCATACCTTTCTCACACTATTTCTCCCCTCTGCCCCCCTTTTCTTACTCTCTGTTTCTCCTCCATGCATGTGACTTCCTCTCTCTTTCTGACCCATCATCATTCTCTTTGCTTTTCTGCCTCCCCACTTCATCACTCTTTCTCTCTCTTTCTGCCCCCACCCCATCATTCTTTCTTTCTGCCCCCATCATTCTCCCAGCCTCCTGCCTGCTTCCTCCCCCACTCCACAGAGCAGCAGCAGCAATGGTGGCGGTGCTCCCACCCACCCACCTGCTCCCTTTCCCCCCACTGCAGCAGTGGCAGCACTCTGGGAATCACATCTCCCAGCTACCAAGATCAATTCACCTTAGAACTGCCAGATCCAGGCTGGGAAATTCTTGGAGATGTGGGGGTGGAGCCTTGGGACAGTGAAGTTTGGGGAGGCAAGCAGCCTCAGCAGGGTATAATGACATAGACTCAACCCTCCAAAACAGCCATTTTATCCAAGGGAACTGATCTTTGTCACCTGGACAGCATTTGTAATTCTGGGTGATCTCCAGCCCTCACCTGGAGGCTGGCAATGGTAGTTCTAGTGGAGGAAATGGCTGGTTTGCAGGGTGGATCCTATGGCATTATACCAGTCTGAAGTTCCTCCCCTCCTCAAATCCTACCCTTTCCAGGCTTCACCCCTCAAATGCCCAGGAGTTTTCCAACCTGGAGTTGGCAACCCTGTTTCCTTCCCATCCAACAGCCAACCTACCTTTATCTGCCTCTCTGTCTTCTGCTTTCTGTCTCCACCCCCATCCCCCGCAGTTGCTACCTAGGAAAATTACAGTCTTTCTCCACAGTGGGGACCAAAGCAGCTTTCATTATTCTCTCCTCCTTTTTATCTGCACAACAACCCTGTGAGGTTGGTCTAAATTATTGTAATCTTAGGCAATAATGGGTTGTATCTAATGACTGTTTTCTGCTTGTGAAAGAGTACTTCTGCTGGTGGAGGAAGAGAGAGTGATTTCCACAGTTTCCCCCTGCCTAATACAGATACTACATCATCATGCTCAGTATCATTCCTGAGGCTCCCCTAAATTGAGATAGGAGCATTGCAGGGTGCTCAAAAGACTAAAGAATGAGGAGGCAAGCAAGAAACCTTCATTCTTTGTGTGGGTCTTGCAGTTTATGGATACAATATGTCACATTCTTTGGAAAGTTACTTTTAGAATAGGAATTTTAACTTAAATACAACCTGTCACAGCTGAAAACATATTCCAAGTCTTTCCCAGCTTCTCTGATGATTACTTTCTCACAGTACCAATACTGTGACTTGTCATTGGCCTCACAATGCAACAGAACTTTCTTTAGATTTCCAAGAGACACAGCTTGGATTTCAAACATATCCACCTAGGGGGAAAGAACCATAAATATAGACTGTAAGAAACCAGTGTTGATGTGCCCTACTACCAATAGTGCTGAGGTAACCAGCTTCCTTATATTCATTTTCATTGGCTCTAAAGGAAATGATTACTAATGACAAAACACATCTTTCTAGCCCTTTTAAAGAAAAAAAAACCCACTACATTACAGCTGAAAGTATTAGTTACATAACAGTGAACTGATTGTGATTTCCACTGATAAGAAATACTGCTACCAGCAGAAAAAGGGGGCATGGCTTGCGGCATTTTCCCTTACTCCCCTAGACCCTGCTTCACCCTCTGCATGCTGTTCCCAGGGGTCCAGCAGCCTACAAAGCATGATTTTGGCCTGCAGCAGGAGGTGGAAGAAAGAAAAGTTAGCTTCAGAAAGAGTTGTTATGCTCATGCTGGTTTAATCCAACCCATCGTGCTACTAATCTGTGTGGTGCTTTATGGAGTAACAAGATCAGTCTATGCCCTGAAGAGCTTATAATATAAGATCTGACACAGGAAAGACAAGCAATGGAAGGAGGAGAGGAGGATGGAGGGGAAGGTAAATAGGAAAATATGCACTGAGAATTCCGCTATCTATCCCTTAGTCTTGGCTTCAGTAGTGTGTGAGGACTGAGAGCTTCACAGAAAATGTGTTGAAAGAGGGATTTGTGGAAAGGGAGAGATAAGGAATCACAGAGGTTTCCTTAGAAAAAGTCTGAGACACAAACAGCAGAAAGGGGGAAATGGCAGAGTTGTTTCAAGAAAGAAGAGACTGTTGTAAGGCTGGCGGGGTGATGGTCATGGACAGGAACAGATCTGGATACGCTGGCAGAAAGAGATAAAGAAGAAAGGGTATGGGCCCCCCCAAAAGTACATCTGAAGAGTTTGTGATGGTTTTGGAAGCAGATTGGGAAGGATGTCCTTTGGCCTGAGTAGCAGACAGATACAGTGTTTTGGCAACTTTTGGAGAGAGGTGAGAGGGCCAAGGTTTAAGAACTAGGGTTGCTCAGTCCCCTTGTCAATCTGGTGGTGGGGGATTTGGGGGGCATTCTGGGGGTGGGCAGGGATGTTGCGTGATGTAGCATGATACAATGGTGTCACCCAGAAGTGACATCATCATGTTGGCAGCGCTGGGGTCTCAGGTTTTTAGGCAAAACTCTATGGTAAACTCACTCTCAAACCATAGAGTTTTTCCCCCAAACCAGAGCATTCCCCATGCAATGTCCCTGTTTAGGGGCAGGGTTTCACCCACCGGCCACCTGGTTCATGGTGGGGAGAAGCCCCCGAAAGTGGGGGATCCCCTGTGTTGGCTGATGCCATCATGGTTTGGGTTGTGTTCTCCCCGCTCCCCTGCCTTCCCTCCGCTGCCCCCCCTCCTCCTGGAATGCACTCCAGGTTGTGGCCTTGAAGCCGTGCTCGACCGCACCACTTTTTCCCACTGAGAGCCGAGGGTCATTTTCTTTTGAGTGTGCTTGCTTGCTCCTGCTTATTGATCTGCGTCCATCAGGGGGACCTGTATGAACTGGGTATAATAGTCCGTATTCCCGCCTAACCCCCCATTCCTGACACAAAGTGTGATGTATGATGACCTGAGTACCTTCTCAATAAACTGCACCTTTATCAAGGAATGTTGTTGAGCTTGATTGACTTGGGACTCTGACAGAGTGTCAGGAATCTTTTACTGATCTCTACCCACCCCCGATGAGGATGGGTGGAGAAGAGGAGCCGGTTGTGCCCATGACTACAATGGAGCAGGTGCCGACCACTACAGCCCCTATTCCCGTCACCACTTCAGTGGATGCCCCGACCACCCTCACCACGGCTTTGGGAGCGAAAGGGGGTGCTAGTGCTGGCCACTCCAGATTCCGAGCATCCCCTCTTGGGCTGACTTTTCTATAAGGACCCAAGAATTGTGGACATTGACCCCCAAACCCTCAGGGGCCAGCAGATATGACTATAAACCTCCCCAACCCCCTAAGCAGTTGGGAGGGGGAGAAGACCAATGGGAGGAAAGGTTCTCCCAGATGGCAGTTGTGCAAACTAAGATGAGTCAAGAGCTGCAGGAAGCATTGATGGGCATTCCCTGCCTGGTGGCTCAGGTGGTGCTGAATGAGCTGTGCTTATGACCTCCCACCCTGCCAGCAGGGCCACCGGCGCAGGTACCTATCCCTGCCCAAGTTCTGGCACCTGTACCCGTCCCGGTACCAGGGCCAGGGGACCTGCCAGCACCTGCACCTGTCCCGCTAGGGCTTAAGTGCCCAAAGGAGCTTCTAGAGGCAATGTTTGACGGAACCCTGGAGAAGCGAGTGTTCTTTGTGGTGCAGGTGCAGAAGTTTGTTCAACACTGAGGCAATTTCTTCCCATCGGAAGGGCAGAGGGTCAACTACATCGCCTCTAAGCTGAGGGAGGAGGTGGCTGACTGGTACGTGAGCCTGCATCATGCCCAAGGTCCTGAGTTATGCGAAGTGGAAGTGTTCATGTGGGCATTGCGGCTGCAATACAAAGACCCAATGGAGGAGGAGAGAGCCAGAAATCACCTCCATACCCTGAGGCAAGGGAACAGGTCAGTATGAGAGTACACAGAAGAATTCAAAAGGTATGCGGCAAAGATCCAAGGCTGGCTCGATAGGGTGCTTGCTGAACACTATCACCTGGGGCTGCACCCTGAGATCCGAGAGACAATCCTCCACAGCATGCACCTCGTCTCTCTGAATGTGTGGATGCGAGAAGCTGCGGATGCCGAGACCTGGATCCAGATGATCAAGATTGACAGTACTGTTGGCCACCCGAAGACCGGGGGCCTGGCAGCTAAAAGCTGCAATATGAAAACCCAATGGAAGAAGAGAGAGCCAGAAATCATCTCCGTACCATGAAGTAAGGGAAGAGGTCAGTACAAGATTACACTGAAGAATTCAAAAGGTATGTGGCAAAGGTCCAAGGCTGGCCTGATGGGGTTCTTGCTGAACACTACCGCCTGGGACTGCACCCTGAGATCCGAGAGATGATCCTCCACAGCATGCACCCAGTCTCTCTGAATGCATGGATGTGAGAAGTTGCGGATGCCAAGACCCAGATCCAGATGATCAAGATTGACAGTACTGTTGGCCACCCAAATCCCAGGGCCCCAGCAGCTAAAAGCAAGGCCCCCAAACCCTGGGAGGGGATGAGGGAACAATGCCTGCATCAGGGGTTGTGCCTATGATGTGGGGAAGCCGGCCATTATGCTGTGTCCTGCCCGGGGGGGGGGGTGCCCCCCCTCTGACTGAAGGAAAGGAGCCTGAAAAGAAGCACCAAGACACCCCGTCGAAGAAGAGTTCTGCAAAGCCCAGGTTCCAGAGGGCTCTGCAGTTTGTCATCCAGGAGGGCGATCCCACCTCCAGCAGTGAGGAGGAGGATGAGCCAGCAGGAAACGGTCGGGGCCTGTTGTGAAAGGCGCAGGACAACAGGTCCAAGAGCAATCCCAGCCGCGGACAGAGCAACTATCCTCCCCTCTTTTTCGTGACTGTGACTCTGTTAAACCCTAAGTTGGGGACCCACATGAGGGTGAAGGCTTTCATTGACTCGGGGTGCACTGGAGACTTAATCAGCCCTTCACTGGTAACAGGGCTTGGGGCCCAAGTTGAGAAGCTTCCGGAGCCCATAGTGTTTACTCAGATGGATGGCTCAACCATGAAAGAGCTGTGTAACTTCCAGACTGCCCCATTACGAATGGGTGTGGGGGGCCACTGGGAACACTGACCATTTGTGATCACCCCGACGACCCGATTCCCCTTAGTCTTGGGGAGCCCCTGGCTGCAAAGCCATGACCCCTATATTTTATGGGATGAAGGGAGTGTCCAATTCATTGCTCCCAAGTGTAAGAGTCATGGTTGGGACTCCGGGTGGGGACAGCCACCCCCGAGGAACCAGTGAGGGCCTACTTGGCACAGGAGGAGCTATCAGTCATTCCCCCCAAATACAGGTGTTTGAGGAAGAGGAGGCGTGACTGTGACTCTGTTAAACCCTAAGTTGGGGACCCACATGAGGGTGAAGGCTTTCATTGACTCGGGGTGCACTGGAGACTTAATCAGCCCTTCACTGGTAACAGGGCTTGGGGCCCAAGTTGAGAAGCTTCCGGAGCCCATAGTGTTTACTCAGATGGATGGCTCAACCATGAAAGAGCTGTGTAACTTCCAGACTGCCCCATTACGAATGGGTGTGGGGGGCCACTGGGAACACTGACCATTTGTGATCACCCCGACGACCCGATTCCCCTTGGTCTTGGGGAGCCCCTGGCTGCAAAGCCATGACCCCTACATTTTATGGGATGAAGGGAGTGTCCAATTCATTGCTCCCAAGTGTAAGAGTCATGGCTGGGACTCTGGGTGGGGACAGCCACCCCCGAGGAACCAGTGAGGGCCTACTTGGCACAGGAGGAGCTATCAGTCATTCCCCCCAAATACAGGGACTTAGCTTGGGTGTTTGAGGAAGAGGAGGCTGCTGAACTGCCCCCCCCCATCGAAACTCAGACTGTGCTGTAGAATTGCTCCCAGGTCACAAGTTACTGAAGGGGAAATTATGTGCCATGAGCCCTGGTGAGAAAAAGGAGCTGACGGAATTCATTGATAAAAACCTGGCTCAAGGTTTTATTCGACTTGCTTCTTCCCCTTTTGCGGCCCCTGTCTTATTCTGTAAAAAGAAGGACAGGGGTTTGAGGTTGTGCACAGACTATAGAGGGTTCAACGCAGTGTCAGCTACCAATGCTACCCCTTGCCATTGATCAAAGACTTGCTGGCGGAGGCAGCTAAGGGAAAGATCTTCACCAAACTTCACCAAACCTGTGGGATGCGTACTTTCGGGCCGTGTGTGTTAAAGATGTGCCTCAGAGCCCAGATAGTGGCCTGGGATGAAGTGGAAGTGACTGGCATGACTTCCAACCATTTGGTATATGAGTCCACTAGGATAAAGAATATTTGCCCTTGGAATGGGCTGGCAAAGTCCAAATGTAGCCGGGCCCGCGGTTTGTGGGTAAACTCCCACTTTTGGAGGTTCTGGATGTGTCTCCTGGCATGCCTGACAATGCTGGACCCAAGCCTTGATTTCACAGTCCATCCCTGGCCACCATATGTAGCTTCTGGCCAGTGCCTTCATCTTCACAATCCCTAGGTGGGACTCATGCAGGGTTCCCAACACCCCTTTTTGCAGTGGCGGGGGAACCACTACCCAGCTTCCCCAGAGGAGGCACCCTTTGTGCATGGAGACATGAATGTGGTGAATTCAGGGTCCATGCGGGAGAGGAGACAATCCCTGGTTGTGTGGCGGCCAATGTCCATGGCATGCAGAGGCCGGTCCGATAGGCCTTCCATCAGCAGGATTTGGTGTGCCGGGGCTGGAGCCGGGTTGACAGAGCTGAGCGGGAGGGGGCTCAGAGTGTCTGCATGGCCCATTGACTTCCTGGGCCTGTATTGGAGGGTGTATTGGCACCCGCCCAGAAAGCCAAGGACTGGGCCGATGCCATAGGGAGAAGCGTTGCACGCAAATATGACCGGCAACATCTTGTCAAACTGGGCAAGGATGTTGTTCGATGTGAGAAGCTCCTTTACTGCCTGGAATGCGGTGGCCTGCCACCGACCCCACACCCAGGGGGCCTTCTTGTTGAGCAGGCGGTATAGGGGTTCCATAAAGGCAGCTTTATGGGGAAGAAAGGAGTGATAAAAGTTCAGAAGCCCCAAGAAAGCCTGCAGCTCTGCCTTGGATGTGGGGCCGGAGCACTCTTGATGGCATGAACCTTGTTGGGTGCGGGGTGGATGCTGTCCGTGTCTACTGAGAATCCAAGGAACTCCACTTGGGGAACTCCCAGGAGGCACTTCTCCCCCTTCACCTTCAGGCCGGTGGAATCGAAACACTGTAGCATGGCACGTAGGCGGGTGGCAAATTCCTCCTCCAATGGTGTGGTGATTAAAACATCCTCGAAAAAGGGCCAGACCCCAGGAATTCCTTTCAAAAGAGAGCCCATCAGATTCTGAAAGATTTCCAGAGCCACGCTCACCCCAAACTGTAACCGCTTGACCCTGAACGCACCCTGGTGTGTGACAATGGTTTGGGCCTCAGTGGTTGGCTCATCCACTGGGAGTTGTTGATAAGCTTGAGCCAAGTCCAACTTCCCAAAGATTTTGGCCCCTGCTAGTGCCACAAGGACATGGCTGATGACCAGTACCAGATAAGCGTGGTCCTCCAGCGCCTTGTTGATCTTGCATTTATAATCTGCGCAGATGTGGACATCACCATTTGGTTTAAGCAGGGTTACGATGGGGGTCTTCCAGGTGGCGTGGGGAACTGGCTCTAACACTCCCTGTGCCACCAAATGGTCCAATTCCTTAATTTTTGGCTTGAGCACTAATGGAACTCTCCGGGCCTTGAGGTGGATGGGGTGCACCTCGGGGTTAAGTTGGAGTGATACCAGGGGACCCATGTACCGGCCGAGCATCCTGTCAAAGATGGCCAGGAACTCATCACACATGTTTCTGAAGTATGCGGACTGCATGTGGTGCACCCCGTTACTTTGAACCCCAAGGGCGCGAGCCAAGACAGTCCAAGCAGACTGATGAGCTTCCCTTCCACCACCACCAAGTCCAAGTGTCCCTCAAAGTGCCGGTACTTCACGTGGAATTTTCCCCGCCCTTTAATGGCCACCTTGTTCTTCTGAAAGTCCCGGAGGGCCTCAGGTGGGGACCCAGAGAGTCTCTTCCGAGATAATGGAGATGGAGGACCCTGTGTCCAGTTCCATCTTGCAAGGCTGCCCTTCTATAAACACAATCACTTTAATTTTGTCTGGGGTATCACAGGGCAAATTCAAGTACCTGATGTTGGTGGACTGCCGTAGTGTGTAGATCCTCTGACTCCTTGTGCATGGCGGTGCATCTCCTGGCTCCCGTAGAGCAGCAAGTGTGTGCAATGTGGCGGGTCCTGCCGCAGGCCTGCAGGTCGTGTCACAGAAACAGTAGGAGCGATATTTGTGAGCCTCTCTGCAACTGGTGTAGGGATGTGATGTGTTGGCCTTTGCTGGTTGAGCAGGAGTGGGCACTGATTGTTAGCTGTGGCAAGCCGGGCAGTGGATTTGGTGGGCCTTGTCTTCATCTGACGCCTCCAAAGCCAAGGAAACTGATGCCTGGTGTGTGGTGGGGTTTGACGCTGGGATTTCTTGAATGCTGTGGCCTCGCAAAGTGCCTTCACCAGGGTGAGTTATTCCAGCTCTGGGAGTTTTGGCTCCCAGAGGCCCATCACGGACCGTTCTAAGAGGGATTCATCCAGGTTTGTGAACTTGCAATTGAGGGCCAGCTGGTGCAGGTTGGCCACAAAGTCAGCGGCCGTCTCGTTAGGCTGTTGTTGGCACATGAAGAAGTCCACATGGCACATCATCTTTGTGGTTTTAGGCATGAAATGGTTGGTGAGTGCCTTGAGGAGGACTTTGTATGTGGACGACTCCAAGGTGATGGGTGCAATGAGGCCCTGGTGGCGATTCCACAGGCGATGAGCAGGAGAGCCCTCTTCTTGCCTGCGTCGTTGATGCCCTGGAACAGGATGTAGTATTTCAGCCATTCTACCCAAGTTTCCCAAAGCTCTGGGTGCAAAGGATTGAACTCCTGCAGATGTCCTGGAGTGGCAGCCATGGTCCCGGTAGCGATGCAATGTACACGGTTCTGGAGCTGGGTGCTGGGCTAGCTTAACAGGATCCCATCTTCATTGCCAGTGAAATATATTGAGTTCAAGATGCGTGTAGTGATCAGCTCATAGTTTAGTAGTGAATCAGCTCAAACTAAGGACAACTCTAGCAGGGCCAGAGCCCTGCTTATAATCCCATCAAACGGCACACCCAACACACACACACTCCCAACAATAGGCTATTACACAATCATTGCATCCTAATAGGTGGCTACCACGATCCTGATGGTCTATTGTTTTCCTCCCCAAGCTCACCCTTTCTCTGGCAGCACTGTGTTGCAGGGAAACTGTGTCAGTACATAACATAGGTGGTACTATAAGCCTCTGCATCTGATGAGGTCTTCCAGGGGGCATTGTGTACAAAAAGAATATCAGTGGGATGACAACAGATCCCTTAGGGTTCACAACAGAGTTGGGAGCACAAGCAAACATGGAATGGGCAAATAGACTACAGAATCAGCTGAGAAGGATCAACTGTGTCCAAAGGCAACTAAGAGTCACAGAAGATGAAGACAGAGTTAGAAAGACAGTCTGATTTAGCACTGAATAGATTATCAATAGTTTCGGCAAGGATGGTTTCAGTGGAGCACAGAAGAAGACAGATTGTAAAAAAAATCAAGAGAGGAATTGGAGGAGAGAAAGCTGAGAGAGAGCTTAATAGGTTTTGAGGCAGAGGATGGGTGGCAAACTCAAAGGTAGTTAGGATAGGGCAGGAAAATAATGAGAATATGGAAAATAAATGGAAGATTTAAATGGAGTACAGAAACAGCCAAAGGAGAGCAGTAGGTTATGTGGTGCGACTAATAAATAATGGGGGGGATCCAACCAGGATTCAGGAGGAAAGGATTAAAGGGACATGTGGAAAGGTGAGATGAGAATGCCTCAGGAGTCAACTTCTCAAATGTCACAGGGCATAAAAGAGAAAAGGATGTGGGAGGTTTAGCAGGACAGAGAGTTAGAAGAAGAGGGAAAAGGGTAAGAGGAGATGAGAGATCACAGCAGATAGTTTCATGTTTGTACAATGAGGAGACAAAATCCTAAGCAGAGGACTAGGATATTTGGTAGGTCATTAAATAAAAGGAACAGATAAATCCTAAATTTTATTAGAATTGGGACTGTATAGCAGCAATTTCCTTAAAGAAAATGCCAGAATAAAGGAAATGTTCAAGAGAGGTAAAGATAATGGTAAATGACAGCATTCTGACTGAGGAAGAGCAGTTCCAGAAGGAATGGGAAAAGAAAGAGAGGGAAACGAGAGGGTATTAGGTTCCAAATTCTATTCCAGCAATGCTTGAAGCAAATATTTCAGAATTTTTAAAATTACTTATTTCACACAAAACCAAGAATGTTTTATTTTTACTGTAAATCCAGTATTATAGAATATAGGGGTCATTGGTGTGATCTGAATGCTTCCTTGGGGACATGTAATATTTCCTCACACACATCTGGAGTTGTAGGTGAAGACAGGTAAAGGCATTTACACATCCATGTATTGTGAACACACCAGCTGCCTTAAGTCTACTTTGAAAGTGTCTGATTTAAGGCATATAAAATTATGAAATATATTGCTGTCCAGAAATGCTCTCTCAAGAAACCCTTACTGATGTTTTCAATTTCAAATAGAATTACCACAAGCATTACTAATGGAGAAATTCAAATTCTGTTAGCATGCAGAATTTCTCAACATGCAGTTTCCCAAATGAATTTCTAACACACCAAGAGCACAAGCTAGTTAACCTGAAGTATTTGGATTTAAGCCAAATCAGTCATATCCAAGTCAGTCATGCTAAATCAGCTTAAATTTCAAGTGTTTCAGCATCACTGGATGGGCAATAAACATTTCAATGAAATTTAGTATTCCTGTAGTTTCTGGTACAAACTGTACTATAAATAATGCAATACTGTCAAAGAAGAATAGAATATTGTAATATTTTTTTCCTAACAGCTATTACAGCTGAAAAGTTACCATAATTGAGTGAAATGCCTAACTTCAGGGATCAATAACAGAGCCAGAATTAAAATTCAAACAATTTTATTTCATATTTCTAAGCCCATTCACAATCCAGTCTACAAGCCTTTTCAAGTAAGTACTTTGATCTAAGCCCATTCACAATCCAGTCCTACAAGCCTTTTCAAGTAAGTACTTTGAATATGATACAAGTGGTCCCTCAGAAGGACATTGGCACAGGATGGTATACCTGCACTCTAGTGATGGCACAGACAAAATTGGTTTAGTAACACTATCGCGCAAGTCTTCTGAGCACCAGAAGGCATCCTGGAGTCATTTTGGCTGTCCTATAGTCAACAGTGCCAGCCCAGCCTTATGGGCCCAATATTTGATAGCTAGCTTTAATGAGATAATTGCAAGTGACAGCAAGAAGTAAAAGATTGTCATGTAGATGCATCCAAATGCATCAGTCTTTGGAACCCAGCAATGCCTGTCCACAGGCTTTGAGTATATTGAGCATTATCACAGAACAGCCTCCGCATTTCAGTTCTGAAGGCTTTAAACAAAAAGAGTCAAATCATTTCATCAGTAAAGGAACACATTATAGTGCATATATGCATTATAGCCAGTAAGTGGTTCAGTCAGCGAACCATTGTCAGTCACAGAACCATTTTTGTATGCTAAGCTATGTTAAATATTGACCCCATAAACCATTTTAGTGCGTCTTTATTCCCCCCCACACACAGTGTACATTTTCCTTTTGATGGCCTCCAAGTCCTTTTTTTTTGTTTGCTCTTTTCTCCACTTTATGTTTACTTTCTTTATTTAAAAGATCTATAGGTGTTTGCCTTTCTTGTTTCTTACATTCTCTTCCCAAAAGGTAAGCATAGGAAGAACCAAACAATATCTACGGAAAACTTCAAGAAAATGGTGCTGAATAATGCAATACATCTCTGTGCCAAGAGTTTGACTCAGTTCCCTACAAAGCTGATTTTAAGTATGCTTGCCTCAGAACTGCTTTCCATTTATCTCTGACTAGTACATATAGACAATTTGACATGCTTACCATCCCTCTCTGAAACTTTATGGGCTTGTCAGACTTATGAAGAAGCCTTAATCCAGAATCTCCTCTCTCTCCAAAGATGCACAAGTAAACTGCAGAATCTGTTCCAGCCTTTTCCACTTGTCCCGTGTACACATAAACCTGGTAACTCAGAACTAGAGAAAGTAACCAACAATTTAAAAGATGCAAGTAATTTGAAAACACACAAAGAGAGACAATGGTGACACTTTACTTTCAAGTTCAGGATGAAGCACAACATGTAACTGCTTGCAATACTGTAAAAGGGGTATTATTGTGAAGCTTATTAATGATGGGTGTGATCCAGCCAAAGTTAAGTATTTAAGGCCTCTGGGGCCCTTTCCCCCCTATGCAAGCAGAATGAATTTCTCCTTGTTCAGTTGTGTGCATGTGGGGGGAATGGCAGTTTCCCTCTGAAGCTACACCCTTAACTATATTCTATGCCGTTCCTGAGGGTCATCTGAATGGTTGGGGGATCACAGAGAGTTGTAACAGAAAGGGGAAACTGAGTAATAAGACATATATAATTCAGTTTGCAATTACGACTTTGACTGAAATATAATATAGTATTTACTTGGATAAAGACATTTTCCTTTTTCCTCCACTGGAAGTTCACATAGAGTATCTCTATTCCCTCGACTCCATGACAACCACTTATTTGCTGGGAAGTTCAGAATTTTCCCGCTCTTTATGTGTTGTAGTGTCACCTGGGAAGGAAGTAGCAGTAAGATCCTTTAATGTATTTGTAGTTTCTATCGCTGCTACTGTGATAAAAAATATTAAAATATATAATTTAAAATTGCCAGGGTCTATCACAGTAACCAATACTATATTATAGTATTTTCCTGGAAACAGTCTAAATAATATAAGCCATTCAGAGAAGAACTCCTTAATATTGTTGGTCTCAGTGAGAAGCACTGATGTCAAGTGTTAAAAAGCGGGATTAAAATAAATATTTTTCTGTTATTGTGCAATACTTTTGCAAGAGTAATTTTGACTTAATGCCTAGAACTTTGTGTGTTTATTTCTTGTCCCGGTACCGACTGGGACCGTTCCCCTGGTCTCCCGGGGGCGGCGGGAGAGGAGCTCCAGCCTGCCCCTACCGCCCGTTCTCCCCCTTACCTGTCCACTGGGGTCGGCCTTTCCACACAGGCAGCCCGGCCTCCCGTCGGCGGTGTGGGGACGGCCGAAGAAGCGACGGTGACGGCCGCCACCGCGGGCGGGGAGCAACAGCCACTGGATGAAGCCGTCGGGAGACGCAACACCGGGGACGCCCTCCCGAGCGTACGCCCCAGAGCGAGCGGGCGCACAAGAACCCAGCCCCGCACAGCACAAGCGGCTCGAAGGAACGCCGCCGAGGACAACACCACCCTACAGTGCTTCGAGCAGCCAGGGGAGGGCGGGGCATGGCAGGGTGGGGTGGCGTCTTTGCCTTTGGGCAGGGGCGGGGCCCAGGTGCTGGGAACGTTGGGAGGGCTGGGGGAAATAAAAACACACGCGGAGTGAGCTGATGAGGAGGCTCTGAGCTGGCTGGAAGCTTGGCAGTTCTGGTGAGAGAGAGAGCACAGGCTGCCTACGCCAAGGCTCAGGCAGACCCAAAGGGGGTGACGTAACCCCCAGCCGGGTCTGTATCTGAGGCAAGCTCTGTTCCGTGCGGGCATCCCTTCCAGGCTGAACCTGGCAGTCCCAGCACCTGCGCCATAGGCGTAATCTTCGTGGGGGCGGCGGGGCTTCAGCCCCCGCCGAAATTTTCAGGAAGGTACTCAGCCTCCCCCGGGAGCCACCCTTGCTCCTAGCAAAGCAATGCCTCTGGCCCAGCCCCAGGCCCCCCCCCCCGGGAAATTGGAAAGTCTACACCCTTGCGCCAGACCCACAGATGCCCGGGCACTACAGGGGGCAACACGGCGGCGAGCAGCAACCCCGGGCGGGAGCTACGAGAGTCTCACATTTCTAGAGTTCCACATGCTGATTTACAGGAGGGTAAACTTTACTGCATGCCAGAACACACATTGTTCCAGCTTGTTACTCGTTTCCTCAAGTGAACATCATCCTTTGAAATCCAGAAGCTACTCTGATAACCCTTGGACTCTATTGGAAAGAAAAGTGTGTGTGTGTGGGGGGGAAAGTTGGAGAAATTAAGTCCATGAAATACTTGGAGATGAACTGAAATGTTTCCACTCCTGCCTAATTTTTGTTTTCCTAGAGCTGAGGTACTTGAACTGTTATTCAAAGTTGGCTTTAAAGCTAGACTTTGTGAGTGTAACTAATATATCAGAAACAAACATATAAATGTCTACAAAGCTACCAGACAAGATCTAGTCCAGAATGAATACAATGCAGTAGGCATGTGTATAGATAATTTATGTGGGTTTGCCTCATTTTAGGTATTAGATATGTTTTCTGAATTGCATTTTAAACCATTGTTGAACACAGATAATGTTTACATTGGTTTCAGTGGTAAACATATTTGGACCTATAACTCTGTCTACTAAACAACTGGAATGAGATTTCCAATTGCATAATCAATGCAAATTAGATAATTTCCACATTCAAATGCTCATTGAAGACAGCATCTAATTTAAACCCATGGCTCAATAAATGATACATCCAAACCTTGCATCATTCTTTAAATTAAGCAAGTATAGATTGGTTTGAGAACCACTGTGATAGTATGACTACCATGACCAGATGCCTTGTAAAAGGCACTGTACAAAGCTTCTGTATGAAGAGTGACCAAGCAGAGAAGGGGAATAATAACTATATGGCCAATGAATGAGCCATATTGTTGTTATAATTCTATCATCCCAGTTCTGAGGCTGGTAATTTCCCTAAGGTCATTTACAATGAAATATACCTTAAAGTAAATCTCATGTTCCATAAAAGCCACCAGGATGTACTGGTTCAAATATTAGACTAGCATCTGGGAGCCCAAGGTTCAAATCCCTATCTGCTTTAAAGCTCACAATTTCCCCCCTCATGCTGTAGCAGGAGGTTTGAGATAGAATCCAAGCCAATCTATCTCTAAGATTGTGCTTATTTAAGACTAAAGCTGTGATCACACACACTAAATAATCCACTTTCAACCGACTTTCAGTGCACTTTCCAACTGGATTTTACTGTGTGAACTGGCAAAATCCAGTAGGAAACTGCATTGAAAGTGGATTATTTAGTGTGTGTGACCGCAGTCGGAAGTGCCAAATAGATATTATGAAGATCATTTGACTTTAAAAGCCAAGTGCAAGTGCACACAGTCTTAGATTTGGATCAGGGCTGTACTAGAAAGGGGATGTCTGTTTTGGCCCCATCACCAATAGATTACTACATCATTAATCTATAGTAAACTCAATGACCAATTGACACCCTTTTTATAGCTAACATAAATGTTCATATAATATGATTTATTAATGGTACTGGCAATATTCCTTAATGGCACAGTCCATTTAGAAAATCAAATGAGCCTCCTAGTATGCAATTGGAAATAAAATATATTGATTGGGCTTTCATTTAGTGCAGCTTAGACTCAGGGATCAGGATATGAAGAAACTCTTGTATTATATTAACTACCAATTCTATTCCATTTTAAAAGATCCACTTGTCATTGGTTACAGAGAAAAATTATGCTTATTTTTCAAAGTGAAGAATGTTGTAGGAACACTGCTGCTTTAAAAATTGTCCTTTTGTTAAAGGTTTGTTTAAATTATTAATGACATGAGGCATTAATTAAGTATAAGAGCAATCATAGTCTAGAATGTTACCTTTTCTATCATCCATTCTGGATGTTTCCTTGTCCCATCATAGCCTATTCGAATTTTGTATATGCTTCCAATATGTTTCATTTCAACCTGAATTGTAAGAAATAAAGAAACAGATGCAACTTATAATAACTAGGGATGGGCACAAACCAGGAAAATGTGGTTAGTTTTGGTTTGTACTTCGTGGTGTGCCTGGTTCATGAACTACAAACCTTCACAAACTTTTGAGAGTTAAACAAATTGGTTTGGTTTGTGAGGTTCATGATACAGGTGAACCCCTCCTCCAGTGTGCTTGAGACACCAAACTCACAGGGGATCCCCAACTGATTTTCTTCTGCCTGCCCTCCATGTTTGGTGAAGATTGGATTTATTGGGTCTGAGTTACGCCTCCCCCGAAGAAGGTGCCCCATCCTCCATTGTTTTCAAAGGATTAAGTTCAAACCAGAGAATCTCTCAGTAGCAAGCCCAGAAAAACCAGTGCAATGTACTAGTGCCCAGCAGAGGGATGTACTAAAAGGAATGGTAAACATCTTGACTTAGCAGAGACAGTCTGTCTGGAAATGTATCCATTCACAAACCACAATGGGCCTCCATGTACAGCTTTAAAGTTCGTGGAAAATTCATGCCAGTTGACCTGTCACAAACTTGACTTAGCGAAGCACAAACCAGCCCAACTTTAGTTTGTGAGCCAGTTCATGCCCATCTGTAATTACAAGCTTGCGTCAGGAAATTTGAAACTGGCTTTTATAATTATTGGCATTATCATGGATAAGAACAGAGAATCCAGGAAGATAAGTAACATGTAGATTCAGGGATCGTACAGCAGCTGCTTCTCTTTGTTTTATTAATCTTCTTGTTTGATAAACAACTGACAGGCTATAAGTATCTTTTGCATCAACAACTAACAAGTCTATATTGTACGTAACCCAGGATTCCTTAATCTTACAAAAAGTGTGATGCAGCCTCAGCACCCCATGGAAGGGAAAGGGGTACTTGTGACAGTAGTCTTCAATCTTTCTAAACTGTGATACGCTTTATGGGGGCATAAAGGTGGGGTATAAACTTTTGTAAATAAATAAAAATAACAAATAACTTGAATATAGGGAAAGGAGTAGGATTAAAGGTGAGTTCAGGTTTGAACTGATTGGTGGACTGATATATATGTCCATCCATCCATCCCAAAGCCACCCTAAAAATGATAGAGCCCTAATAACGCTAGAGATCTCTCATAAGAATTCCTCATTTTGATCTCATGACCACTGCAAATGCAAAGTCATTTACAGAAGCAACAGATCCTCCAAACATGGACTACCCCCCCAGGGAAAACCTACCAATGACTGGGAGCAGGGTAATCTTGGAAGCAAGTAGAAATGGTGCCATATATGGGTAGGAAGGAGCACCTTGCCATCTTATACTCTCCCCAAACCCACTTTGAGAATCATCTTTAAGGAAATATCATACCAAAGAAGGTTTGAGAAACTGCAGAATAGAGTGAGGGGAAACCCAAAAGGTAGACAACAGCAAAATGATGGCATGCAAAAGTCCCTGCCATGCTGTAGATTTTTTTTTTGGGGGGGGGGGGCACATAGCACTTTCATGTGGAAGCAACTCTAGTTAAAATAGTGTATGCTGGGTATAAGTGTGCAGGATAGAGATTCTCCTTTCCTTTTTCTGTCTTTATAATTCTCTTTGGTGTGACCTGTTAAGATAATGCCAAGGCTCACTTGTTTCTTGACCCAATAGTTGAAGACTATATGTTTGCACATGAGTGAAGAAAATAGGTAGGCCACAAAACCCAGGAGAAACAGTCAGAAAAGGCTCGAAAGGCCAGCACTATAAAAGAGAAAGGGGAGGTTAACTGTAAGATGTCAGGCCGGTCATGGAGCTATTTTACTTATTTATTATTTCTATGCCAGTGGATTGGACACTTGGCAAGCATTCCTGATGTTCAGAAATCAAAATTCTTATTTTCCTGCAAGCTAAAAAAACCTGCATGGTGGATGTTGCTTTATTTTGCTATATAATTTCTGTACATCTGACAAACTGAGTTTATTTTAAGGATGCCTGGCCTTTAGGCTGTGAAATCCAGGGAAAGAACTTCTATCCCATTTTGCTCCCCACATGGGACCCGAAGTGGCTTGTTGCATTATTCTCCTCTCCTCCACCCTATTGTCACGACAAAAACCTCATGAAGTAGGCTAGTCTGAGAGACTGTGATGTGCCCAAGGTGATCCTAGGAGCTTCCATGGCAGAGCAGGGATTTGAACCCAGTCGGTCTGAGGTCCCACTCAGGCCCCCAACCACTATTCTACTCTGGTTCTGTCAGCAGTAACAGATGTCAAGGAGTACATGTGTGTACATGTACATGTGTCCATATAACATGCATGCATATTTGTGTGAAATTTAAGACTTGCTTTGTTCAGCCTAATAGCAGGACTGGGCCTGTAAATAAAGCACAAAATCCAGCAAGTACTTGTCCTGTACAAAACCAATTTATCTCAGACAGAATTTATCACAGAAAGAGGTGCAGAGGAGCTCCATTGCAATATATTTCACAGCAGCACTGCTCGTTTGCATGAGCCCCCAAACACAGTCTGATGGCAGTTTGATTTTTGCAAAATCCATGGGGAAAATGTATTTTTGTAGAAGAGAATGTAGGGTAAGACGATGCTGTAACGGTGGGGATTTTAAATAGAGAAGCTACTTAAATAAGTGCTTTGAGATAGAAAGTGGTGATGAGAGATTGAACTGTAATAGGAAAAGAAAGACAACATGACAGAAGAGGCCGCCAACAGCTTTTTTTCATTCAGGAGAGCAATCATTTGAGAAATAATCTGACAGGAGATCTGCTTTTTAAGTGTCTGAGAACCTCTTCTTGTACTGTAATATACAATACATCAAATTTTATTTTCAGTTTAAATAATAGTGGTAGTTTAACTTCAAAAAACCCCAAGATAAATGAAATAGAGCTAGATTAGAAAAAGTGTCTTTCATTCTTAAGGTATCACAGAATGCTTTGCAAAGTAAAAGCAAACTGTCTGTAACCACAATGTTAAGGTTACATCCAGGGGTAATTTCATAGAAAAAGAGCTGCAGGAGCTTATTAGCATAATTTAGTAGCATATGCCATACCCCCTGACATCACTGGAAGTGTGCACCAGCCCCTCTGACAGGCAGAAGCACCTGGGATCCATTCTTTCCCCCCTCTCCCTTCCCTTCGCCTCCAAGTTGGGCGAAAGAAAAGGGGAGGGGGAGGATCTCAGGCACTTCTGCCTGACAGAGGTGCTGGCGTGCCCACAGCCAGCCTGGGTGAATTATAGAATCATAGACTCATAGAGTGGGAAGGGACCTCCAGGGTCATCTAGTCCAACCCCCTGCACAATGCAGGAAATTCACCAATACCCCCCACACACCCCAGTGACCCCTCGAGGATCACTGGGGGCCAAACTGGCCTGGAGAAAAATTGCTTCCTGGCCCCAAAGTGGCGATCAGCATTCCCTTGGGTGTGTAAGAAAGGGCCACAAGAACTAAGCACTGATGCAACCCTTCCTGCTCTACCTCTCGTGATTTGCCTAAGTTCACACAGTCAGCATTATGATCCTTTTATAGTTGAAAGCATGATATAAATGCAAAGGACTATTTGTAAGATTATCTGTAAGACACAAGACCAGGACGCATCTCACTTCTGGCAATCACTTGGAGAGACCCTATCACTCAGCTTCCATTGCCCCACACACACCCCACACTGGAATAAGAACATAATATCATACACTGCAATAAAGCCCCTACAACTGTATACAGAAATACTGAGCTTCCCTACCATTTGCCACAACTAGCCCACCACACAACAAGGATCAAGACTCCTAAGTGGACCAACAGACAGGCATACACTCATTTGAGAAACTGAGTATTACACTACAACACCTCTGGAACATTACAGATCAGTAGAGGCAGCACTGCACAGTGGTCAGAG
>NW_015176461.1:663463-705970 GCF_001447785.1 Gekko japonicus | reverse complement strand
CGCCCCCTGCAGCCATCGCAGCTGCTGCCGAGAACAGTGGCGGTGGCCATAAGTTTTTAAAGAGCCCCGAAGGAGAGCTGGGGGAGCCAGAATGACCTCTCGTGTGAGAGGTGGAATTTGCCCCTTCGAGTCCAAGGCCACCACCCCGGGGCTCAGGGAGGCAGGAGAACGTTTCGCCCCGCCTGCCCCCCGTGGGCGTTGCAGTTGCTGCCGAGAACAGAGGCAGCATCCATAAGTTTTTAAAGAGCCCCAAAGGAGAGCTGGGGGAGCCAGAATGACTTCTCGTGCGAGAGATGGAATTTGCCCTTACGAGTCCAAGGCCACCACTCCGGGGCTCAGAGAGGCAGGAGAACATTTTCCCCCGCCCCCCTGTGGACATCGCAGCTGCCCCCGAGAACAGTGGCAGTGGCCATAACTTTTTAAGGAGCCCTGAATGAGAGCTGGGGGAGCCAGAATGACCTCTCGTGCGAGAGGTGGAATTTGCCCCTACGAGTCCAAGGCCACCACCCTGGGGCTCCCCGCGCGTTTTTGCCCCGCCCCCCCCCCGCAGCCATCGCAGCTGCTGCCGAGAACAGTGGCAGTGGCCATAACTTTTTAAGGAGCCCTGAATGAGAGCTGGGGGAGCCAGAATGACCTCTCGTGCGAGAGGTGGAATTTGCCCCTACGAGTCCAAGGCCACCACCCTGGGGCTCAAGGAGGCTGGGGAACGTTCCCCTCCCTGTGTCCCAACTGACAGCTGGTGGGAGCAGAGGGTGGGGCTTATGTGCCCTCCCCCTGGGCTCCTGACTGGCGGAGCGGTGCTCTGGTGCGCTCCGGCAGGAACCAAGGCCTGGTTACATCAGTAGCATTCACCCCTAAGTTATATACACTTAGTTTGATCTCCTCCTTTTCTACCTATCCAAATCATTATAACTGCTTGGCAGGATTCAGGGATGTGTCTGTGTGGATAGAATCCCATTGTGCTGGCGGCCCACTAGTGCTGGTGCAATGTCACAGAAGCTTAGATGGCATCCTATGTGTTTCCAATAGAGAGAGAAAAAATCACTGAATGGCATTGTTCAGTGAGAACATGATTACCATTAGAGTTGATGATGGTAACACCAGTCACAGAGCTGTGCACTGTTGATACCACGTGTTAACCATGCATGGGAAAAGGCAAACCACCAACAGCTATGCCAGCATACCTCCACATGTTACCCTGCACTACCATCTCCACACTGAAGATAAAGCGTATGCTAGAGATGGACTAGCTGTTTTAATTACAGGTGGGCCACCGGTGAACAGGAGCAGAAGCAAGACCCAGAAACTCTACCAATTACTCTGAGGCCACTTAGCTCTGACCCATAACTGGCATCTGGCAATGATAACTCCTCCCAGACTGTCTCCTCTTAGACTGCTACCACTTTGTGGGAGGAAACAATAAATGAGCAGATGCCCATTATTGGCACCATTGAGCTGATTGGCACTGCAGTACTGGCTTGTAGGTCCACAGGAGCTGCTCAATGTAGTTTCTGTGGCCATTTTCACTTTGTAGTCTTCTTCTGACCTGTGTGAACCACATTAGAGAAGCCAGTTGGTCTGAAACTCACATACCCTAGGGATCCTGTGGAGGGGTTTCAAATCTGTTCCAATCTACACTGCAAAAAAATTCTTGATAGGAAACAGTGCCCCTGGAAAGAGAAGGATATTTTTAAAAGGCAAAAAAAGTAGTAAGAATAATACACTAAGAAAACCACAAGTGCACATTCACACAGCACCCTATCATCTCCTTAGTAGTTCACTGAGAACAATCAAGGAGAATGGAAACAGGAAATAAGTATTGTAGTTCTGCCATAAAGAAATATGGGCCATTTGTGAACCGTAGGGAAATGTGGATCAGTCACCATTTGGACTGCAACAAAACAGAAAAGGAGTCAAGGCACCATATAGTAATTTTCTCAGTGGGCCATGGTTGGAATTCCCATTGGCCCAGGTGAGAAAACCAGCCACAGATACAAGTGAAAAGAGAAAGCCCTGCGGTGCAGCTCAGGTTTAGCACACATGAGGTCCCAAGTTAAAAACATGAATGTCATCACTGACCAGAAGGGGATTGTAAGTGCCTCCCCACAGGCATTCCCAAGACATTTCATTGTCAGAGGATAGGCCCACAAAGACACCACCTTTAGCTGATTAGTTGTCTATCTGTTTCCCTTGTAGCTCCACATCTACCCATGCCTCATCCATGTCCCTTAGGTTGTTTACTGCTGAGGATGCTGGAAGACTTCATTGCCCTGCTCCATGCCCTACACCACAACTATAGTTCATCATATCAGTAAACAGGGGAGTTGTGAACAAGCTCTGTTTCCCTTCATGGGGGAAAAAGTAAGCAAAAAAGTGGTCACCCCCAAGCCTAGCCCACTGATGTCCCAATACACAGAGTCCCAATAATGCAGCACAGGTGTGGGTGGGTGGGTGATAATTCCAGCAGCCATACAGGGTTTGGATCTCCTGACAAATGCTCCCTCTAAGCTGAGGAGTCTTGTGAGCAAAAATTCTACTTTGTGAGCTACTGGCATTAAAGCTGTGAGCGAGTGATCTGGCTACTGCAGAAAGTAGTTTGCTCTGGAGCCATCCTTCCTGAGCGAAGACAAAAATGTCTGAGCTGGAGGCTAAGAAACTGAGGGCTAGCTCACACTAACTCAGCTTAGAGGGAACACTGCATCCTGACCTCAGTATGTTCTCCTCACTGTGTAGAAAACTGTTCTGAGAATATACATTTAATCAATTTATATACTATGCTGCTCAATTTTAAAAAATGCTGAAGAGTTTCACACTAAAATTACATGAGTAATTGGAACATCATGGCTCATGGCGTCCCCCTTCTGACTTCTGACCTCTGACCTTTTCCTGATATGCAATGGAGAGTGCGCAATTTAGTCCTTCATGTATCCTGTGAGTTGTAAATGTTTTTAGCTTCTGTTGTTTTAATTTATCTGTTTTATAGCACTTTGTGCCTTGTAAGCCGCCCTGAGCCTGCGTGCGGGGAGGGTGGGATAAAAATGGAATGAAATAAATAAATAAATAAATAAAACCTAACTTTGAAACCCAATAAAGCTATTCAATAAAATGACAATAAACATCAGAAGATAAAATATGAACTAGATTCAGCAACGATAAAATAATTTGATAGTAAATTAGTAACATGACAGCAGCAGCAGCAATCACAATTTAAAAAACATTAAAACAGTGAAATGGGCCTGCCTCTGGAAGGGAGGCAGTTGGGAATACTGGGCATAATAAACAGCAAATATGGGCAGAGCTACAGCTCCTATCACAGCCAATGAAGTGACATTGTCTCAACAGAATGAAATTGGTTTAGATCAAACTGTTTAGGTTACTTGGGTTAAAGCACTAATTACACTGGTTCATACATTAGTAAATTTGGCAACCACTTAAATATTGTGGGGTACAGGTATGCAAATATACACACCACTGTGTATGTAACCTTGTAGAAAAAAATAATGGCAGTTGGGATAAGCATACAGAATTGCTTGCACCACCCCCATATGACCTGGTTATTACAAGGGTTGGGCACGGACTAAAGTTTGTGATGAACTTCGTCCAGTTTGTGGTTTGCAAAGTGAAGTTTGTGGCAGGTCGACTGGCATGAACATTCCATGAGCTTTCAAGCTGTTCCTGAAGGTTCCTGCTGGTTCATAAATGGATTCATTTCCAGACAGACAGTCTCCACTCAATCAAAACCAAACTTCAAAGCAATGGGGGATGGAATTCTCCAGCTTTGGAAACACTCTGGTCAGTTTCAAACTAGTCATGGCATTTCAAGAGGTTCTTCCCCCTTTGCTGTCATTCCTGTGTTCTCTTCTCACTTTCTTGCAGAGAGCTTGCAAAATCCCCCCTCCCTTGCTTGGATTGATTGTGACTCTGCTTTGAGAGCAGTCCTTTTAAGCTTGCAATGCCAGTGGCATTGGGTTCTACTGGGCATTCTGCACATTGTAACTGCAGGGATTTTCTGGTTTGACATTAGTCCTCCTTTTGCTTGCATTGCCACAGTGGCACTGGGTTCTGCTGGGCACTAGTACATTGCACTGGTTCTGCTGGGCCTGCAACCTCCCCACCCCATCCCATTTGGAGTGTGATTCTATGCTTCACATCAGTCCTGTTGAGCTGGCATTACCACAGTGGCACTGGGTTCTGCTGGGCACTAGTACATTGCCCTGGTTCTGCTGAGCTTGCAAAAAAAGGAATGAAAATTTACCCATATGTTATTAACTGTTGAACAAAGCTGCACACTCTTTAGTGTGCATACTGTTTGCATATGAAATACATTGGCAGGTTGATGGTGGCTGGTAGGTAAACTACATGATACCATCATCTGCAGCTACAACAGAACAACATGCAGTCTTCTGCTGTGAAGTTACCCTGTCAGGACACTTCTGGGCAGGCTGAATCACAAACTGAACCAAACTGCAAAAAATGTGGTTTAGTCTCATCCCCACTTGTCATCGATGGCAGCAAATCAGAATGAAGAACTCAGGGAACAATAAATTCTGTAATTAAACAGAAGTTCAGCATTCTCTGGCTTTCTGTGTTCACACTAATCAGCTAAATCCTGGTCCTATTCCTTCTCTTGTCTTTAGTGTATGTTTTATGGGGATAAGTATGGAGCCCTTAGTTATAGTGACCCTGAAACCAATCTAGGTCAACATGAAGAACATGAATAAGCAATGTACCAAGGCATAGTTGCTTCTTTTTGAAAAAAATCAATATCCTCAGCACACATTTACTCTAGATGGTATCTAATTTGTGGCTGGTCATTATACTTATATCTTGGGAAATTCAGATATACTGATGAGAGGTGAAGAAAGCTGCAAACATACTATTACCTAGATTGAGTATGAATTATTCACTAGCAGAAAGAGAGGAAATCCCAAAGGTCTTTAAAACATACCACATATATGTTTCAAACGCAAACATCTTCATAGTGTTTATTGTTGTGCTTTCATTATACTAAGCACATTAAAATACATTTACTGGAGCCAAGAATGCAACAAGAATACAATACCATAACCATCTAACCCATTCAACACCTTCAGTTGCTATTCACAATATTATTTTAGAGCAGCAACATGTGCTTCTGCAAAAAAAAAAAATGAGTGAAAGGCCTTTGGTATTCTTCTCTCATCCAGTCTATCAGAAACAACTGCACATTTATTAGGTAATTGGATGACCTTTGGAGAAATACAGCAATTTTGTTTTTCTGATCTTGACAGGAGCCGCAGGTTTTCAAGATAATCTAGTTGCAAATTCAAACTTTGTTGGGGTCTGACATTATATCAAATCACTCAGTATTATCAGTTCCTCGCCTAAAAACAGAGACCCTGCTAGTTTTCTGCATGTGCATTTTGCTTATCCAGTGCTCTTTTTGTAGAAAAAGCCCAGCAGGAACTCATTAGCATATTAGGCCACACCCCTGACAGCACAGCTCATCAGCACATTAGGCCACACCCCCATGTTACCAGAAGTGTGGTTATCCAGCCACACCCACCTTTTGTTTGTTATTCTGTTTACCTTGTTTGTTAAAACTCAGGGCTTTTTTGTAGCAGGAACTCCTTTGCATGTTAGGCCACACACCCCTAATGTAGCCAATCCTAATGAGTTTCTCCTGTTGGGTGTGGCCTATTATGCTAATGAGTTTCTGCTGGGCGTGGCCAACTTGGGAGCCAGCCAGAACTCCGTTCCTGTGCGTTCCTGCCCCAAAACAGCCCTACTTATGGCTGCATTACTTCATGGGCTTGAAATTTTAAGGTTGCATTAAAAGACCCTGCATTGCAATATACAAGCTTCTGCAATCTATTAGAAATGCTTTGCTGAAAAAATAAACTTCATAGAACTAAGCCTTTTATCCTGTGCTGTGGGAAGCAACAGTGTTATCACTCTTTACAGACCCAGCCATGAAGTACCTCTTTTATAGCAATGCTTCCAAAAGTATATGCAAAATGACATTTCAGTAGCAAAAATCCTGCATGTGATACGTACTTTCATGAGACAAGGTGTGTACTTTCTTTCCATTACCTATGATTTGTGCAGAGGCACATTGTTTTAAAGATTAGTTTCCAACCAATTGCCTATAACTAATTGCCTCAAAGAAAACAATTAGCTTTTTCAGTTGTTCCTGGTCTGGCAAGATATGACAGAAAAGAATATTCCCTTTGCCGTTTGCAATATACACTTAGCTGATTTACTGGAGAATCCAGAGACATTAGGGATATATTGGAGGCAGTAAACATAGGGGAAAACATTCTCCAAACCACAGGAGAATAACCTTTTAAGATGCAGCAAAATAATATTCTCAGCTTTTGCCAGCTACCTGAAATTCATTCTCCATCCCAGGCAGAAACAGCTGTTCTCTGTTTTCTTTGCCAAGGGTTATTGGTCCAGCAATTCCTTCATCTCCATATATCCAGAGAGTGACATTTGCTTGGGTTCCTGAGTTTCCTGTCAGCAGTGACACTTTCCATTTATCATTTGAAAGGAAAGGAAACTTACCCTCTTGGATATTTTTCGTTTCCTCTGTGAAGTACAAAATGTCAATAGTAGATCAGAATCATCATGATGCTGAAGGTCTCTTTCAGAATACATAAGGGTAACAAGTGAACAAGAATAGAAGAATCATGTGTGTGTGTGTGTGTGTTTAAGTCAAATCACAGTGCTCTGGTAACCTGACGAAGCTAGAGAGAAAAACTTGGAAAAGATAGCAAAAGTAATGGACAGAGAAGAAGAAGAGGAGAAGAGATTGGATTTATACCCCGCCCTTCACTACCCAAAGGTGTCTCAGAGCGGCTTACAAACTCCTTTCCCTTCCCCTCCCCACAACAGACACCCTGTGAGGTAGGCAGGGCTGAGAGAGCTCTTGACAGAAACTGCTCTTTTTCAAGAACAGCTGTGCCAGAGTTATGGCTTGCCCAAGGTCATCCAGCCAGGTGCAAGTGGAGGAGTGGGGAATCAAACCCGGTTCTCCCAGATTAGAGTCCGCTCACTTAACCACTACACCAAACTGACACCATGGCCATCAGGGTGTTCTGAATTCAGCATGTAGCAACTGTCTCATGTGATGAACTCTCCACAACTTGATCTGTCAGTATCATTACATTTATTTTTTTTAAAAAAGCTGTAATGGTGGGAAGAACATCATCCAGCCCCCTACATACGAATAACGGCACCTGTCATTTTGTGATATCTGCCATGGGTATAATATGGAACCCTATGGTTTCAGATGTCAAATTCTGACATTGAAAGCAGTTTCTCACATTTATAGCAGACGTTTTCTGTAGGCATTTGAGGGACACTTCTGCCCCTAATATGACAGACGAGCATTCCCAATTATATAACATTTAAGTGTAAATGTGCCACTGAAAAGTATTGTTTTTATCTGTGTTATGGCAGGTATGTTACATCATAAGATATGCATCTCTATGAATTGTAGGTCTAGAAGTCAGGCCCTATTTACAATGGCTGTAAACACTGGCAGTGGATGTCTCAAGGTAATGAACTATTGAGATCAAATGAAGCATGCATCCCACTTCGGCGGGAGGGTGGGGTAGAAATTTAATAAATTAATAAATAAAATTTCTGGCTGATGTCCATCTGATATCTACAACCTGACATCTGAAAAACTGAGCATTCAATAAAGGGGCAGAATGAGATAAAGCATCTGGTTCTTTGCTTTAAAAACCTTTGCAAGCTAATTACAGATTACGTGAATCATTTATTTCTCAGGGAATGAGGGTGTGTGCGAAAATTCTGATTCAGAACCTGCTAGTGTCAGGAGTAGCAAATGGAACTGACAGTGATCTTGTGAAACTTGGCATTACAAAGTGGGTGAGGGACATGGGGAACAGAAGCTCTCAAAGTGTTATTCCACTTCATGTGTGAGATAGCATTTCTACTGTTAGAATAAACACTTTCCTACTTCCACAAAAAAGGTGGGAATGTGTAAGTACTGATTAACATTTATAGTGTGGAAGCCTTAATGTGTGCTGAAAACAGACTCCTTTAAAAAGTATGTCAGTTTTTTTTCAATATAAACCTGAACCCAGCAACATAAAATCCTTAAAAAACATGCTTAATTGAAACATATAAACAGCTACATAGATATTATTAGAACTTCCGGTGTGTTATCTTATATCAAGGACAAATCAGAGAAATATTAAGAAACAATCTAAGGTTCTGTTTTTACAGTTCTTTTTGATGTGGAAAATCAGTCCAAGAGTATTTCACAACACCTGATTTGTGTGCTATTTTATTCAAATATGTTCCCTGCTACAGTGTGACAGCCAATATTTATCATATCAAGGCAAACAATTGAAAACTGGAGTTTGCCCAGAGGTAGGAAAAACCAATCAATTCTTAGCAGGTATTTAAATAAAATGAGGGTCTTGTGAGTCCAAAAAATCGAACACAAATTGCGTTAATAAAAAATGTATATTTACTATCTAAACTTGATGTTGTAAAATCAACTGTTGATAAGTTTAGCACATCCAAAAGTGACACTGAAATTAGGCCTTAGGGAAGTAGCTGGTAACAATAGGAATATGCAAGGTTTTCTATAGCAATGGTTTGGTAAAAAATGCAACCTCTGTTACTTTAATGCAAATGTATTGTAATGTGTGGCTGAAATGTCTTCTTTACATGTGTATTTGTTCCTACAGAATTTATTTAATTAAGGCTGATACTTGTCATTTCCTCAAATAGCACTTCTGGAATAATTCATGTTGATGAATACTGTTGGAAAACATTTACATAACCAATATAGATTTTTCTGGAAAGATCCATGAGCAGCTGTACACTAACAGATCTATTATGAAAAGTCTACCTGCAGATTCCTTACAAGTTCAATATAGTGTTCCACAGAGATCCCTGTGTTGGTGGGGTGGATCCAACCTTCCTTCAGAGCCTTCCTCAAGTCTAACATTCCTCCAAATTATGTTGATCTTCTTTTGGAGGAAGAAGGGCTTGTTGGAGGAAGTCTTCAAAGGCTTGTTATGCACAGGTATTTTCCCTCGCTTCCACCGTGCATGTCCGTTGGGTTTTCTTTGTCGTTCTGTATTGATTTTCCTCCTTTCAGCACTCTGTTCGCTTTCTGGTTGCTGTTTCCCCCTGGTTTTCTGAGAGTGCTTTTGTGCTGATTCCCCCCCCCCTTTTTGTATTGTTTTAATATGTGCAGGTGTGGTGTGTGTGTGTGTGCACCTGGAAGCTGTGGCAATCTCTGGTGATTGGTGTACTTGCCAGATCTGACCCTGCTTAGCTTCCGAGATATTATGAGATTGGGCTTGCCTGGACTATCCAGGCCAGGGCAATTTTTGCCTTGTTTAGCTTCCAAGTCAAAGGTAATTCAAAAGCATACACATTCCCTTGGATTCCCTCCCCCCTTTTTGCTGCCCCTCGAAGGTCACTCCCCCACCCACCTCGAGGTCATCTTACCCACTCTGCACCTTCCAGCATCCTCCCCCCATCAGCAGTGTACAAACTCCATTTCCCCCTCACTGGTTTAAATTTTAATTTTTTTTTTGACAAATGACACAAGTCTAGCAACATGAGGCTATTGCTATTCTCCAATCTCTGAATTAAAAAAAATATTAAAATGACGGGGGAAAGTTTAAACGAAGCTGCACAAGGTTTAGTTCCCTGCTAGTATTGACTTGAAAGGGGATCAGAGAGGAGGAAAATGCAAGAAAGAAAGAAGGAAGGTTCCTTCCAAGCCTCCTTCCTGCTTCCTGCTTCCTTCCAAGACAAACCTCCCTTCCCACCATTGGCTGAGGGCTCCTCCTTTGGGAGGAAGGGAAGGAGGGGCAAAGAGTGTGAGAGAGTCCTGCCCAGGAGAGAGAGCAAAGTCTGAGTTCCATGGCTCCTTTAAGACCAGCAACATTTTATTTCAGGTATAAGCTTTTGTATACTTCTTCAGAGGGAGGTAAGGAGAATGGGTGGGTAGATGGATTCTTTTGACAAGCACAATTTACATTGAGATCACTGTGCATACTATTAGCATTACTATGCAGCTGCGCTAGGACATTGGCAAAATATCCTTTTTTTCAATTTAGTGGCAAAAGCCTTAAAAAAGCTCTCCAAAGTTTCTGCTAGAGGACTCCTCCCCCATACAAATTGCAGCCCTGTGCACAGACTGCACACACACATTTCCAACAATCACAGCTTGCAATTCCAGTGTCAGTGAGTTCTACCATGTGTTCTGTACACTCAGCATGTTTTCCCATATTATGAGATCATGTGACTCAATTCAATTTGCTTATTATGATCAAAGACCCAACAAATAATAACATTTCATAACTAATCTATAATATATCCAAATGTGACCAAATGTGACCAAATATCAAAATATACAGTTCAAAGCTGATGCAGTTTAAAACCTGGATATACAAATTCCAATACCAAATCTAAAATTTTAGATCTAAAATTAGTAAAATGATTAGATATTTTTGTTTAGCAGCTTTTTCTGGAGTCTTATAACTTGAATAGTAAATGTCGCCACTTTTAAAGAAATTTCTTGGTTGCTATCAGCTAAAAGCTTATCTAAATGAAATCTGGAGTCCTTCCCTGGGAACTGGCTACAAAGCAATATATAGACAATTCGAATATTCTGATAAAGTTTACACTTGAGTAGTACATGTTCCCTTGTATCTATCTTACTCGCCCCACAGATACACAGTCTTTCATCATATGGGCGCTTTTTGCATCTGCCCTCTGTAACCGCTGAGGGCAGCATATCTACTCTCATAAGAGTATATGCTCTTCTATAGTCAGTTTTATTGAGATTCTGAAGGTATGGCATCATTACAACTTAATTTAATTTCTCCATGCCTGGAAAATAGCATTTAATCTGCAATAGATCATGCTGTCTCTCAATATCCAAAATTCTTTTTTAAAAAAACAGTTTGATGGAACTATAGTCTATCTGTGTCAAACAC
The DNA here is from genome assembly GCF_001447785.1 of Gekko japonicus. Lineage (NCBI taxonomy): Eukaryota > Metazoa > Chordata > Lepidosauria > Squamata > Gekkonidae > Gekko > Gekko japonicus. The sequence goes on along the minus strand of NW_015176461.1, from coordinate 694,991 downwards.
AGTTTAGAGAGACCATAAAAGCCCAAGTTGAGCTCTGTTTCTTCAACCCAAAATGGTGTCATGGAGTCCCTCAGAATTAAGCTTGCTAAACCAGGGGGGATGTAGACACTAATTTGAGCCAATACAAAATAATAGCAATCCACAGACGAGCCTTTAAAGTAACCATGCCAGTTTCCAGATGGATCAAAGAACTAGAGACAACAGGAGGGACTTGTAAAATATGTCTTAAAGACTTGGATTGAACTGTTTCTAAAGCCTGCCAATGAGATTTGTGGGGGGGGGATGTATTCAAAGGACCCCCATACAATAATTGGGCAAGAGGTTTGGCCTTAAAAATCTTAACTGCTGCCGTCGCATTCTGACCTCCCAGGTTCCAATAAAATTTCTCGATTGCACCCGCACTTTTAATTGCTCTTGTAGTAATATAATCCATGTATGCCTTCCTGGAACCTGAGGATTGGAAAACTATTCCTAAATATTTAAAGCAGTGAACCTGCTCAATGTCTACTGAATTAATTTTCCACTGATGTAGTTTTGGGCTATTAGCAAACACTAGAACCTTTGGTTTCTGATAGTTAATTTTCACATGGTTAGACTGACAATACTGACCTAAAATTTGCATAGCTCGTCTAAGCCCAATGGGAGTCCTGGATATTAACACAGCATCATCTGCATACAATAGAAGGGGAATATGTTTCTCCGCAATATTGGGGGCATGCACTTCAGGGCAATTCAGATGTACCTGCGGATCCTTTTTAAAAGGTTAAATAAAAAGGGTGCCAAGATACAGCCCTGCTTAACACCTTTGCTGGCCTTTATGGTTTCCGTAAGATGTCCTTGAAGATCTGTCCTGACCTGGATTTTAGTGTTTTCATATAAGGCCTTCCTTAGAACCAAATGTCTCCCATCAATGCCCATGTCCCTCAGCTTAGCCCACAAAAGGCCCCAGTGGACCAGGTCAAAAGCTGATCTGAAATCTATAAAGGCTGCATACAGGGGAGAGGAATTTTTAATTGAGTATTTAGTAATAAGATGATCTAGGACCACACAGTGATCCAAGGTAGAGCAGCCCATTCTAAACCAGCCTGTTCATCTCAGTCCATTCGCACAGTTTTTTTTTCCAGCCAGCTGGCATACAGCTTGCTTACTATACTTAAGAGACTAACTGGTCTATAGTTGTTCAGCTCTCTTTTGTTGCCTTTCTTATAAATGGGCACTATGACCCCCGTGTCCTAATTCTTTGGAATCCTGGCTGTCCTGTCTATTTCTGTGAATAATTTTGCAAGCAGCAGGGCCCACCAGTTTACATTTTCTTTAAGTAGTTCTGCAGAAATAAAATTGAGACCAGGGGCTTTTTTGGACTTCAGGGCCATGATAAGAGATTTTACTTCAGTTTTTTTTGGTTTTGGCTCCTCGCCCAGCAGGCATGCACCAGTGAGTGCCATACGGTGCGGCCTGTTCCGCGGCGGCTAGGAGGGGATCCAGCTGTGCCGGTTCCCCCCTGGGGCCCCCGTAGAGGACCCTGACCCCATAGAGGACCCTGTAGAGGACCCTGATGCTGGGAAAGATTGAAGGTCAAAGAAGACGGGGACGGAAAAGGATGAGATGGTTGGACAGTGTCATAGATGCAACGAACATGAAATTGAGCAAACTTCAGAGGATGGTGGAAGACAGGAAGGCCTGGCGTGATCTGGTCCATGGGGTCACAAAGAGTTGGACTCGACTGTGTGACTGAACAACAACAACAATGTGGTCTATAGATCATACCCAGAATACATAAATAAGAGAAACCTGCCTGGGGAAATTATAGTCAGATTCTCGAAAAGGTCTATAAGAGATGCAGTTCTCAAAGCTACCAATGGAAACATCTTGAAGATTAAAGAGTCATAAATAAGAGTTCTAAAGGATGTACCATTTGAAATCAGAAAGCATAGACATTACAAAAATTTAACTACATTTCTACAAAAGAAATCAATAAGCTACAGATGGCTTCTACCGGAAGGAGTAACATTCAAGTACAAGGAGTTAAAAGAAAAAATTGACTCTGTTGATAAAGCAAAACGATTTTTGGAGACAATTCAAGGACTACCAAAGGAAATAACAGCAGAAGACGAGAAGAGTCATCAAGAAGAAGGGGAATACAGCTTGCGTGGCTTGAGAAGTTCAGAATTGGATACAACCAGTTCATCTGAAGAAGATTCCTCATCAGAATTGGGAGAAGCTGCACCCAAATTACCCAAAGGCAAAACTGACTTTGATAAAGATAAAAAGAAGGGAATAAGAAACAAGAAGAAAATGTAACTGAGACATAAGCACTTGAAAAGATAATTATCTTGCTTACTTGCTCAGAGCAAATACTTATATTTTAAGCTTTAACTTACTGTTATAGAAAAGAAGCTTTACTCATGTATGACTTAATATGAGAAACTTGAATAAGCGTTTATTACCAGCAATATATATAACTCCTGTTAGCCTTTCTTTTAGCAATGCTGTCCTATCACCTGTAGTCTGTTAGTGTTTACCCACCCCTTGTTTCTATGTAGGTTGTAGAATAAAAGCAATAAAACATTTATGTATATAAAAGAGAGATTTTACTTCAGAGGGCTCAACAAGGGGCCAATCTGGGAGATTTTTTAAATCCTCCTTCAAGGGGATTGGTTCTTCCATTGTTCCATAATGGTTCACTCAGGTCGCTGGCATAACAGCATTAGAGATCTGAGGGGAAGGTCTGTCAAGGCTATTGGACACCAGTTTCCAGAAAATTGATGGATTTTTTAATCTTGTGGCCTGTCCCAGCTGCAGCCAGGCTAATTCCCTAGCCTCGTTTTCCCCCTGTTTATTAACTTTTTAATATTTGCATTTCTATATGTTGTTGAAGGCTTCTATATGTTGTTGAAGGTTTTAATATTTGCATTTCTGTGACTTTAATTGGTCCTTGTCAAGTGACTCCGGGTCAGTTCTATATTTTAAATACATATTGCCTAATTCTTTTTGATCTGTAAACATTCTGTGTCAAACCATTTCAGTCCCCTAGTTTTGCCCTTAGGAGTAGAATACGGTCTTCCTAGTAGTAGCTGCAATTGCTGGATCAGGTCATCATACAATTTAATAGCCCCCTCTCCTTCTTCCAAGAGAGTGATGTTTCATACCAGGGATCTGATAGATTCCTGTTTGAGGAAATCTTGCATAAGTTTCCTCAGTTTGTCATCCCATCTCGACCTGACATATTTCTCCCCATACTCCACACTGCCCTTGAAGTTATCCACAATTCTTGGGCAGGAGGTAGGAATTTACATAATCAGGGTAAGGGGGATATGGTCACCTCCACAAAATGTGGCAACCTCAAATAAGTCAATAAATTGCACTAAATTCCCTGAAATTAACATGTAGTCAATCACACTCAACCTTGACCCTGACCAGTAAGTATATTCCCCAGGATGGTCATTTATATCGCAGCCATTTAAAATTCTCAAGTTCAATATATTTGCCATACATACTAGCAAGAATCCTGCATAGTTACTCTTGGGATCTTTAGAAAGCCTACCGCAAGGCAAATAGGGTGGATCTAAACTTGGGGAGCATACATCATGCCTCCTATATAGAGACTTATCGTCTGGACCCAGTCCAGTGTTAAAATTCCCCCCTACTATTGTGAATGAAGCTAGTTTTGTTCGAATCAATTGCCCGATGTAAACTTCCAAACCTCTCCAGTCCCTATCTAATTGACTTTAGATTTGCAGGGAGGGATAAATACATTCACTACTAGGCAGTTAAAATCTTTAAATTCCAGGAACAGGGCCATTGCTATTTGGTTGTAAGAAGGAGGATGAGTGATCTCAGCCTTCATAGTCATTGATATCAATATTCCTAAACCTCCCTTGGCCCTGCCTCGTATTGAAGGCTTGGCCTGAAGTTCATATGAATTGTATCTCTCTAATATCAGAGAGTGCATACACCATGTTTCTTGCAACAGTATAATATCGAATTTCACCATGAAGTTATTTGCGTCTGGTTCTTTGCGTCTAGCCCAACCCATAATATTCCACAATGTTATAGAGATTGAGTGGGAAGGGGATCCCTTTCTCCTTTGATCCACTGTTAGTCCAAGTCAATAGTATCCAATAACTAGTGAGGATCTTGAAAGACACATCCATTTCGTGTAAGGTTTTGCTGGCCTTTGTGTGTGTCATCAGCACCTCCCTTATGGGTGCCTTGGGGGAGGTCTTGGACTCTGCCTTCAATGCCCATTTTCGTGGTGGTATTAACCCCCAGAACCACTTTCGATTCTCTGAGTTGCTGACTGGAGGGAGTGACATTCAGCCAGAGAGGATTCATTTCATTTCCATCTTCACTCTGGTTAGTCTCCAGACTCATTCTAGAATCCTTTCTGACTTCCCCATCCTCTTCCCTTGCGTCAGCAAATTGGTTGGTTTCCATTCTTGTCCTTGCATCAATACTGGCCTCAGCATCTCCTTCCTTTACAGTTGCATCATTCATTCCTGTCAGTTTGTCATATATCCTCCTCAACCTGGAGGTTATAGCGGTTTCATCTTCTAAGAGGAGGGTTGTGAAGGTGTGCACATGCGATATGTTACCACATATTATGAGATCATGTGACTCTTTCCCATGTTTCACAGTGGCCAATAACACAGCAGAGAATCCCCTAATGCGCACAAAAAATGTCTGGTCAATTTCAATATTGGGTTTTCCCCCTTTGCCTACATTCCCTTCCATTCAATGAACTAATGCTAAAATACATATGCAAGACCTGACCCATGAGGATTTAAATAGAAGACGCTTGCTGGATAGGGCAACTGCATAATTTTTTTTTAAAAAAACTCTTTGGACACCACTCCTACATGTCACAAGTGATGTTACACTCTGATTTAGAAAAGTGCATTTTTAAAAATTGTAGCTGCAGAATAAATACACCAGAGGAAAAAGAATGGTGCATAAGGTGGGCACAGAATCCGAAGTCAAGATTAAAGGCTTACTGCTCTGAAAATCTGCAGTAAGATGTGCTTGCCTAATAGGCCTTACTCTAGCGGAAGACATCAGACTTTGCTCAGTGGAGTGGTAGGACAGGAGAAGGATCAAAACCATTATGTCTTTATTATAGCATTAAGTTACTCCAACGAAACTGTCAACAACTTTTAAAAGCAACATTTAGCTTAAAATAATTCTTACATGCAGGTGCATACAGCTGTATACACTCTACATTTCCATGGAGAACGAACAATATCAAGCTAAATAAAAATAATAAATCATCCTGTCAGTTTCCAACTAATCTGGTAACAATATTTTTAGCAACATTTAGTTTAAAATGAGTCATAAAATCTTCTATAGTCTTACACCACACTGTCACACAGCTGCACAAGGCTCTTATCTCCTTGAAATAGAAAAAGAATTTCTGTCTTTACCATAGTCTTGAAAATGAATGTAGTGTTTTTAAAATCATGGAATTAAGTCAATTATGGAATAAAATCTTAGATGGTTTGAGGGTCTTTGCTTTCACTGTGAGGAAGTGGACCAGCACTAGCAGGGAAGGCTGCCAAACAATCTACGGCTCATGGGTTGTTGAATGAAGGTGTTGTACTGCTGCCTCTTTAGGGATGAGGCCACCAGAGTGCATACCGTGTTCATCCTCTACCCCTGCAGTGCACTGAGACTGGAAGTGGAGGGGGTGAATCACCCTAGTCCACTTCCTTCGGTTGGAACTCTCTCTTTGCTCTCCCGCCCTTCTCTTTGAGCTACCTCCATAATCAGAGGTAGGGATGGGCACGAACCAAACCACGAAGCAAAATTCATTATGAATTTTACCCTGTTAATGGTTCATGAAGTCAAATTCATGGCAGGGAGCTCAGCATGAACTTCCCATGAGCTTCGACATTGTTTGTGGAGGTTTGTGCCAGTTCATGAGCAGATACATCCCAAACAGACTAGACAGACTGAAAATGACAAGTGTTAATTTCCCCAGAAAGCACTTTCCTTGGGGCACCTTCTTTGGGGGCACCGTAACTTGGACCCTCAGACTCACCAAACTTGGAGAGCAGGAAGAGGAGTCAGCTGGAGATCCTTGGTGAGTTTTGTGTCTCTAGCATGCTGGGGGGGGGGTGTTCTATTGAGCCATGAACCTCACAAACCAAACCAGTTTTTAGGGTGACTAAAAATTCACAACTGTCTGTGGGTCACAAATGGAGCAAGTCATGAGCAATGAGCTGAACCGCATTTTCCCGGTTTGTGCCCATCAGAGGAGGAACCCTGACCACATTTTCCTTGGATCTGGGCTAGAGGAACTTAAATAGATCCTCACAGTTCCTGCAAGTTTCTACCCCTTCCTCTGGTGCATAAGGAACTAGCCAGTCCTGGGTTGTTACCTGCTATTGCTGGGAGAGGTTTGGGATTTATGGTCTGTGCCCCCTTCTGGCCAGCTTTGCTCTGGCCTCTTTCCTACCTGACTCGATTGGGCCTCTGTTGGGCATGCCAGTGTTAAGGGCAATCACATCATACTCCAAGAACAAGAAGGGCTAAAGTTGCCTTTAACTTATCTTAGCCTGCATACAATAGTATGCCAAAGAAAGCTGCAACCCCATCATTACCACCACACCCATCCTGACAAAGCTGAAGCCCAACGTTGAGGGGTCTGGGGAAGAGTTAAGACTGCTTGCTCCTCATCCCTGACTGGCCTGGGAAACCAGTCCCCCAGCATGTCCCTTAAAAACTCTTGGTCTCTTTCTCTTTAGGAACAGGAGGCCAGGCAAAAGAAAGCCCCCAAACCTTGGGGGGAGGGTGGAAGGGTGGGGAGGGTTAGACATTTCGTATCATAGCTCTGTTCATAACCCCAGTGAAGAGTATACTCTGAATTACTTATTGCTGGTGGGTTATATAAGTTGTGACACTAGGTATTTCGATGTGGTGATAAGTTCCTTGAAGAGAAAAAAAATAGGCTAAAATTAAACCAAAGCGTGCAGACAAATATGCTTGACGTGCTTCAAGAACATTACATTGTAGATAGTTGACCTGACATAGGATGTCAGGGAATACATTAAATTGAAAGTCATTCTGGAACTATCCTTAATGAGCAAGCTGGACTACACTGCCCAGTAGATCTGGAATAAAATAAACATCTTTAATAACGACTGATTCATGTCAGCTTGATATTATATCAATGATGTGTATATTCAGACTGCAAACTAAAAAAGCTGGGAGGGGAGAAGGGGGGGCTACGTTCTTCCTCATGTGAATCACCAAAAAAAAAAATAGACCCAGACTATGGCTCATGCTTATGTCCTACATGGTCATGAACTTTCATCAGGAAATCCCTAAACAAGGACTGCCCTGCAAATTTTTTACTATAAATAGCTTTTTGAGATGTGTAAACCAGTGGCATTTGTTTTCCACAGGCTAAAAATGTCTACTTCACAATCTGGATTTGATTATTAACCTAGATTAGTCACACTTCAGGGGATCAAGATGCAAATCCACCATGACAAAAAAGGAAATTCTAAAGGCTAAATTGATGGGGACATCAGGCCATTTTGTAAAAATCTTTCTGCCTCTTGGCTTTGGTTATAATGAACCTAGATCAAAATGGAAAACAAAAGATTTTATTCCAGTAGAAGCCTTCCAATCTTGTTGCTTTATATTTCTTGGATGAAATTATTTGCTGGTTCTTGGGGAAATTTTTCACTGCCTCGTTTTTTGTGGCCAGATGGTTTGTAATCTAATTAATACAGAACCTGATTAGACTTTTGTGTTCCTTTGTTTCCAAGAATACTCATCTTTATCAGATTTACACTATCAGCCTGTATATGTATCAGCTTTCATTTTGGTATTCAAGCAGGTACACCTGAAAGAGCAACCTGAAAGCTAGCTTCTAACATTTTAAATATGACTTAGTCTCTGTTTTTTGTACTGAGCCACTTATTGCTGGAGCAGATAACACTGTAATCAATATTAAGAATGGGCTAACTTAAAGAGGAAAGATATAAATGAGAGACCAGTGAAACTGGCAAGAAAACATCAGTATATTTTAGTTGTACAAGGTAACCTAAAGTGACACAATTACTTAAATCATGGCTTGTTCACATGACAATTCTTTCCCGAGTCAAGAAAACCATCAACATAAACACAAATCACTATAATAATTCTAATATAGCTGTATACAAAAGAAGCACAATAAAGTTTAATGCACAGGGAAATGACTGAGAAATTAAGTATAACACAATTCTTGAAAGTTATGCTTCCAGTTCAGAAGACATCCAAACTTTTCATTATTGACCATTAAACAGATACCATCCTCTGTTATGATACCAATGATGTGATAATTCAGGAGATTTAAGTTTTCAGATTTCCAATTTAAATTATCCATTCCCAATTTACTTGTGAAGCATAAATAGTGAGAAACTTGGTAGCAGGTCAGGCAGAAACCACCAAGTTGCCAAATGGAAGCAAGACAAAAACAGTGTTACAGTGTTGATTCTAAACCCACATATCCTTACTTGAAAGAGAAGACTCAGATTGACCATGGCGCACCAGATTCTGGATTCCTGATTGGGGCTGTTTGGATTCTCTGATTCCTTCTTTCTGTTGGGCAGCAGTTGCAGATGTTCCCATGGGCTTCTCTCTGCCAACTTCAGGTTAATTAAAAGAAATATTAAATACCATTACTTTTAATGCTTCTAGAAACTTCCTGTACTTTTAACAATGTTATAGGCCTTGCAATGGACATTTCCCCTCATTTGAATTGTTAAGTTACGGATAATTGACTTTCCCTCTTAGAAGCTCATCATTCCTTAACATTCATTCACCTCCTGACACAAAAGGACATAGTAATAAATTCTGATTAGTGCTTTGAAAACCTAAGTAACATCATTTATGTACACATCAAATGGCTTGTCCCCAAGGAATGTTCCTCCCCAGGCCTGTAGCCAGGATTTTTTTTTTCTTGTGGGGCAGACAAAACATCAAATTAAAAACAACAACAACATGAATTGCAGCTCTTCAAACCTGAATTGTATTTCACCCCCTTCTGACCAGCTGTTAGACCTAACAGCTATTAGTCAAGGAGTGAAACTGACCTGAAGTGGCAGGACAGCTTTCCTTTCCTTCCCCAGCCCCCACAGCAGTGGGGAGGCTGGGAAAGGAATGGAAAGCTACCCTGCCGCTTCTGGTCAGTTTCACTCCTTGAGGAATAGCTCTTAGGTCTAACAGCTGATCAGAGGGGAGTGAAATTGACCCAAAGTTGCAAGGCAGCTTTCCTTTCCATCTCCAGCCCCCTGCAGCAGCAAAGAGGCTGGGGATGGAAGAAAGCTGCCCTGCCACTTCTGGTCAGTTTCACTCCCCTCCAATCAGTTGTTAAACCTAACAGCTGATTTGCGGGAGTGTAACTGACCAAAAGCTGCAGGGCAGCTTTCCTTTCTTAGTCTTGCTTTCCTTTCCCTAGCCTTGCTGCTGCTGTTGGGCTAGACACACTAGGAGGTGGGGGTGTCTGGAGGTGTCTGGCATCCTCAGGTGATGGGGCAGGGCTCATGGGTGGGTGATGGGGCAGGGCTCCACCCCCAAATATCCCACCATGGTTATGGGCCACTTCCTCCCCTATATCTCTCTATACCTTCATGCCCTTCTTATTTCAAAGAAGCATTGACTGAAGTCTCCTTCAAATAAAACTGAATGTGCAAGTAGTCCCTCAATTGCTACTTCTGCGCACATTCCATTAACTTCAACACATGCATCAACCTAGAAGTCCACTTGATATTTGAGCCCATTACGAGTCATCAATGATGACTAATGTAGTTAAAACACTGCTCTTCATTACTTGATTTTTTTTTAGCCTTTCAGGTGAACATATCGACAGTTTTCTCTTAATGTGAAGTTGCAGATTTCCCACCTTTCATGGTTTCTTATAGGGGCTCAGTGAACATCTGCCACTCAGCTAAGGTTCGAAATGGTTCTGGAACTCAGTGTTCCATTTCATGTATTTATTTGTTCTGACTGATGCTCAGGTTTGGTATCAATATCAAAGGACATTTCTCAAATGCACATTTTAAAGTTATGACACGAAACCTTTGTTTACCCAGCACAAATAGAAAAGTCTTGCATGGCTTTAGGTGATGACCATTGTGGGTAAACCTCGAGAGAAAAGAAGCTGCCAGTTCAGGGGTCACTGAGGGCTCAATTATACTATATGCCCAATACGTGTCAGGTCACAGGTACATGACTGGAACTGCAGGCAGACTGGGAGAACTCACCTCAAACAGTGCTTGTTCACTTGGTGTTGAGAGGAGGCTTTGCAAGAGCTGTCATAACATCTCCCATTTTGCAGTGCCCCCTCAATGCCAAGCAAATGAGTGCTGTTTGAGGTGAGTTGCCATGATGTATGTTTAAGAAATGTTTGTGCTGTATCATGTTTATGGAGCCATCGTCATCAGGTCTACTCAGACACAAGCCTCATGTTATTCTTTGGGACTTATTCCCAGGAACATGTCCTTAGGATTGCAGTCTTACAGACTGTAAATGGGAAAAGAAGCAGGATCCTACATATATGACTTTATTGTAGAATGATCTGTTAATCCATAACTACGGCATGCTTTATTTACATAATGCTAACAATACAGCTCAAAGGGCTTAGTTCTTCATAAAGAAGCCACAGAGTGTCCACAACTTGCTACATCAAGGATGAGTTCAGCTAATGCTTTGCCATGTCTCAGATCACGTGAATTTTTTTAAACCATATATTACATGTAAAGGTAAAGGTTCCCTTGCTCGAAAGCCAGTTGAATCTGACTCTAGGGTTACGGTGCTCATCTCCGTTTCAAAGCCGAAGAGCCAGCGCTGTCCAAAGACATTTCCATGGTCATGTGGCCGGCATGACTAAACACCAAGGCGCACGGAACACTGTTACCTTCCCACCGAAGGGGTACCTATTTATCTACTTGCAATTTCTTGCTTTCGAACTGCTAGGTTTGCAGGAACTGGAACAAGAGATGGGAGCTCACTCTGTCATGCGGCAACTCGAGTCTCAAACTGCTGAACTACTGACCTTCCACAGCCTGCAGTTCAGCGTCTTAACCACTTGAACCACTGCAGATTTTATATTACATGTAACCTGGAGGGTTTTTTTTTTTTTACAGAAAACTGTTTTCAGATCCAGCTAGGGAAGTTAAGAATAGACAAAGTTCTGCACCAGTCCTCTGATTCGTGCCCCAGGTTGCCTGTATAGTTTGACAGCTGTTCTGGTTGTTTTTATCCAACTAGTTTACCAATACAACAACACTCAGCTTCTTACCTGGGATAACTGTCAAGTAATTAGTAGTGTAGAAAGATGTCATGTGTTAGATATTGTAACATGATTCAGGAAATTCTTCAAAATATAGTCCCTGCAATGGCATTTTTTCATCCTTATTTTTAACCAATATGTTTAAAAATCTTCAGAGACAGGTTGATTACTGAAGTAAAATACACATAATTTAAATGTTACGTACATTTGAGAACTTGTGGGTAAAAGAAAACGTTGCTTTCTCCAGTATGAACAACAGGTCTGGTCTGACCATCTGGCAGAAGACCAACATATATTCCTCTGTTTCGTGCAGATTCTAGGCTTATTGCCCCACTTTCTAAATTCTTTTCCACTCTAAAATGACAGTCTACATCTCCTGTGCCCTGTAAATAAGTAGCTTATTAGCACAAATAGCAACAAAATGTTCACATTACTTTCACATTTTAAAATTGTCAAATGTATTTTTTAAAACATTTCTTAAGTACTTAATGACTAGCAAAGGAGACTGCTTTAATTGTCTGTGACTACAAATGGATTGGAGACTGTGGTTGTGATCTGATCACACGCACAATTAACCATGCCATAGGCGTGAATGCCAGGTGGATTTAAAGGGCACGATCAGACGTGAACATCTGGGAAGCGCCCCGCACCTGTCGGTAACCCATTTTATTCCACTGCAGAAGCAGAGTAAAAAGGCACCAGGGAAAGTCCAGTAGCAAATGGGTTGCTATGGGCCACTGACGGACTTCCCCCTGTGTGATCACTCCAGCGTGCTGTCATGGTGTCGGGATGGTCTGATCAGGCCATCCCAACTCCATGCCATTGTTCCCCCCCTTCTCAGTATGCACATCATTGCACCCTCCACAGGGAGCCCTCGTGCTGAGATGCCATTCATTAATTCCCCATTTAAGTGCATTGGGAACAAATGGCAAAAAAACAACCCTGACTCACCCGTGGTTGCGTCTCATCACACGGTGGCAGGCTGCCCTCGCAGCTTCAAAGGACTGTGTGATCGCACAACTGAGGGTCAAATTCGTCCGGGGGAAAGAGCCTCGCTTCCCCCTGTGTTATCTCGTGCGTGTGACCACCACCTGTGTTTTTCCTGTTTCTGTCAGCTTACCAAAGAGTCGTTCTCTCACTTTTTTGTGGCTCATACCCCAAACTACTTATGTTCCTGATTTTATGTGTGCTTTTGTGCTGAGAGACATTAAGCTAGCATCTCCAGCATCAACTGGGAAAGACAACTGGCAAGATGATCCTAGTTGCCTTACTATCCATCTTGAGAATAGTGGCTGCCAGGACTCTGGAAAGGCTTGCAAGAGTTGGCTGAAACAAGTTATATACCAGCTGGTGAGGTCGTCAGAGGTCAACAGCCGGGGCGGGGAAAACAAATGGTAAAGGCAACTCAAGAAGGAGAACTCAAGAACTCAAGAAGGACTAGAATCCCACTCTGAGAAAGCTTCTTGCTAGTTATTGCCAGGAGTGGTGCTTGTGAGAGGAGTCTGCCTCTGACCTGTAGGCCATAAGAACCTCAGCTGTATCCCTGTCCTGTTTTCATGAGTCAGAGGAATTTTGATTCATGTAGCACTTCAGGAAACATTTAACCTACTTTACAGCCAAATCTCCTAGTTTCCAAGATTTTGTGAAGGATATAACTGTGAATATTTCCAATCTCCAATTCAGCAGTGAAACATTGTTTCAATTTTGAGGTAAGTGACACCTATATTAGTCATTTTAAAACTAGTTATTGTAAAATGATGTATTTCATGGATGTGTTAAAGCTTCAGAAAAGGCTTTATGGAAATGCAAGCATGCTTGTTCTGAGTCAGGAGCTTTTCCTAAGCTCTCCAATGCATAGAATAGCCTCTGTCAGAACTATAACTGATCTGAGAGCCACACCATGATAGACTACCTACCTTTGAACTATTTTGGCTCCCAAACATGTAAAAAAAAAAGAGTCAGCTGTTATCCATAAGCAGGGGTCGTTTCCTGCCGGAGCGCACAGGAGCAGAGCTCTGGCAGTAAGGAGCCCAGGGGGTGGGCACATGCAACAAGCCCCTCCCCCTGTTCCCAGAAGCCCTCAGTTGGGCCACGAGGAGCAAGAAGCAGCCAGGTAAGTGAATGAGCCCCTTCAGGTACAAGCTCTCCCTCCTCTGTGAGGGCAGATCTGCGCATCCCCCCCCCATAGTTAGCAATCCAAAACAGTCCAGTGGCACCTCTAAGACCAAGTTTTATTCAAGTACATGCTCTCCCTCATCTGTGAGGACAGATCTGCACGCCCCCCCCCCCAATAGCTAGCAATCCAAAACAGTCCAGTGGAGCCTGAGTGGTGGGTGTTGCCTTCAGACACACCTCCAGTAATGGCAGGGGTGTGTGGCATATGCAAATAAGTTATGCTAATAAGTTATGCTAATGAGCTCCTGCACCTCTTTTTCTACTAAATGAACTCTGCCTATAAGTACCTTCACAGAAACAGGAAAATACATAGAATGTTTTAAAAATCAATGTATGGTTTTCTTAAAGCAGCTCTGAGTAAATGAAAGCATTTAGCAAGGTCTGCCAGAATGTCTCATGGCTGCTTAACCAAGGTCACCTAGTAGGGAGATGAGTCATAAGAAAAATGAGTTGGAAACTTGCAACGAAATGATAAAGCAGACTTCTGTGGATTGCATTTTATTTATTTTTATTTAATTAATTGACACCCCACTTTTTTCCCCAATGGGGACTCGAAGCTGCTTACATCATTCTCCTCTCCTCTATTTTATCCTCATAACAACCCCGTAACATACGTTAGGCTGAGAGTGTGTGACTGACACATCCCCAGAGGAGGAAGGGGATCCCGAACCCCCAGGTCCCATTGCCTATCATTGCTCAGAGCGGTGGCAGGAGAAAAAAATCAAAGAGAAATGCAGCCTTGTGTATTTACCAGAAATTCTTATTGGATGCAACAAAGGGTCACTTTAGGATTGCTGAAAACTATGGTTTCCTAAAGCAACCCACTGTCACTTCTGGTAAGAACTTCCAGTAAATATATGAGGCTGTTTGTTTGTTTGTTTAAAAAATGTTCTCCCTCAATGCTGGCACAAATAAATAAATCCATTCTTATTACCATAAAGTACTGATATTTTTGTGGTAGCATGCCCAAATTATTATAGGTAAAGAAGCCAGTAATTAACAACTAGCACTAGCACCAAATAAGTTTTAAAGGTACTACCATGGAGCCCCCTGTTAATCTTCAGTGTAGGAGGTGGGTACTTATTTGATGGGCACAATTTTTTTTATATGACAAACACTAATATCAATGTTTGAAATACTTTACTTAGTTTCTGTGTCATATGATCTTTAAAATATCACTGAGAAACCAAATCAAGTCGTAGCCAGTTTTCCTCATGTTACATGCTTTAAAATTACTTTCTTCCTGTGACATATTACTTTAACGTTTTCAGAAAAGTATGAACAAAATCTGCTTACTCTTCCGTTACACTGACCATCCTTGATCCTCAGATACATTTGTGGGCTTTTTACACTTTCAAACATGCAGACTCCAGAGCTGACTTTATGCACTCTCCAGTAAGAGTCATGAGATTGATTCCCTGCTCCACTGCAGCTCCCATCAGGCCTCAGGCAAAGAGACTGGCAGTGACTGGTAGTGAGCAAAATTATGGCACTGTTGTTGAACACCCCCTGGAAGTTGGGGAAAAAGAAGAGCTGTAAATAACATACCTTTCAAGTTGCCCGCTATTGTGTTTTTAACCCTAACGCAGTAACCAGGCACTTTGTGTTTGCCACATCTTATCAGGAAATAAGTTTGTTGGTTTTTACCCGGAAGGCCACATATATTTCCATCAAGACAGCCCAGATGAATGAGAAACCTTCCCTCATTTCAGCCAGATAAGTTAATATTTTCTAACTGTAGATACAGATGGATGAGGAACATTTCCAGTGTAGGTCTTTAACTCTCCCCAAGCACTCTTCTGGCAGATTTGCATGGTGTTCTTTTTGTAGAATTATGCAGTGAGCAAAGAAAATGCAGAATGCTACAGAGGCAGTGGAAGCCTACAGATAGTGCTGAAACTAGTAGAACTGGGTTCAAATCCCACCTCAGTATTCAAAAGATAATTTTGGACAATTCATTCTTAGTGACTTAAGGACTGACTTAAGTGGCCTAAGTGTTCTGTATATGTTGAATAAGAAATAATGCCATGCTTATTTTGAAAAAATAAATAGCATCAACACTGTACATATTTTAAAATGCTATCGATGGGTTCTCCTTTCTTTACATGGTGACAGACAATGAGAGCAAGTTCACATATAATGTATGCTCTTATACAGTATACTGAATCAGACAATCTGTCAAGGTTAGTCTTGCCTTTTCACAGGGAGCAGAAAGCAGGGCTTTAAACTTTAAATGGCTTGTGAACTGATATGAACTGGGTTGGTTCACAAACCAAACTCCCCATTTTTATAGGTTCATGGTTCAGCCACGAACAATAAACCAAATTGCAAAAATGCAGTTCATGCCCATCCCTAGTCAGCATTGCTGCCCCATATTTCAGATGGGAGTGGCCTGTTTAACAAAGTTAAGGGCACAGGCTAGACTTGAACCACAGAAATCATGTTTGACAGTTCTTTACATGTATAGGAAGCATCTGTATTCACAAAATAAACATACATCTCAGTTGCTGAAGTGGCAGTTTAGATAAAAACAAAACATGTAGCATTTCCATGTAGGAAAAATATAAAGTTTGAACTAGTCCTAACAATACGACATAGCAGTTTTTAAGCATTTAAACATAATGCCTATTCCCCTTGGGGTGTCTTCAGCAGAACAATACAGAAATGAAAGGAACAACAATGGGGATTTTTCACAGGGCTAATACAATTTCTTTTTATTGAGCTGCAATTGCAGTCTTTAGCTCCACCTAGTGGGTAGAGATATTCCCTTCATCTTCCAGGACCTGTACGGTTCTTGTGGAGCCTTAATGGCACACTCCCTCCTTTCTTTTATTACCTTACCTTGACATGAACAACAAATTCTTTTGTCAGGCCTGCATAACCTGAGGTATCATCAGCTACCGTGCCCTGTAGATTGAATGTAACAATCTGCCCTGGATTCCGGACAGTTTCCAGAATGGCACAGCGATTTGGCTGAAGATGAACCTGCAGCTCACAGCGGATGTCGCCATTGTCCTAATAAAAGCAAGATGGGACTAATCAGCCATATGAACTACTGGACATGCTGAAAACTGAGACAGATGTCAGGTCAAGGCTTTCTGCTTTGGCATTATTATTTACTGCCCTGCAGTGCCAGTGGCATATTGTTATTGGCAGTGAAGCTCAGCCTTCTATGGAAATGTCCTTCTGTTTGGCTTTATGCTTGTGTTTGGAATATCAAGCTGCAGAATTACTGTAAGGCTTGAGGTTCTGCTATCTGGAAAGATGCAAATTCCTTGTAACTTTCAAATCAGTGGTTGCTTTCAGCACCTTTAACTGAAACAGCACTTGCTGAGCCTAATTAGGAGTCTGGATTCTCCTGAAGGAACTGGAGCTGAATGTTCAAGGTAGGAGGTCTGAGCTGAACCTTCCAAGTTTCCTAATCCATATAAATAAAATCGACAAGACTACTGTACTTAGTTTTTTTATAACACCATCCCAAGGTACAAAACATTTATTTATTGTTTTACTAAGAATAAGGCCCATTGTGGAAATAAATACAACGAGCTCTAGAAAGAGGCTCTGGGCAGGTGCCCTTGAGCACTCTGTCAATTTGCTGTGGCAACCTCAGCAGGGTATAAGGACACTGAGTCCACCATTTTCTCCAGAGGAACTGATCTCTGCTACCTAAAGAACAGTTGTAATTTTGAGTGATCTCCAGCCCTCACCTGGAGATTGCCAACAATGGTTCCCCATGAGGGAATGGCTGGTTTGGAGGGCGGAGTCTATGGCACTGTACCTGTCTGAGGTCCCACCCCTCCTCAAACCCCACCCGCTCCAGGCTCCACCCCTCAAATCTCCAGGAATCTCCCAACCTGGAGTTGGCAACCCTATCTACGTCCCAGCCAACCATCAATCTACCTTGATCTGCCCCTCTGACATCAGCTTTCCATCTCCTCCCCCCCTCCCTCCTGGGGAGCAGTTGTAATTCTGAGTGATCTTCAGCCCCCACCTGGATGTTGGCAACAATGGTTCCCCAAGAGGGACTGGCTGGTTTGGAGGGTGGAGTCTATTGCATTGTACCTGTTTAACATTCCACCCCTCCTCAAACCCCACCCTCTCCAGGCTCCATCCCTCAAATCTCCAGGAATTTCCCACTATGCAAATGACCTCTGTGTTCTGACTGGCTATGGGGGGAAGAGGAACAGCAAACTGTTTACAATGTTGGAGCCAGGACGCAGGCAACGCAGCCAGTGGATAGGGACAGCTTCTGATTGACAGATCACAGAGCCAAAGGCTGTGGGCGTCGTGTGGAATGTTCAGCAGCGTGCCATCACCAACAGAGAATTATTATATAGCGAGATTAGATCATATCCTGCCCATACCCCAAAGAGTTCAGGGCAGTGTACGTATTTACCTCCCTTTATTTTATCCACACCATGATTCTGTAAAGTAGTTTAGGCAGAAAGAGAAAGTGCCTGACTCCAACATTATGTCACATCTCTGTAAGATGTACTTGGACATGAAAATAAATGAGTGGATAGAAATCATTTAAAGGCATGTAAGCTGTGTCTGGAGTATAGCACACAAAGCCAGGTCATATTGCTGGTGGCAATACAAGATGCAAGCACATGTATCCCATCTCTTCAGGGCATCTGCAGTGCTGCTTCCAATAACACAGAAGTTGTATCATATGATTTGATGCTACCCACAGGTGCTGTGTGTCCTTATTCTACACCTGAGCTCCTCTATTAAGTAACACTGCTTTTTCTCACATGTAAAATAATTTCATGTGGGGACTAATCCCGCAATGTGATGCTTACCCAGCAAATATGTTAAGCTCCTGAGAAATGAATGCACACAGAAACACACATATATATACACACACAAAGCTGCCTTATACTGAGTCAGACCATTGGGCTTTCATGGTGAATAGTATCTTTTCTGAATGGTAGAGGAGCCCAGGGTCTCAAGCCACAGTCTTTCACATTGCCTATTATCTGATTCTTTTAATTGGAGGTACTAGTGATTGAACCTGGGACCTTCCATGTACAAAGCAGATACTCTACATTCAGTCAAAAGATGGAAACAGGTACATTATGCGTGTTTGTGCATACGAAACATAGGTGTGCACACTTAAAGATCCCTGTATGCTTGTGAATAATTTTAAGACTGGGATTTAATTTCTTACTTCATCAAATGGCTGAAAACCAGATTATATGATTAATAATAGTATTTTGTCAGTCTTAAGCAGAATGACATCCTTCCAAATTCGAGCCCATCACTGTAGGAATACCAGGACATATGGACTCCATCCTGAGTCCATATATTATTAATATCCGCAGCTATGTCTGGGATACCACAGAACTCCTTAACTTCAGTCCATCAACCATCTCCTAGAAAACAGCATTCTAGCTACCACGGATGCTGAGTCTCTGTACACCAACATCCCCCATAAGAATGGACTACAAGCCATTAGAAACATAAACCCTGACAACACCACAGTAGATCTGCCCACTTTACTTTCAGTCCCTTTTTCTAAAAATTCTAAATTACCATACAATGAGTTGACATTTACATTCAGCTATGGACAACAACTCCAAGATCCACTTCCAGAGGAATTGTCACCAGAGTCCAGAGTCCCATCAGCATGTATGTAAAGTTACATTTTTGTTTTGTCCCAGTGTACATTTAATCAGTTTAGCTCTGCCTTTGTTTGAAACCATTTGACCTTATAAAGTTTTTATATTGTGTTTAAGAAGGTAAAAAAGCACATTGATGTGATTTGTGAGATAATCCAGAGGTTGAGAAAAACCAAACCAAAATGAACAAAATACTAAAATCAATAGTGATTAAAAATATACAAATATTAGTGACATACAGAGCAATACAATCAAATGATTGAAACAATAACTATAGATTAATGGATGGTTCTGCTGGCAAAAAAGATGACAGCATAAAATTAACTAAATTTGGACATGTATTAATATCTAATGTATTCAAATACAGCAAATTTCTGTGGTACAATGGCTGTCTGGAAAAACCCTAAACTTATCATACCTGTGTTCCCATTTCCCAGTTCCTGATTTCTATATGTTTACCTTTTCTGCAGCTCCTTGACAGGAGCAATGGGAGTTTTGGTGATACCAAATTAAGAGGATTGTTTCGAAGTAAACAGAATGGTACCAAAGCCATGCAGATGGGCAATTTGGTCTCAGTGAAGGTAATGCCTTAAAATGCATATATTTATTTTCATTTTTGCCCTCAAATTTTCCACCCAAAGAGTCCACAAGGCATTTTTGGAAGTCCAAGAATAAAATATAGAACAGTGTTTCAATGAGAATGCATAATAGGTGGACATGATACCATAAAAGAATGCCAGATCCAAACCATAGGTGTTGAATCAAAGGATGCACTTCCATGTATACAAGGAGTACTTCAATGAGCAGAAACCCACTGTTTTTAACAGCAACAATAAACTCTAAATTAAATAAAGAAGAAATTTACATTATCAGTTGATTTTTATCAATGTAAGTTCATGGGGCAAATATTGAAGACTTTTCTCAAGAGGGTTCTGAGAATAGTCAGTTAAAAGGTGACGGTACACTGTAATCATCTTGACATATCCCTACCTGACACAAATGTATTAATATTTCAAATCAATTTTAAACAATTCAAATCAAACACAGTTTGAAAAATGCAAAGATGATTAATCTATTTCTGCAAAAAGTGTTTAGGTACACATTGTCTGTGTGATACCATGTTAACCATTTGTAAGATAAGAGGAACATTTGAGTAATTTCATACCATTCCAGTAATGGAGCCATGAACAAGACCAAGGGCTAGATGAGGCATCGGATGACATTTAAATACACATATATTTCCTTTCTTCAGATCCAAATCAAAAAGACCTACAGAATTCAGGAGGAAAAGTGATTACTTTCTTCATTGTATTGGTTCTAGTTTTATCTAATTATCTTACACTAAAATAGTTAATAAAGCACACCCTGTGATTTTATGCTGAGATAGCTCTCTCTCTCTTGCACGCACGCATGCACACACACACACACACACACACACAGAATTATGGGATATTTACATCAATCTCTTGCAACCTTTATTGAGTAATTCATAGGCCTACATTTTACATGACAAAATCAGATGTACAAGTGCATTGGTGCTTTTCCACTGTGTTTGCCACGTCTGAAAGGGAAATTTGCATTTCATATGTGCACAGAGGTCATGATTAACAGTTCATAACACATAACTATAAAAAGGAGTTTATGAAGGAATCTTTCATCCACAAAGAATAAACAAAAAGTTACCATATTTGTCCTTCTTGTCTCCAAGGGCATCTACCGTTCCATCTGGACTGAGGCGTATAAAACCATGGGTGACCTTGTTGTAAAACTGAAGTGTGTTCCCTTTCTGATATTTCCACTTTTCTGCTTCCCACTGGTGAAAGACATTTGTAGTAAAACAAAACAGATAACCCATAGTGACAGAAACAACAACACATGACACTGCCTTATACTGTGTTAGCCTATTGGTCCATCTAGCTTAGTGCTGTGACTGGCCTAGCTATCCAAGTTCTGAAGCAGGGGAATTTCCCAGTACTGATATGTGACTGATATGTGATTTGAGATGGAGATGACAGGGATTAAATCTGGGAATGTCTGCATTTGTGACCCCCTCCCCCACCCAGTGGAAACATAAACATAAACTACACATGCATTTTTAAATGTATTAATGGCATGATTATAGATTTATTTGTTTGAAGGTTTGAAAAAGAGTAGATCTTTACCATTTCTTTTCTTTTGATCTCTAGTTCTTGCCCTGCAAAAATAAAAAACATTTTAGGTGTGATCAACAGAAACTGAAGCATTTTATTACAATCAACTGGATTGTGTATATAAATTCCTCATAATTTAAACATGATTGAACTTTTTCCTGGATTGGGCCCCATGGGCTCATCTTTGCTAATCCTTCAGTGTCAAGAAAAGTTCCTTTGATACCAATCAGTACAACTGATATTATATAATCCAGATCTTAGCATTTAGAACGTGCTTTCCAGGTCAACTACCCACATATAATGTCAACGATGTGGGTCCCACCCACCATATACTTTCATGACTTGTCTGTACTAGTTTTTACTTACTCCCAGCAAAGGTGTTGTTATCAATGACATGTAGTTCTCTGAAAATGTTACCATCCTCTTCTCCTTGATCCAGCCACCTTTGGGAAAGGTATTATTTAATAAGAATGCAATCATGGCAGTATACTCTTAATAAATGTGTTCTTTTTGTATTAAAAGAATGTCCTAGGCAGCCCTGGGTTATTATTTTTGTCCTGTTTTAGAGTACCTATGTTGAAAATAATAGCTGGATTAGATACAGATCTTCTCAAGGGATCAGAAAAAGAAAACATAATTGAAAAATAAAAAATGCTTTGTACTTTTTTCTTAATATACGCATAAATTAGAACAACTTCCTGTTAAGGGAACTTGAACCATCAAGATATCTAATTCTCAACCTGGCTCCATCTGAACATACTTAAATCTCTGGGTTGGTGTCAGATGGAGAGAAGGAAGATTTTTCTGCAGACTTGGAGCACTCCCCAGGTTTGCAGAAAAATCTAAACATTTACTCAAAGAGAGAAGGAAGATTTTTCTGCAGACTTGGGGCACTAATTAATGAATAATGCAGAAAAATCTAAACATTTACTCAATATGATGTGGCATTAATCCTGCCCAAATGAACCTCTCTGCATTTGTGCAGAATGGCTATGAGCAAGGGAGGAGGAACCACTTTTGCCACATGCCCACCATCGCTGCATCTCCTCACAAGCTTCAGAGGCAATGGTGCTGTGGGTGGGGCAAAAGGAGCTGAAGGCATAGCAGGAAGGAAGAATCACCACCTGCCATACTTCCAGAAGAGGAGCCGTTGTTGGGTAGAAATGCCAGTGGTGCCACCTCTCCTGCCCTTGCTACTCTCCTCAGCAGGGATGCTGTGTTCGGGGGAGCCAACAGCAGTGCTATGGATGGAGCAAGAAGAGGAACCATAGCTGCCAGTCCCCATCATCTCAGACTCTACAGCAGTGGCACTGCACACTGGGAGAGGAAGAAAAGGAACGGGTGTTGTGGTCACTGCCACCAGGCCTGCTACCTCTGTTTTTTGTAGGCAATGCTGCAGGTAGATGGAAGAAGGAGAAACTGCTGCCTGTCTTTCCATCACTTTGTCTCCTGTGGTGGGGCTGCAGGTGGGGAGAGGAGGAGCCAGTGTTGATGTGGCATGCAGGGGACAAAGAGTGGGAATTAATGATGGGTTGGGGGGATGGAAAAAGAGCCTGCAATATCCTTGTGGGTTCCCACTTGTGCTACTATAAAAGCAATGAAAGTGAAAGGGTAGAGAATAATAGGCAACCATCGTGAAGCTTTTAGAATTAATGATTGTTGGGTGATCAAATGTGGCTGATCATCACTTAGATGGATAAATACCAATAAAATATTAACACTGACAGCTGGTAATTATAGGCCTTCACAATAATAAGCTGCACAAACCTGTGGCACAAAAAGGTATAATCAGAGTTTGTGATGGGATCCTTGACTACAACTTTCTCCAGAAACCAACCATTTCCTAGGGAAAAAATAAATATTACATTCCAAGTAGTGCAGCTGTTGCATGCTTAATTAAGCCATAACTAAGGACTGGATCAGCCCTGATCTCATCAGATCTCAAAAGCTAAGTAGGGTTGGCTCTGGCAAGTGTTTGGATGGGAGACCTCCAAGGAATATCAGGGTCATGATGCTGAGGCAGGCAATGACAAACCATCTCTGAACGTCTCTTGCCTTGAAAACCCCACAGAGTAGCCATATGTCTGCGGTGACTTGATGGCAACCCCCCAAAAAACTGGATCAGACCTATACATACTTAATTTATTTTATCTGATGGTGGATGTGAGTCAGAGTTAAACAGAAGATAGACATTGGCTAATTTCCCACAAGCGCTGCTCCACCCTCACTCTTCCCTTTTGCCTCGATGGTATGTGTCAATTTCACACAAGCTGCTGCACGGCCACATTTTGCCCCGGAACTTTGCATGATTTGCCCCACGTCTACACAGTCCTCAAAAAACAGGATTGTGTAGATGCGGGGGAAATCACACGAAGCTGCAGGGCAAAATGCGGCCACGCAGCAGCTTGTGTGAAATTGACACATACCATCGGGGCAAAAGGGAAGAGCGAGCGTGGAGCAGCGCTTGTGGGAAATCGGTCCTTGCTTATCACCCATATCACCTTAAATCCAAAATGTTTCAATTAGCCTGTTCACACATTCATCTCCCATTTAAGTGACAGGCATGCATGCATGAACTCCATCCCAAGTAGCTTTTGTCCATGCAAGTCCCATGATCCCCATCATAACTTTTTTGATGGCCAAAAGTAGGGATGGGCGTGAATCTAGTTTTGTGATTAACATCGCCAGTTTGTGGTTTGTAAGCTGGAGGTTCATGCCCATCCCAATCCACAACCCTCCCATGACCATCCACATGGTTATTGGGAGGTTAGTGGGTTCGTGGGGGGAAGCAGGGGGGAGTGAGAGGGCTCTCTGAAATGGCTTGCATCCACTTCAACCTGTTCAGTGATCCCTCTCACTCGTCCTGGTTCCAAGCATTCCCTTTAAATTGGTTTTGCAAGCTGCACACAAGTGAAGTCCAAGCGGCGAGTTCACCACTTGGACTTCACTCATGTGCAGCTTGCAAAAGCCATTTAAAAGGAACATTCCCTTTAAATGGCTTTTGCAAGAAGGTGCCACACACTAGTGAAGTCCAAGCAGCGTGCCCTCTTTCATAACCCATTTAAAGGGAATGTTCCCTTTAAATGGCTTTTGCAAGATCCCCCCCCCTTGATTCTGCTTGCCTTGGGAAGCTGCCACCAACAGAAAGGAGGGAGAGAAGATCTCAGATTTGTTAAACGGTGAGACCAGTGGTGGCTTGTGGTCACACAAACCACAAACCAGGATGAACCTCCATTTTCCAGGTTCGTGCCTGTCCCTAGTCAAAAGGGATCCTCATCTTCCTTTTTCACCAATGGAAAAACTGGGTGAATCCAACTTATTAACTGTATGTACATTTTATTAGCAAAGCATGCTTTAAATCTCTTCAGAATTGTATGTGTACATGAAGAAACAGCCCAACAGCCCATGCTGATAAAGCTATTGTTGTTACTGAATGACAAAGCATTGCAGCAGTTTAATTTTATGGCACTTTCCAGGAGAACAGTAAGTCACTAACCCATCTGAGCAGAGGTATCCAGTACAGATTTTCACCACTTTGGAGGGATTTTCACATTGATATGCACTAGGTATTAATGGAAAAGATTTACTTCCTGTGTGTGGCAAATCCCAGCATATCGTCTCAAAAATGACATTTTTATTACAGGAAAATTTTAAATGAACATAGGAAAAAACATATAAATTGTACACAGCCCATTTTGAAGATTGTGGCAATATCTAGTTTGACACAAGTCACGAATGAAAGTGAACATGATTTGTATAGTTTTCCTTCCATAACCTGCTAGCTAAGGAACAGTAATTTTTTTCAAGAAAGAAGGAACATCTGTGGGCCCAGTGGCCATCTTCACAAGCCACTTATCACTCTCCTTCTTGCTGTCACTCTTGCAAATGCCCAACCATTTCTGCATTACAGATTATGTAGCTTGAGATTTCTGACCTGAGCCAAGTCCATTGTGTCCTATAATAATCTTATGTAATTTTCCAAGATGCAAAGCTTCCAGTGAGAAGGTATCAACCTGCAAACAAGCAATAAAAGGACAATTTGATGAGACAGAGATATGCTAAAAACTTGAAACACAGGTCTGTAAGGGCTAGTGTTAAACATTTAAAACATTTAGTGTCAAACAGGTAAACCAGACTCTGCATAAGGGAAACAGGTATTATATTGTTGTTATTATTTATTAAATTTATACCCCACCCTACCCCGCGAGCGGGCTCAGGGCGGCTTACATAATTGGTCTATAGATGACAGTACATTCACATGAAAGCAATTTAAAATTCAATACAATAAAATAGAACAAAACCTCATAAAGTGCTAGTGCTAATACATTGAATGCATAAGATGGCATGCTGAAATTACCATACAACCAGACAGTTTTGCTCAATGATCTTCCGGAGCACAGTGGTAGCGGCCAGATGTTAGTACTATGGGCCGGCTCGTTGGTGGTTGGGGGCAGCGACTCCTAGTTGAAAGCCTGGTGGAAGAGCTCCATCTTGCAGGCCCTGCAGAACTGCATAAGATCCCGCAGGGCCCTGATCTCCTCCAGGAGCTCATTCCACTAGTGTGGAGCCACCACCGAAAAGGCCCTGACCCTAGTAGTGGCGAGCCTGGCATCCTTGGGGCACGGTAGGGTATATATGGGGAAAGGCGGTCCCGCAGGTATGTCAGATCCTGGCCATATAGGGCTTTAAAGGTAAGCCCCAGCACCTTGAAGCAAACTCGGTATGCTATTGGCAGCCAGTGCAGCACCTTCAGCACAGGCTGGATGTGTTCCCATCTGGGAAGACCCATCAACAGCCTGGCCATGGCATTCTGCACTAGCTGCAGCTTCTGAATTTGCGACAAGGGCAGCCCCATGTAGAAAGCATTACAGTAGTCTAGTCTCAAGGTGACTGTCGCATGGAGTACCATAGCCAGGTCGTCGCGGCTGAGGAAGGGAACCAGCTGCCTGATCAGCTGAAGATGGTAAAAGGCCGACCTGGCAGTGGCTGCCACCTGGGCCTCCATTGTTATGGAGGAATCCAGGAGCACTCCCAGACTCCTAACCTCCGGCGCTGGCACCAATGGCGCCCCACCGAAGGTTGGGAGTTGGGTCCCTCCTCCCAGCCCACTATGACTCACGTACAGGACATCCATCTTCATTGGGTTCAGGTTCAGCCGGCTTGTAGTGCCTGGTCCAGATCTTCTGGACTAGAGTCTGATTGGCCGCCCAACATCAGTTAGAGGTGGGTGTCGTCAGCATACTGATGGCACCCCAGCCCATGCCTCCGGACAATCTGGGCAAGGGGGTGCATATAGATATTGAACAGCATGGGGGACAGCACAGCCCCCTGAGGCACACCGCACTCCAGCGGGTGCCTCATGGACTGCTGTTCCCCTAGTGCCACCCTTTGTCCCTGACCTTGGAGAAAGGAAGCAAGCCACTGCCAGGCAAGCCCCTGAATTCCCATGTCAGCGAGGTGGTGAAGCAGTAGCTGGTGGTCGACTGTGTCGAACGCAGCCGACAGGTCCAACAACAACAACAGCAGCACCGCCAAACCGCCCCGATCCAGATGCCTCTGGAGGTCATCAGTAAGAGCGACCAGTGTTGTCTCCGTCCCATGTGAAAGCCAGACTGGAAGGGATCTAACGTGGAAGCATCATCCATGAAGCCTTGTAACTATATCACCACCGCCCTCTCAATTAACTTGCCCAAATAGGGCAAGTTGGAAACCGGCCAATAGTTCGCCAAGTTGGCCAGGTCCAGAGATGGCTTTTTTAAGAGAGGGTGGACCATTGCTTCCTTGAGCGCCCTTGGGAACAGCCCCTCCAAGAGGGACTTGTTGATAATATCCCTTAGGGTGCCTCACAACCCTTCATGGCCAGCTTTAATAAACCAGGTAGCTTTGTCCACATGAACTATTCACTTATATAAATAGAAAGACCTATAGGAATAAACTATTATGAATTTATTAATACAGCTATAGAGATATTCACAATAATGAAAGAACCAAGTAAACACACTGCTTTTATTCACTCACTTGTCCTTTCAAAAATTTCCTCGGTTTCTTTGATGTATGCAGCTGTCGGGATCCTGTGTCTCCCTTCTCCCCATAGACAGAAATGTAGATATCAGCTTCTGTTCCAGCATTCCACAGGTCACCTGTTACCACCTGTACCTCATACATGGCCACTGACAATAAAGGAAGAGAACCCCTCTTACAACGTTTTTATTTATGAAGCCTCCCTCTAAGGTGATCACTATTGTATATAGAGGTTGTATGGTACAGTGGTTTGAATGCTGAAGTAGGACCTGGGCTGAGAAACCATCATATGTTTGTTTTAAAATTGCTCAAACAGAGGATGATGGAAAAGATCTTTCTCTGCCTGAGACTCTGGAGTCAGAGTACAAAAATACTGAGCTAGATGGTCTGACTCTGTATAATGCAGTTTCATATATGATACACACACACACTTTTTTCCTATCACACATTTCTGTTACAGAGGTCTGTGGCAAGTTCAATAGGAGCCTGCAACAACCACTGAATTCAAATTTCCTTGTGTAAACATGCTACTAGAATTTGTGGGCACTCAGTGAAGTTGATGGACAGTAGTTTCAAGACAGACAAAATGAAGCACTTCTTCATTCACAGATTAGTCTGTGGAACTCACTGCTGTGGAATGTGGTGAGGGCTACAAATTGGCTTTAAAAGGGGATTAGACAAATTCATGGGGGATAGGTTCATGGATGCTCATGAGCCACAGTGACTAAGTATTCTGATGTCATAAACCTCTGAATGCCCAGGATGATGGGCAACAGTGGGAGAGGCTTTGGGCACCATACCCCATTACTGAGCATAGCTGCTCTTATATTCTGTGCCCAAACTAGCTCTTTGTAATTTCTTTGTTAATACAACTATCACATCAAATATGTACTCTGGTTTTATATATCCTACCTGGAAGAAGGGGCTGACCATGTTGTAGAACAGGAAGCTCCCGACAGATTTCTCCATCATCTTGGTCTTGTGCCAGCCATCTATGAACAGGTAAATCAAACTGTTCCTCTGTCATGAGATTCTGCAGCAGCAACTGGAATACAAGCAATGGGGTCCAGATTACTGTGAAAACACAGTAAATCCTACTATGGTATCAAACAATCAATACAATTGGAACAGATTCCCCAGCAACGATATTTTTTGAGCTGGCTAAATCAAGTTAGCAATGCAAGACCAAAGGGTAGTCCTGAAAGAGGAATCTATTTTCAAAAATGGATATTTGTGCTGTCTATATTTTTAGTCTAAACTATCATAGCCATTAAGTCATAGTAGAACTTCCTGATGTCCTTCTACACATGCCATATTGCAACATGCCGAGGGGACAGGGTTACTTTGACCTGTAATTACACAAGGCAATCATAATATAGGATAGCAGCTAACAGGATTGTTATCTCTGTCCACATCTGTTCAACATCTCTGTAACATGCTGAAATTCAATAGATGCAGCTTATTGTATCTTGCTGCATTTCAGCAGATGCTCTTTCACAGCTTTGTAGCTATTTGCAACACAGTGCATATTTTTCATTACTAGGATCAGGAAAGGTTGTTACCTGTTGACTTTATATACATCTTGAGTTATTAAAGGCATACAGCCTCTGTCTTAGGATGCTACCAAATTTCATGACCACATAGTTTCAAGTTAAAAAAAAAAACCCCTCTACAAACTCTCATGGATTTGCTCTGCTTGGAATGACGCTGCAATATGATCAGTTCAAACATAAAAGAAAACCATATGGTTAGTTTGTTAGTTTTGGACCTGACCTTGTGCTTGCTTCGGCAGCACATATACTAAAAATTGGCCCTGACCTGATCTGGGCCCAGACTAGCCCGATCTCATCAAATCTCGGAAGCTAAGCAGGGTTGGCTCTGGCCAGTATTTAGATGGGAGACCTACAGGGAATAGCAGGTTGTTACACGGAGGCAGGCAATGGCAAGCCACCTCTGAATGTCTCTTGCCTTGAAAACCCTGCTGGGTCCTCATAAGTCAGCTGTGACTTGACGGCACTTTCCACCTCCACCACAGTTCGTGAAACTAGTATCACTCAAATCCTGGTTTGGTTTGACAAATGCTAGTTTGATTTTCCCCCTCTTTTTAAAGCTGAGGACTCTGAAAGAAAACAATGTTTGCTTTCGTACATCATGAGAGACCATATCTAAGATTGTGCTTGAGTCTCTGGCATCAAATTCAGGTTCGGTGGCCCAGAAATCTAGAGTTGGCAGGCAGAAGCAGGCAATGACAAACCAGTTCCGAATGTTTCTTGCCTTGAAAACCCTATGGGGTTGCCATAACACGGCTGTGACTTGATGGCAAAAAACAACAACTCTGCTTAGGAACACACTATACATTAGAACACTCTCCCCGCTTCTGTGTTTATATAGCTAAGTTTCCACCCCGATGCAGTGGAATAGTTCTGTTCTCCAGTTTCCATAGAAAAAGGCTGGCAGACTTTGGCTGTCTCTCCATTTAGTATTTTATATTTAGACTTTGATTCTCTTGCATGCTTCACAACAGAAGGAAACTAGGCCCCCTCTGAGATCTGGCAAAGATTTTGCTTCTCTGATTATTAGATGTTCAGCTCAGTTCTATGCAGCATTTAATTGTACCCAAATCAATCAAAATCAACTACAGGTTCATACTGTCAATTACTTCTATTTCAGTACATATCCAGAAAGTAAGGAACACAAATTTTGTGTACTGGAATTCTAAACTGAAATGCTTAAACTTGTCTTTAAAAAAAATGTCAGTGCTGATTTTGAAGTTTGCTAGCTTGAAAGTTAAGATCAGGGGCCCCTAGCCATTTTGAACCTGTGAGCACCTTTAGAATTCTGACACAGGTTGGTGGGCACAACCACAAAATAGCTGCCATGGGAGGCGCACAAAATACCAGAGAATGAGGTTATACTTAACTCTAATACGAACTCTTCAACATTTTATGCATAAACCTTAACAGGATGCCTTTTAAAATTAACATGTTGTTTAAAAACAGTTTCTTGCTTACACACAGCTTATTTTCAGTCACATAGTCCTTGTGCTGTAGTGACAGCTGTTGCCAAAGCAATTTATGTTTTGGGTCTGTGTAGCCAATCAAATCTTCAGTGGTCAGACAGAAGACCTGCTGGAAAAATCCCACATGGCCCTGACCACTTTCTCAAATCATTTGGTGGGCTCCAGGAAAAGTATTGGTAAATGCCATGGCACCATGGGTGCCATTCTGGAGACTGCTGGTAAAGATGGTAAATTAAGATGAAAAACTAGGGTGCTTTCCCATCTTACTTATGCATCATTTGTAGGTTGTTTATTTTATATCATACTCTTTGTTCAATGATTTCATGGTGGTGTGTACAGGGTTATTCCGTGCTATCCATTCAACAGATCGACATGGTTGCTTGACCTGAAGGTACATGTCTGGCCCAAGGCCCCCAAGACCTCATCAGTCTTATTCAGGGGTCATTTAATAGAAAAAGAGGTGCAGGAGCTCATTAACATAACTCATTAGCACAACTTTTTTGCATATGCCACACTCCCTGACATCACCGGAAGTGTGTCAGAAGGCAACACTCACCGCTCTACTGGACTGTTTTGGATTGCTAGCTATTGGGGTGGGGGGGAACGTGCAGATCTGTCCTCGCAGAGGAGGGAGAGCTTGTACCTGAATAAAACTTGGTCTTAAAGGTGCCACTGGACTGTTTTGGACTGGGGGGCCGGCGGGCTCTGCAACGTACTTGGCCGCTTCTTGCTCTAACTGAGGGCTGCTGGGAGCAGGGGGTGGGGCTTGTTGCATGTGCCCGCCCCCTGGGCTCTTTACTGCCGGAACTCCACTCCTGTGCGCTCCTGCAGGAAATTACCCCTGGTCTTATTAAGGAAGTAGAAGTCTAGGTCATATGTGAAAATAGGAAGTGTCATTGCCTCTTTAAAACACAAGTGTCTCCAGCCAAGGTCCAATACTCAACTCAACCACATTGGCTATCATTAGTATTCTTTATTGCCTTCAACTGCTTAGCATCCTTCAAAAGTATACTGGCAGAGCAATCCTAAGCAGGTCTACTCAGAATGCTACTCAAGAGTACTTGATGGGGCTTACTCCCATGAAAATGTTCTTAGGATGGCATTGTGAGTCCTGATATCCCTTGAAAGTTTATCGAATCTACACATTTGGTATCCTTGCTAACAGGGCTTATATATCTATATCTATATCTATATCTATATCTATATCTATATCTATATCTATATCTATATCTATCTATACATATATATCTATATATATCTATAT
>NW_015176461.1:611519-663260 GCF_001447785.1 Gekko japonicus | reverse complement strand
ATATAGATATATAGATATATAGATATAGATATAGATATAGATATAGATATAGATATAGATATAGATATATAAAAGAGGTGGCCAGAACTCTCAAGAGGGAAATTAAGTTTTCAATCTGTATACTGAAAACTCATGCACTTTAAAACATTTTAAAAACAATTTTGTCAAAGAGGTTGTGGAACTCCGTTCCTGCATGTTCTCCCAGAAAAAAAACCCTGCCTGTTTACAAGATGTTTAGTATATTTTACTCCAAACCTTGTTCATTGGTTTTCTTCGGCCATGACAGTATACTGTGCCTACATTTTGAATATGTAGTATGTATTAGTATGTATGACTCTGATCATGTTTTGGTGAGGAAGCACCTTTGAACACAGCTATGAAAAATTCCAGTACCAACTAAGAATCTGTTTTCTGAAGAACATTTTGAATTAAACTTTCATTATTGCCAGACTGTGAGTTGACTAATGAAAAGCTGAAAGAGATGACACACATACCTCACCTAATGGAAAAGGAAGGCTTGTCTGTGTGTGTGTAAGAAGAAATAGCTGTTGGATATGGAGGCAGAGAAAAAAAGGGAGAGAACTATGAGCTGGCTACAGCATCTGGGGGTACAACATTTGTCTTTCTGGGATCTGCTGTGGATGGCAGATCTGGTGCCCACTGCAAGTGACTTCATTCTCTTCAAGCATTACAAAAACACCATCAGTCTACAGTGAAGTCTCATGCAAAGGAATCTGTTATGTAGTGGGTAGCCGCACGGGTGGACGACAGACAACGACGTAGTGCATAGCACGCTTTATTAGGTACACAACAAGAACAAGGACAAACGGCCGGCAGGCCAACTATATACATCCCTGGGGACACACCCCTGGTCACCATAGGTGGGTTTGAATCTCCCGCCACGGTTCCCATTGGCTCCCCAGTGGAGGGACTAGGAGCCTAGTCCCTATTGTTCTTCCAGAGTCAAGCTCTGGCTGTCCGCTGGCCCCCGGTGGTGGTCAGCATACACTACAGAATCCAAAACTATTAGTGCTCCTTCCAAGCAGGAAGCACAGACAATTTTTGCGCTCACCTCTTTGCAGTGCCAGGCAGGACTTTCTCCAGAGTTATTGTGCCCTATCCGTACTTTGTAGAGATCTCCTACATCTTCTGTGTGAATCTGTTGAAACAGCACAGCATACATATAGTAATTCAATTGGCTGCTTGGAAGTAAATTATTATAGGAACTTCAGTCTGATACATGAGAATCCTCTAAAGCTTTCTTGTTCAGAATGCTTCTTCGTCTTTGACGAACATACAATTTGGAGAGTACTGAACAACCAGTCCTAACTATAAGGCTGCAAATTTTAGTACATTTACTTGGAATACAATTCAGATAAGATCAGTGTGACTTTTTTGGGTTGAGCATTGCTGCATAAATAAGTTCAATTTAGCAATTTAACAATTCAGGGCACTGGCACAGCATGTGGTCGATTCAAGCAGCAAGTAAGAGACTGTGATGATGAACGGAGCCTTTGGTCTCAACACATTGGGCATCTGGTTTATGAAAACGTACATTGTCTGAATGGTTTGTAATTATTAATTTACAGACTGAAATAATTTCATGTCTAATAATAATGACCACTGTATATTTGAATTGAATAGAGGTTTCTTTGCAGGGAAGCCTGACCTGGGTAAAGGTCCTTCCTTCAGAACTCTCCTACTTAGTGTTTTCATTGGACCAAGGAGGCAGAAAACTACCAATAGAGAGAATACATGAGACTTTGTTCTCAACCCAGTTTTTCAGTTTTGATCTCTTCTGCTCCTGGGGAGCATAATTCTGCCTTTTCCCCTTTACTCAACTTGCCCTCCAGGCTTGAGGGTCAAATTACTTAACCCGTTTCAGTTTATGATAGCCATGCATTTCAGTCAGTTTATGGTGACTTGACTTCCCATTGCATCCACTCATAATAAGGTACTTTTGTGATAGCTGACCTGATCTGGGTTGAATTCATAATAATCATGTGGCAGTGATATGAACACAACCGATAAGAGGATTGAACTGAAGGAACTCAGTGTAGGCTGAAATAGTTATGTAAATGAAGCCTGAAAACAAGAGGGCCATTTGATTTTTTTTTCTTCCTAGTTATCAAGATTAGGAATGTCTTCACTGATTAAAAAAACTGCATAAATGTGATAAAGAGGAAAAGAGGAGGAAATAAGGAAAGATCCTGTAAGCTGAGTCTGTTTCCTCTCCACCTACACATATTTAGCCTGGGTGTGGCCAGAGGCATGAGCCCTTGGGCACAGGTCAAAGGGTTCTTGGCCTGACATTTTTGTTTTGTTTTGTATCTTTTGTTTATTGAAATGGCATTGTACAAATTGTATGCTGTATTTGGGGGATTTTCTCTAAGCTACGTTAGGACCTTTTGGGGAGAAAAGGAGCAGAGAAATACCCTAAACAAATGAACAAACAAATAATAACAATAAATGAATACATTCTACTGATTACCAATAGCTATTTAATACAGTCATACTGCTATATGTTGATTGCAATATCATTTTCATCAAATGATGGTGTGCATTAAAGTCATGATGCTGGTATCTAGTGCCATGGGGTAATGGAGTCATGGATGCTGGGAAAATATACATTGCTTTTGTTTCTGATATTCCCCAATCTATTTAATTTATTTACTATTTATTCATTTAAAACATTATGTTTCCTTTCCACCGAGTTCAGGCCCTCAAGGAGGTGAACAGTTACAAAACAAAACTTTATCTAGCAACATGTAAATAATCTGTCCACTGCTCTAATATGAATTAAACAAATGGGAAAGGTTGCTTAATAAAAATATTATCTGATACTCATTTTACATCATGAGATACTGCTGTGAAACAATATTGTTAAAATTTATTACTTACAATGAAGGTATCTTTGTTTCCTTTTTCAAACACCTTTTCCCCCTTTCCATACAGAAAGATAGCTCCTGAATTACTTTGGTCCCCATACAAGGAAATATAAACCTGTGAGCTGGTACCTGCAGATGGTTGGTCACTGGTAAAAACTGTTACCTTCCATTTAACAGCTGCAGAAACAGAAACTTCTAATTAATGAGCATCATGGTGTCCTTCAAATGTATCTCTAGCCACATGTGAACTGCACTTTTACGAGCTGGTCTCAAGCAACTAGAGGCTGTACTGGAATTCTAGATTCAAGTACACATAGACACAATCATACAGATTAAGTGCACAAAGGAAGATCTGCTTCCCAGGTCCTACTAATCATATTCTCCCGGCACTTTGGGATTAGGGTACCTAAGGATATATATCTACTGGGGAAAAGAAGGACCCTGCCCAGAATTTAAGGTAATTTTCATAGATCTTTCTTTGGGTGTCTCAGAATCCAGAAATTACTTAGGTAGATTCCAGAGAAGGCAGTCTCCCAGCCATGTACTTGGAGGGGCCATTTGTGGCTTAAGGGAGGGGGGAAGCAAGGACGACTCTGGGTGGGATGGACCTGGCTTTGCTATCAGCCAGATGGCTATCAAGCAGCTTCCTGTAGCGTGCCTCCAAGGGGCGGACCCAATGCAGGTGGGGTGCGGGATCTGGAGCCTCAGGTTTCCCTCTGGGCCACAGCTTGGGTTGAAAAGGAACTGGCTGAGGGTGGTGTGCCATTCTGGAACTCTTGGTGAAGATTCACAGAAACAGGCAATGGGCATTCAGCACAGCACATTTGGAGAAAGAAAGCAAGGAAGCAAGGAAGGATGGAAGGAAGACCAGTGTGTTGCAATAATATGCTGGCACAGCACCCCTCTGCAATGTCACAGACCTCCACCAGGGGATCTCTGTCACAAACCTCTGATCAACGGGAGAAGTGGTAGGCCCAGGGATGTGGCAGGAGCTTGTTGGAAACACCCACCAGAACCATCATATATTTATGCCACCAAAAACTTTAGCACAGATCATAGGCACCCATGCAATGGAAAATGCAAAATCCACACCCCCCCTGAAGTGCTGTCCTGCCAAGAAGTCCTGGCATAGCACAGGAAGCCAACTATGGCCTTCCCAGCGGTGGACAAACCCCCACCCCCAATCACAGCTTCTCCCCCACACTAGATAAACCTAGGACAGGTCTCCTCGTAGCTCAGGTAATAGGCCATGCAGCCCAGGATTCTGTCTCTGAGTTCTTTAACATGCACACGTAGAACGCACAGATGTTCACCCTTTTGGTGGGAAATACACAGAGAGGGCACTTAGCACCATAGAGAGGGTACTTAGCACCACAGAGGGACCATTTAGCACTTACACCCAAGTGGAGAGCAGATTTCCTTGCTGGGTGACAAAAATGTCTCATTTCAGGACTCATGTCCCATTCCAGAATCCTTACAGGTACTGCATCTCTGGAGACACATGCTGAAGTAGCAACTACATACTGACAGGTGAGTAGGGGCAAAGATCCGGCAAGCTTGGCCTAGGAATGTGCCCCCCTTCCCCCCTCACACGTATCCTGGGTACCATCTTTACCATGCAGACTCCTACAGCTGAGGCCAGTGGTATATTTGTATGAGGCAGCTATACCAGCAGTATGCCCCAAGCCATATGATGGGGCATACTCCCAAAGAAGTGTACCTAGGAGAACTGTCTATGATGGCGGGGGGGAGCAAGAATGCTGGAAGCCCCGTATTGGACTGGTAGCATGGTTCCTTGCCAGAGTGTGCACTTCTCCCAGGACACAGCTGTAGTTTGGGTAGGGGGGTGACTGGCAACTGCCCCACTGTGCTCTGTGGAAGTTCTGGTCAAGCAACCACAATATGTATTTCCTTGCAGGATCAGAGCCCTATCCAGCAGCTGAAGCAGATGGAGTGGATACAGTTGTGGTGCAACCCATACAGTGGGCTGGCGAGTGAGTGTTGTTAGGATGACTATGGAATGCACCTCCGGGGGGGGTACCACAGACCCTGCTAGGGCCTCACTGGCATGACTGCAGTTGTCAGGATCACTGTGCTGTTCATCATCATTGCATACATCTCTGTTCAGCATCTGTGCAGGCGAGGATTACATTCCTGGTGTAGTATGGGCTGGTTGCAGTGACCAGTGTGGATCCTGCAGCTTTACCATGGGGCCACTGTCTCACTGGTTTTCAACCCATCTCCTGCATCCATCCCTGGCAGCCATCCATCTGGTAAGCCCATCCTGCTCACAGGCATGCTATCATAGGGAGGGCTCACCCCATCTCCCCATGGTTTCCTGAAATGGCTTGCAAAGGTGCAGGGGCTGTAGTGGATGCTTCGTTACTATTTCCCTGCTGCTGTTCAGTGAAGTCTAGAGTGATCTGCAACTCTGTCCCGGTATTTTGGTTGTTGAGTGGCTTTACTCCCTCCTATCCCCTCTCCCTTACACCAGTTCTCCCACCTCCATAGGGCTGCATTTCTCCATAGGGCTCCTAAGAATGGTCTCCCCTATACAAATCTCAAGGGCTGAGCTTTGATTTAGGGAATCTTATGCTGGTATCAATGTTGTCGTAAGACCATAAGAAGAGCCCTGCTGGATCAGACCAATAGTCCATCTAGTCCAGCATCCTGTTTCACACAGTGGCCAACCTCTGGAAGGCAAACAACAGGGCATAGAGGCCAAGGCCTTCCCCTGATGTTGCCTCCTGGGTCTGGGATTCAGAGCATTAGTGCCTCTGAATGTGGAGGTTCCCTTTGGTCACCATGGCTAGTAGCCACTAACAGACCTATCCTCCATGAATCTGTCTAATCCCCTTTTAAAGCTGTGTGGCCATCACTACATCCTCTGGCAGTGAATTCCACATTTTAATCACACTCTGTGTAAGGAAGTATTTCCTTTTCTCCATACTGAATCCACTGCCCATTAGCTTCATTGGATGCCTTTGAGTTATAGTATTTTGGGAGAGGGAGAAAATTTTCTCTTTGCCAATGCTCTCCACCCCATGCATAATTTTATAAACTACTATCATCTCCCCCCCCAGTCATCTCTTTTCTGAACTGAAAAGTCCCAGTCTCTTCAGCCTTAACTCATACGGAAGGGGCTCCAACCCCCTCATCCTCTTGGTTGCCCTCCTCTGTACTTTTTCCAGCACTGGGATGTCTTTTTGTTGTTGTTGAGATACAGTGGCCAGAACTGTACACAGTATTCCAAATAAGGCTACACCATTGATCTATACAGTGGCATTATAATATTTTGTCATTTTATTTTCAAATCCTTTCCTAATAATCCCTAACTCAGAGTTTGCCTTTTTCACCACTGCAGCACACTGGGTTGACACTTTCATTGAGCTATCCACTCCAACCCCAAGATCTTTTCCCCTCTCAGTCTTAGCAAGTTCAAACCCCATTAGCCTATACTTGAAGTTGGGATTTTTTTTTGTCTCAATGTGCATCACTTTACACTTACCAATACTGAACTTCATTTGCCACATTGATGCCCACTCACCCAATCTGTGGAGATCCTCTTGGAGCTCTTCACATTCAGCCTTGGTTTTCACCATCCTGAATGATTTTGTGTCATCTGCAAACTTGGCCACTGTACTACTTACCCCTAGTTCCAGATCATTTATGAATACATTAAATTGTACAAGCCCCAATACCAATTCTTCTGGGACCCCACTGCTTACTTCCCTCCACTGTGAGAACTGTCCACTTATTCCTACTTTTTGCTTCCTGTCATTTAACCATCTCCTCTATCCCATGACTGCTAAGTTTACTCAGGAGTCTTTGGTAAGGTACCTTGTCAAAAACCTTTTGAAAGTCTAAGTATATAATCTCTGTCGAGTCACCGCTGTCTACATGCTGGTTCACTTTCTCAGAGATCCGCAAAAGGTTGGTGAGACAGGACTTCCCTTTGCAAAAGCCATGCTGATTTTTGCTCAGCAGGCTTTGTTCCTCCATGTGCCTAATAATTCTATCATGGATTACAGTTTCCATTAATTTGCCTGGGACAGATGTTAGGCTGACTGGCCTGTAGTTTCCTGGTTCCCCTCTGGATCCCTTTTTAAAAATTGGTGCAACATTTGCTACTCTCCAGTCTTCTGGTACAACAGCTGAATTTAGTGATAGGTTACATATACATGTTAGTAGATCAACTACCTCCCATTTTGAGTTCCCTAAGAAATCTCAGGTGTATGCCATCAAGTCCTGGAAACTTACTGGTTTTTAATTTCCCTGATAGGTCTAGAACTTTATCTCTAGTCACCTGCATTTCGCTCAGTTCTTCAGACTCCCTTCCTGAAAATAGTGGCTGTGGCATGGGTACATGCACCACACTTTCCACACTGAACACAGAAGCAAAACATTATCTGAGCTTCTCTGCCATCTCCCCAGGTTTTTCTGACTGGCTTCCTATTCTGGATACATTTTGTAAAATGTTTATTATTTGTCTTGATGCTTTTAGCAACCTTCTCAAAATCTATTTTTGCATGCCTAATTATTGACTACATTTCTTTTGCCAGAGCCTGTGGTCCCTCCTGTTCAATTCACTGGGGCAGACCTTTCACGTTATAAAAGAAGCCTCTTTACTTTTTATAGTGTCCTTAACTTGCATTGTTAACCAGTAGGCTTTCCTTTAGACTTGGCAGTGCCTTTCCTAACCTGTGGAATGCATTATGTCTGGGCTTCAATTAGTGTGATTTTAAACAGCTTCCAAGCATCCTCTAGGGATTTGCCTCTCTTGTGTTTCCCTTTCAGCTTCTTTTTAACTATTCCCCTCATTTTTGTAAAGTTCCCTCTTCTGAAATCAAATGTTACAGTTTGGGGTAACTTTTCATTGCTATGAATGCTGAACTTAATATCATTGTGGTCACTGTTTTCAACTGGTGAAACACCTCTACATTCCTCACCAGATAGTTGAGGTCTCCAGTATAATAACATTAACATTATCATTAACATTAATATTAATATTGTCAGTCTTTATGGTGTCACTGGACCTCTGTTTTGTTTAGCTGTGGAATATAGCACAAGTCCAATGGCAACTCTAAGACTGATCACACATACTTCACTACGAGGTTCTTTGCACTGCAGCTCACCTCTTCAGATATGTTGCAGATAGTTGCAACAGACAGCCAAGCCCATCCCTCTACTGTCCCTACCTCTTTCCCACTCATACACTCTGCTGGCTGCTTTGTGCAGCTTGCATGGTGAGTGGGCCTGTGGGTGGTCCAAGGGGAGGTGTATCTGTTCTAGCAGAGGGGACAGGTCTCTGTGTCTCACACTCCACCACAGTACTATTGGCATCTATTGCAATACAGTCTGGTGCTTTACCAGGAGAACCACCTTACCTTACTTAGTAGCACAGATGGTACCATGCTTGGGTTTACTACCAACAAATGCCTCACTTGTGGATCATCTGTGAGAGTTAATGGTTTCTTTTGCTTGTCTCGCTGCATACCATTTTACCTGGATTCCTGAAGGTGCTATGCATGTCTTTGTATCATCTACAGTGCATGTTTACCTTCATGCCTCCTTGAAACGTAGACACCAATAATCCCTATTCTCATTCGTCTTTCCTTTATGCCACCAATGTCTTTCTCCAAAAGAATATTGCCTGTATGTTTTACTGTTTACCCTTTGTGGCCTGATTTGAAGATGGCTGCAATCTTCTCTGATCTGAGAGTAAGGGTGGTTAAATAAAGTGAGATATACTTCTGTGTAATCATGTATAGGATTGCCCTTTTTACTAGACCTAAGTCACAGCCTAGCTGGCAGTCATAGCTTCACAGATGTCTTTTACAATTGTTTTGTCCAGGTTAGGTGACTGTCTTCTATCAGGTTCAATTTTAGCACAGATTTTCTACAGAGATTTTCTTGTTACAGTGACATGAATTATTCATGAGATGAACAGGGACTCTTGATAAGCACCCAGGTTGCATTTTCTTTTCTCCTTCAGCCCCTGTACTTGTGTCTCAGTAATGAGGATAAAGCTATAATATTAATAATTTAGCACCAATAATAAGGGTAGTTCAGTTCTTCTTTTATTAAATCATTCTCTTCACTGATCCTAATTATTATGCTCATTAGTTTAATCCAATTTAGCAACATCCATGTGATAAAAATGAAGGAAACTGACTATGAATTTTAGGGTAAGAGAAAAATGACAATGGTTTTATTTATTCCTTCCAACTTGCTCCAATGAACAATGGAGGATGGAGCACTTCCAACAGGGAAATGAATATTGAAACATAATAGCCTGCAATTTTGTCAGGCAGAAGTCATTATTTGCACCCTTAAATGAAGGGATGTGCTGTATCCTAGATCGTTATTCTGCATTAACTGCTTGGGACATTTCTTATATTTAGAATTATAAATAAAAGCCGAATGGTGGTGGCACTTTTCTAGAACATTCCACATGCTCCAAAATCAGTTCGCTCTCTGATCTGTCATTCAGAGGGTCTCCCTATCCACTGGCTGCTTTGCCTGAGTCCTGCCTCCAACATTCTAAACATTTTGCTAATCCTCTCCCACCCATAGCCAGTCAGAACACAGAGGTTATTTGCATATGCAGCCTCATTGGCCTCTGCCTCGGAACACAGAGGTCGTTTGCATATGCAACTTGATTGGCTTTTGCCTCTAACATTCTAAACAGTTTTGCTGTTCTGAGGTAAAATGTGTCCAATCTCCAGGTGAGGGCTGGAGATCACTCAAACTTACAACTGTTCTTTAGGTAGCAGAGATCAGTTCCTCTGGAGAAAATGGTGGACTCAGTGTCATTATACCCTGCTGAGGTCACCACAGCAAATTGACACTGAGTGTCCAAGGCCGGGGCACCCGCCCAGAGCCTCTTTCTAGAGGCCATTGTATTTATTTTCACAATGGACCTTTTTCATAGTATTTAGAATGCTTTCCAAAAATAATTTTTAAGGCAGTTTTGAAAAAAGTTTATGCAACATAAGGTTGAATCCTACCACTCTGCTCACTTAGTTTAGAGCCCTCCAAGGAAGAAACTTTCCACTAGAGGATGAGTTTCTTCCAATGGAGGAAGGTTTGGCAAGATGAAGGCTTTGCACTTTGCTGAGTAGAGTGGGCTGTATCCTGAGGAAAATT
Organism: Gekko japonicus; assembly: GCF_001447785.1. Lineage (NCBI taxonomy): Eukaryota > Metazoa > Chordata > Lepidosauria > Squamata > Gekkonidae > Gekko > Gekko japonicus. The sequence continues at coordinate 653,223 of NW_015176461.1, read as the reverse complement.
TCTGCTAATGAAATCCCAGAATTACAACTGGTCTTAGATGACAGAGATTAGTTCCTCTGGAGAAAATGGATGCTTTGGAGGGTGGACTTGATGAAGTTATAACCTGCTTAAGACCCCCTCCTCTCCCCCAAAATCTGCCCTCTCCAGACTCCACTCCCAAAATCTCCAGCAATTTCCCAACCCAAAGCTGGCAACCCTACATCCAGCTCCCACCTCAGTCTGTTCCTGGGGAATCATTTGAGCTGCAGCAGGAGGGGGAGGCAAGGAAGACTCATTTTGGTTTACTATGGTCTCGTTCACACGCGGCTATTTGGTCCGGGAGTGGGACAGTTTGGGGCGGGATCAAACCGGCGCGATCACACCACCACATCTGGGAAGCGTCTTGCTTCCGGGGCCGAACTGTCCCTTTCCCAGGATAAGCCGCGCCAAACTAAACCACCTATCTAGGTGGTTTAAAGGGAAGCGGCGCGGCAACCGGGGCATTTGATCGCTGCCGCTTCCCTGCGCCGGCTCAACCCCGGCCCGGATCCGAACTGCGCATGCCCGGACATGCGCAGTTCGGCCGGCCCCCGAGTAGGGCGTGTTTTCTCCCCGGCGTTTGATCGCGCCGGGGAGAAAAGGCGGCGCGGCCGGGGGATCCGTGAGATCCCGCCGCGCCGTGTCAACATTGGCGCGGCTTTTAAAAGCCGCGCCTTCAACCGCCTTTTCCCCTGCGTGTGGCAGGGGCCTATGAGATCCAAGGCAGTTTAAAGGTGAAAAACATTCAATTATCCCAGATCTCTGGCCCATATGCCACTCTCCATATAACAAAGTCCTCACCTCCACGGTGCCTTCAAATAGCACAGTACAAAGAGCAGCAGGAAGATAACCCTCAATTTCTCCTCCTGGCAGTAGCAGCTACTGGGAGGTTAGATTTCACAGCCCATACAGCAGTTGCCACCAGCCAGGTGGGCTCAACAATCCTGGAATTTGCAGGTGTGAAAGCAGCCAGGACAGCTGGTGTTCCTTGTTTAAAGTACCAAATCACCCTTCAACATGCAGGAACTCCAGTCTTTTCTAGTTGGTTGTCTGGGAAATAAACTGTATTAAAGTAGTTATGTCTGATTCTCTCCCCCCCCCAACAGATTAATCACCCAGTGCCCTTCACAGGTCTGACTTCTGGCCCATGGAATTTAGTTTGGGAACTCCTGCTGCCCATGGATGAAAGACTTCATAGTGGCACAAATGTATCCTATCTTCCTTCATTATCTAAGTATTGTACATTCTCCCAGGGAGTATAATCTTGTAGAGATCAACATGTTACCAAGGTCACTGTACATTTTATTCATACCTACTGTATTTTCATTTCTCAAGGCAGTTTCAATGCCCACCTATTGGATCTTTCCTCTTCATCAGTAAAAGGATTTAATGGAGATCTGCCTAACCAGGCAGAGTAGTAGAATATCATATGGTGCAGCACATCTTGATGTTTAGACTAATAAACTGTTATCTTAGCAGAGCCCTGGGTAAGGATCATTTGAACTGGGTATATCTTGCAAAGGCCATGCTGGAATTGCTATTAATTCTCTTAGTAGGCACATGTCAGTGTGATTATGGTTGGTGCCTTGTGAGATCCAAGGCAGTTGCTACAGTGGACTTCTGGTATGAATGAAAGATTCTCGAGTTACAATTATCTGAATTCATGCTTACGGTGCATCCTTGCAGTCCCCACTGGAATCCCACACACCGATATCCACCCACAGCTTCAACATCAACACAGTACACAAAATATACCACCATAATCTTTGATGGGAATGGGTATGATGGCCAGTTTTTGAGCCATTCATTTTAATTATTGGAAATAATATGGATCTGAGTGTGAAAAAAAACTTGTGTACTTGTTTTAGCATTCCTTCTTATCCAATGATCATGCACTGAATATTTCATAAAAGGCTACATACCAGCAAATGGATTCATATTATAGATTATTCCCAGTGTTTCTAATTTGAGATCCAGTGTCTTCTAGCACAGCTTGGAATAGGAAGATGCAAAGCCAAATACATTCTCATACATGAATTCTCTGGATGGCCTCTTAGACAAGTTGTACTTTCCCAGATTCAGTTCTTTGTCAAAAACTGGGAATCTTAGTAAGCTACTTCTAGAATTGTTATGAGAATAAATGAGATAATGACTGACATTTTATGCTAAAGTAATTTTTCTGACAATTTTTGGTTTCAGTTATTGGTGCTGAGAAATGGGATCCTCTGTTGCAATGTGATATGATGGAGGAGGATGTTTTCATTCATTAAGCCAATGCAGGACACAAAGCTCAGTGATCTTCAGTTTTTGTTCATTTTATTATCCAATAATTAAATGCTGTTATTTCAGTTTGTTTAATTTTCACATTGAATTTATTTTATACCACAAAGATACATGTAATGATAAACAGCAAATATTGCTTTGAAACAATATTACCAGGTATTTACAGAAAAACATAGCTGCCACTGGACATTCAGAAAATAGGAACCTGATTCTATTTTACTTGCTGTCTCTCATATAAGAAATATTTATCAGGAACTTCTGCAGTAGAATTATGTGAGATATAAATGTAGAGTTTACACTGTTTCCATTTAATGACTCCACCAGCATTCTAGTACAGCTTTGGTAATTTGAGACTAGTGGGACTTTATACCGAATTAAGACAGAGTGCATTCTGGGTAGGAAAACTATAGGGTAGGGAAACTGTATTTGTGTATAGGAATCTTGACTATAACTGCAATTTTATATTATATATAAACTATAATGGAGAACAGAAGCACAAGTACTTCCATAGGATGGATTTCTGCTTACTTTATTTTTCTTTTATATTCTTTTCTCCTCAGTTTTTCATTACCGTATGTTTATTACTTTAACTAATAGTATGTAAGTTAGTTGGACTATATACAGTTCACCACAATTACCAAGTACTGTGTTTTTTTACTGTCAGCATTTTCTAATCTGCTTCACAGTTTTAAGTCTCCATTTCATGTCCACATAGATAGCTACATCATTCTACAGGCTTAGCTTCACCTAAATAAGATTGCTTCATGCACCATCTGTGATGCATCTTCATTTCACTCATATTGACCAACTCTTTTGAGTTTAGAAGGTTATAATGTTATTATACATTATACAATACATACAATAATGAAAGAAACGAAGCAATAGAACAAATCACAATGGAAGATTTGTTTGTTTTTTAAAGTACAATCAGTAAGAGGTACAGTGACAGCATTCATATTCCTGAATGTATATGCTTCTGGAGATATTACAGTTTTAAAATGTATGTATGAAATGCCATAGAATTACATTAACTCTGTTTAGAATTTGACTTGTTATTACTGCTTTCTTCTTCTGATACACAGGAATGGATTTCTTCTGTAACATCAACAGTATTTGCATCTTCCAAATTTACAGTTGCATTCTGTCCAATGTTATTTAAGAACATCTCATAAGAATAAGAAGTTTCACTTTCACAACCTTCTGTAACATCTGCAGCTGACAGAGCTGGTTCTGCTCCAGCCACATGATCTACACTACTCCTTGAGCTTTGGAATACTGACATATTATGACACTGATCTATTGTTATCTCCCTGAATATTTCTTTAGTTGCATGAATTTCATGATTATTGAGCTCCTTTGCATCTACATCCATATTTTCTATGGCATATAATTTCTGTAAATATTTGTTTTCTTTTGGGGCTGTTGACATGAGTAACCCCAAATTATTTTCATTCACAAAGTCTAAAGTATTCTCAGCATAGAATCTGTTTAAAATATTGTTTGTGATTGTATTAATACAGCTGTTCTTCAAATTCATATGTTTGTTGTCCAATTTAGTCACATCTTTGCCTTGCCACCTCAAATTTAGAGTGTTCATTAAAAAATATAGGCCCAGCTGATTCTCAATATCAGAGGCTTTTCGATAAGCACATCCTCTAACCTCCTCATTGGCTGGCTTTACAATGGCCAACAGTATGGGACAATGCTGTCCACAAATAGCATGAAGCTTATCCAGAGAATCTTGATCTTCATGGCGAATTCTGTTTGAATGAGTGTTGCTAGTTGGTTGGGTTAAAAGTGCTTCTTCATGTGAAGGCTGTTCTAGAGGATGTACTTTATTGTCAGGTAATCTAAACTCTATAGATCTAAAACTGGGGGATTTGGGATTAACTTCTGTACAAGGTTGTGTGGGAATGGGGCACTCCTTCCTAGTTGATTCAACAGGCAAAGTGCTGCCATACTGACTATGTTTGCTTTGTATGCTTAACTCATCAGGAAAAGGCTCTGATTCACTATTATGAGGCATGTTGAAATAGTTGCATCCTTCATCAAAAGGGTGAGCCATGTCTTCAATTTCAGAAGATGATATTTCTTTGAGTGGTGGCTGCAGATTTAAATTCCCAAGATGTGAGTATGGAATGTCATCACTGTGAGTGTCAACCATTGTCTCAGCAGATGTTGTTTCTATATTGCTATACATTCCCAAGTTTTCAGGAGGTGACCTTCTTATTAAATGGTTTTCCTTAAGAAGCCATTTCCCTTTGTCAATCAATACTCCCTCATCTTCAGCAGCATCAGTCTCAGACTGACAATATTGGTTTGTATATTGCACTGAACATTCCTCATTATACCATGCATCTTCCTCATTAAGACTGAATTGTGGAGCAGGCCATGTTACATTTTCTTCTTCCCATATGTTGCTGCTTTTGTTTACTTCTTCTGGGATTTCATATGACGTCAGTGAAGGTGGTTTTTCATCAGATAAGGAATGACTTGCTTGACATGGGGAAGGGGCTTCTTCCATTACTGGATGGAAAGATTCTTCGGTATCTCTTGCAGTCATTTGAGACACATATGGAAGATCAAGTTTAGAAACAGGCTTGAAAGAAACTTCTGCTTTACCGTAAAGTCTCTCAATAGTTCTTTTAACAAAACCTTTCTTGTACTCCTTTTCATATATTGATCCTTCTGTACTTCCACTGGTCAAGTCTCTAGAAGCAATATAGCTTTCAGACTCTGGTGGATAATCTGATAAGTCAGAAATAGCAGAGCTCTTAAAGCATCTTTTAAATACTGAAGGAGAACTTGAATATGATCCACACTCAAGTTCTTTTACCATCATTTTTACTCTGGATATTGGTTCTTCTACAGAAGCATCCACAGGATTTTGCTCAGAATCATGAGAAAAAGATGACATTGAACATGTTGGTATTTTTTCTGATAGTTCCTCACAAGCACCACTTTCCTCCAGACACTCCTGTACAGAATTGTCTTTGCTGCCACTTGCAGCATTCTTAGCAGTCAAGCTAAGATGCTCACTTGAATTTTCTTCTTTCTCTGGTGACTCTGTACATTCTTGTTCTTCTATGCTCTTTAAGTCTTTCTCTTCTAATTCTGAAGTTTCTAAATCAAAAATGTGGTCCTTATCATTAGAGGATGGGCTGTAAGTAGTTGATTTAGGTTCTTCTGATAACCCTGATTCTTCATTATTAAATGATGTATCTGTGTTTCTTTCCAGGGATTCTTGTACTGAAGTATCCTCATTGTCTTTGGGTAGTTCCTCATTTGATGTCAGCCCACAATTATTGGATTGACAAGCATTATCACAGTTCAGATCCTGCAATACATAATGATTATCCAAATCATCTAGACTTGGATTATCTGTTAAAGTACTGCAGTTTTCCTGACTTTTGCTAGAGCTGTCTAAATCTTCAGTCAACTTGTTTGCATCTGTGACTTCTTCAGAATCCAACCTGTCATTAGAATTTGAAGTTTTGCTTAGTTTCCCCTGTGCTTCAAAGCTTGAGATGTTTTCAGTATCAACTGGAAATATATTTTCTTGGCAATATGTAGGTTCTTGTGTTTCTGTTTGCATTCCAGAAAATACTAAATGGTTTTCTGTGCACTCCTGCAGTTTTGAGACATCATTTTCCAAATCTTTCGCTTCTTCTTTGTCCATAACTTGCTTCAAGTACTGTTGCAGTGTAACTATTTCAGAAAAATTACAGGTTGTTTGACCTATGCCATCATTATTTGTGCTGGACAAACTTTCTTTGAAGTTTTGTACTAGGAGCCAAGCTAAGAGGAGATCAGAAGATCCAAGGAGTGAAGGAGAAATATCTGTAAGGCAACAAGACTTTTCCATACATCCAATATGACTTTTTTCAAAATTGAACACTGCTGATTTCAGTTGATGCAACAGAAGACTACTCAAAGAATCTGTCTGCACATTTGTTGCAAGAATACTATTGATGGCTTTGGGATCAGCTTGGATTGCAACCTCAGAACTACACCTTTGATCATCACTTAAGAATTGGCTATCACTTTCCAGTTGATTCTTCCCGTCATTTGTATGAGCTATGTCACACATAGACTGTTTTGCACTGTAATGTATACCTGACTTTGTATCATCTATTATGCTTCCATCAACATCTGTCAAACAGTCAATGTGCTTTTCATGAAAATCTTTAATGGATTCTTCTACAATTCCTATTTCATTGAGATGATTTAATGTACTATTGGATAACTTACTTTCACTGATATTATTCTTCCCCATCAGGTATACATTTTTACTTTCTAAATGATTTTCTTTATCTGAAAAAGATGTGTCAGGTAATGGATGCATTATTCTCTCATTTGAATTTATGGGAGCTAAATTATTTGCAGGAGTTACAGCCCAGGGAAATATGTTCTGCAACCAGCTTTGCACATAGCTTTCAAGAGAATGTTCTATAGTCTCATTTGCATATCTGGAAGCATCCATTGTACAATGATCATCTAACACTTTGGCTTGACTTCTGGGAGAGCATTCCATTTTTTTATTCTTTTTTACTTTTTTGTGTTTCATTGATCGTTTGAATGACTTTCCCTTTTCTGTTTCTTCTTTACATCCACTTTCTGTTTCATTCAGTGGTTTCAGTGGAGCTATGCCAAATGGTGTTTGTACTTTTATATTGGTAGAGTCACATGTGCCTTCACTACTATGCTCAATTTCATTTTTTGAATAATCTTTACCCAACAAGAGGTCTTCTTGAGATGGTAACACATTACATTTTTTATCTGATTTGAGTCTTACTTTGGGCAGCTGACTATCTAGATTTTCTTCGAGGTCAGATTCATTTTGCTGATGGTTCATTGAAACCTGACTATATAAATCTTCTTCAGCATCTAAACTTTTGTACGAGTCATTAGTGTTGTGAACAAGAAATTCCAGTCCTCTTTTATGAACTGTGATTTTGCTGGATGGGTGCAGTGTAGCATCCTTTGTGACATGCATTTCACAAACCTTTACTGCATTCTCAACAGTTCCTTCCATGGGTATATCATGCAGTCTGTGTTGGCAGTACTCATTTTGTTCCCTGATATCTGAGGAAGACTTTCTCTTCTTCTTTTTCTTCTTCTTTTTGCTACTCAAAGATACAACTTGGCTTTCATCAGAAAGGTGGGTTGTAATACATTCCACACTACTATTATTGGCAGTGATAGAAGATTCAGTCATTGTAATAATTTTAGCATACTGGCATACTGTTTGATTGCTTTCATCAGGTGATGGGTAAATGGAACTGTGAGATAACCTATCCTGCTGGCTGCGTATCATCTCTTCTCTTTTGGACTGAGACCATTCTATATGGTCCACTTCTGTTTCCATTGCACCACTTTGATTAGCTAAAACCTCTTCAGATGCATGATAATTCCTCATAGAGGATTCTACATGACTGATATCAAGACCAGAATCTGATGTTATACAGTTACATGATTCTTCCTTCACAACTGACTTCTCCAAAATGTTCTGTGATAAGCAATCATCATCAGGCAAATCTGCTGATCTTTCAGTAGTTTGATGATGTACATTATTCAGCATTTCTTCCTCTGCTTCATCTTCTAAAGATTGCTTTGGAACTTGATTGCTGGATGTTTTACTGAGTTTGAGATTATTAACATTTGATGATTTATTGCTAGAATGTGTGACCAAACAATATTCAGATTTGGTTTCACCAGTGTCAGTTTCCTCACTGTAAGAAAATTGCCCTACCATCTTTTTTTTGACAGCCGTGTCTGACACCATAGTGACACTTTCAACTAGTGCTTTCTTTTTCCTAACCCTTCTAGGTCCAGGAGTAGGAGGTCTATAAAAATGAGGTTTTGCCTTATCATTATCTGATTCTATATGCATAGAAGGATTCTGCCAGATGTCATAATTGCATGTTTCCAGTCCTTTATTGTTCATTTCCTCACTGATGTGCTGATCTGCAGCATCCTCTTCTCCACTGTTGGGGTCCTCTGCAATGTTTGTACATGTTGAAACATTTAATTCTGATGACTGGTCTTCTGCAACCACTGCAGAAGTGTCAATCTTGGCATTTCCATCAGTAGAAAACCCAGCACGGCTAACAGTAGTTGTCCACCTTATGGTTTCATCTTCCTTTATCTTAAATCGAACTCGCATTTCAACTGTCATACTGCCATCTTGATTAAGATGAACAGACTTCTCAATGTCATCTTCAAGGGGTGCCACAGGTAAATCTTCACCACCATTTGAATGATTTTCTGCTAAGCCTATATCATTGTCAGGTACATAAGAAGAAGCTGAGTCATTGTCATTACTGTAGCCTTTGTAAGAAGAAGTAGAAAAAATCTGTGATCTGGAGCTCGAGTCTACACCAGAAAGCACCCAAAGTGACAGGATTAGAAGAAAAGCATAGAAGACAGTCGTCACAGAAAACCACCCGGAATCAGATGCAGCAGGCAGGCAGCAAAGAAACAAGAGAGAAACACATAAATTATTATTAGTATACAAACATGCAGATGACATTGCATTGGTGGAGGGGGAAGTCAGCAAGAGATAAATGATATCAAACACTACCAGTAAGTGATCTGAATTTCATTTATTTCAGAATTGCTTTGTACTGCTTCTGCCAAAATGATGCCTAACTGTGGCCTTCTTAAACAAGCCTCCTACACAATTTTAATTCTTTTTGTCTTTACTGGAACTGTGATCTCACTTCCTCAACTCTTCTGTCATATTACCAATCAACTTTTGGATTATACACTTCCATTTTCTTTACTTTTTCAGAATGTCATATTGAGTCAGGGCTAGACTCACGAAGTATTTTAACTCATTCTAAGCATATACAAGCCATCTTTATATGACATCCATGCACTGAAAACACTACACATAGAAGAGGGATAGAAATAAGCGCACAGTCCCATTCCCTCCCACATGAGATCACTGGAACATGAGTATTGCTTTTTTAATGCTCTGATTATGAGGATGGTACCTAGTCCTAGCAGCAGAGCTCACATGCTGGTAATCAGGCATAAGTGGGAGAGGGAAACAGGACCAGTGCATTCATTCATGCTCGCTCTTCACTAGGGATGCCAGCCTCCAAGTGGGGCCTGGGAATCTCCTGAAATTACTGCTCACATCCAGACTTCAGATATCAGATCCCCTGGAGATCTCTATGGCGTTATGCCCCACTGAGGTTGATGTCTTCCCTGGGCTCCATTCCCACATCTCCAGGAGTTTCCCAAATTGGATGTGGCAACCCTACTCCTCACACACATTGTTTTCAGTATGTGGATGCTGTCTAAAGAGAGCTATGATAAATGTATGTAGGGAGGAGCATGATTACAGTGCCAAAATCCTATGACCTACATATGTTCAATCTCAGTAACCTCATCCAGTGACCTACGTATGTTCAAAGGAAGGTTGCATAGATCTTACCCATCTCTCCTTATATATAACTGAGTAGTGGGGTGACACTTTCTGAACATTTCACATGCCTCTAAATCAGTTGGCTTCATGATATGTCATCTGAAGCTGTGCCTATCCATTGGCTGTGTTGCCTGAGTCCCGCCCACAGAGGCAGCACTTTCCAAAACTTTCCTCAGAAGATGGTTACTTCACTCCAGTGAACACAGCTACTGTCTTCGCTCTCCTTGCCAGATGATGATTGATTCCCTCAGGGGACAAAACCCACACTTTAGCCTCCAAGCCAAGTTTGCTGAGGCAACACTTTTCACACCTGAGCATTGCATACTTGATTCAAAATGCTGTAATTTTTGGACAAACTACCATTTTGTTACTGGCTAAACCCACCAAACTACCCTGCTTTGATGGGCTTCAGCCACTGAGCCACCATCTTGTGACTGGTAGCTTCCAATGATCATGAAAAAAATTAAGTAGGTCCCAGAAACATAAAGTCTTCCCTTTCCTGATCTACATTATCAATGAACTGAGACCCGGTGTTGTGTAGTGGTTAAGGTGTTGGACTAGGATTGGGAGACCCTTGCCATGAAACTTACTAGGTAACCTTGGCCTGCCTCACAGGGTTTTTGTGAGGATAAACTGGAGGACAGGAGAACCTTGATGGCCACGCTGAGCTCCTTGGAAGGATGGGACTAAAAGGCACTATAAAAATGAAGATGCATTAAGAATGGTCTGCATTTAGGCTTGCTACTTCTAGGATGTGCAGGTTTAAGTTGAAGATGCCAGTCTGGAGTGATCAATTGTTGGCTGGATACCTATCACAAGTTGGAAAGAGTAAACATAGGAACATGCCTAGGCTGATGGCAGCCTGAATTACTTGTTTTACCTGCTCTGTGTTTCTTGGAATAAGCAGAGAAACAAACAAATACATATGGAATAAAAGTTATCTCAGGATCATTATATTATTTTATTAAGGTAAAGAGAATAATTTTAGATAGAATTTTACATAAAAGAATCATAGACTGGATCCACTTAATAATTTCCACATGTGCAAAGTGAGAATTTTGTTTATTCTCCCCTCCTGCAGCAGACCTCTGATTCTTCACACACACACACACACACACACACACACACACACACACACACGGGAACTCTGTGGACAGTAGCAACAAGGGAGAATCAAAAAGCATCACCCGCATGGATGGAAACCCCTTCCTTCTGCAGAAAGGCTTTAAGCCAGGGATGTTGAACTCATTTGTTATGAGGGCCAGACCTGACATAAACGAGACCTTGTTGGGCCGGGCCATGTGTGTCATAAAATGTAATGCCAGGTAGCAGAGATATAAACTTTATAAAGGACACAAACACAAAGGGTTTTTTTTCTTAAAATAAAAACATGCTTAAAACATTAGCTCTGTAAGCTGCAAACCTACTTTTGATTTATTGACATTCACCACAGAAATCTCATGCTCATAGTTTTGAGTCTAGAACCCAGGTTAAAACATGAAATGGCTGAGTGATTAAGAGAGTCTGGCAAAGAAAGCTATGATGCAGCTGCAGAGCTGGAAGTAGGAGATGGCCAGTTCCACTGCGGGCCTGATGAAAGCCCTCCGGGGGCCTGATCCAGCCCCCGGGCCGCATGTTTGACACCCTTGCTTTAAGCCATATTTTGTTTTCTAGATTCAAGTCATGAATTACTTTTCACCACCATTTTGTAGACACAAAGGACATAGTCATCAAATTAAAAATATATTATTATTGATTTTCATATCCACTTACACATATCAGGATTTATAGAAATATAACAGTTGAGTTCTCAGCTGAATTCCAGTTCTTATTACATAATTATGATTGTGCTTTAAAACTGCAGTATTTCACAAATGGGTATTAGGGTCTGGTTTTAATACAACAGCCTTGATTGTACTAGGCATATCTGGATCTGGATGGGAAGATCACCTGTAGACAATGACTTGGATCCTACCTAGAATGTCTACATATGCAAGGAGGCGGTCAATTTTGGCTGATTCCCCCTCCCGGCAGCAGCTCTATGTGAAATGCTGCTTCTGGGAAACAGGAAGGCTGAGGAATAGCTGGAGAGGCAATCAGCAAAAATCTGTACCACTTACGCTTACAGAAATACTGGGCTCCTGCCCATATGTACACTACCTTTATAACTGTGATAAATACTTCTAATCTTCCCATCTTCATATCTTTCTACATCTTTGATACTTCTCTGAAGTTTCTTTCTTTCCTCTTTTGTGAAAATCTAACTAGACAGATTGTACATATTCCAGTTCCCTTTTTGAATGCATTTTATATCCAGTGAGATCATCATGCTTTGCTTTTCACTCTGTAGATTAACAGGAGATAGAAAAACAAGAATAATTGAAGAGACTTACTTTTCCTGCCCTCTGACTTGGCATTAGTTTTGGGATATACACGATTGGAGATCCCTGGCAGTCTGCTGGGCAATGAATACCTATGAGGATCATAATTCCCTGGTCTAAAAGGTTCTCTGCCTGCTGCCACAACAGCTCCAGAACACAGAATCAGAGCTTGAAGGTTGGGGACCTAGAAAGGACAACACAGAACTAGGTCTTCAAAATGAAAAAGAAAGTCAGAATACTGTCAACCAGGAATGCAGTTAAAAGCAGTAATTCTAGCAAGTCTTGACATTTCAAAAATATTTGAGAGGACAGAACAGTTTATGTCGCTGTTGACATATCTTATATGAAACATTATGGTCCTAAATAATGATAAATGCCTTACTGTATTCATGGTCACAATAAGTGCCCATAGTTCCAAGGGACAATTTCATTATCAAGATGAACAATAAAACACTCATTGTTTTATAAATAACATTATTTACTACAAAATTAACAATCTAGTAGAAATAAGGAAATTAAGCTATTATTGGCTGAGGAAGTTTTTACTTTGTGAAGCACCCTGATGAAGAAATGCCTTGTGACCAAAAGATTCTAAGGGTTCAGGAATCTTCTGTCCCTGTAAAACATCTCCCATTCTATTCATCTGAGGAAAAACCTCTGGGAACAACCCCCGCCATTAAAGAAAATGGAATTTGTTATCTACCTTTCCATTAACCTTGTTACTAGATGCTGTCTACAAGAATCTCCCCTTTAAAATTTTAGAACTGTAGAATGTGTTAACCAGGGGGTGGATTCAATCTGTATGTGTGGAAGGAATGCCCACTTGTGCATGGGCCTCTATGGTTTTCCCTACCAGCCACAGGCCTATCCCCATGATTTCCCTTTTCAGGCAGTACGGGGGACTGCAATAGGTAGAGGGAGGTATCTGTGTTGTTCTGCTCAGGGTTCTTTGGGTCCCTTTCTATATCCAACACCAGCGTGCTCACTGGTCATGGTATCTATTTTAATGAAAAGCAATCTTGTTAACACCAGAGGAAAGAAGATGCTTAACCATTCCCTGTCAGCCATTTTTCAACATTAAATCCTTCTACCCTGTCACTGTCCAGTGAGAATTGTAGCTTCACAAGGGTGATTCTCATTTTTTAAAAGCTGGAAGTGACTGTAGTTCACCATGGAGGATCATTGCTTTAGTCCATCATGAGCTCATACTAGCAGAAACAAGTTGGTCAGAGAATCTGCACTGGTAGTTTGCTACCATGCTAAGAAACATTTCAGCACTGTGGTCATAAACAATGGAGATGCTTCTTTCCAAAATGTTAAGCTCTTAACAGGAAGAAAGAGAGAGAGTATTATGCCTTATGTGATGTGTAAGCCTAGTGTGGGGTAAGATTTAGGCCACTCTTGTGGAGGACCAAGAAAAGCTCTTTAATAAGCAGAAGTACATACTGGAAGTAGAACAGGAAGATGTGGCTTAAGAGAAAGCTACTCTTCACAAATATCAGGCTTAAATTTCCCTCACTTCCAACTCCATGTCTCTAAGGTTAGCATTTTACTTCTTTAACACTCACGATCTGTTAAGGTTTATACGAGTGCAAAGGCCAGTTCTTAAGTAAGCCATCTGAAAGAAGAGAACATGAACAGCGCTGTGAACAATTTACAGAGTCTATCTAAGCAGCGTTACACCCTCCTAAGTCATTGAAGTCAGTGGGTTTAGGAGGCTGCAACTCTGCACTGTTACCAACAGAAGAAATTACTAAATCATCAGGGTTTATTTTGAAAAAAACAACAGGAATTGCAGGGGAAAAAGTAGTTTTAGTTAGTAGAAACTACGGGACTGGTTCACATATCCATGCCCATCATCTGATTTCTCCGTACGTAATGACTGGCAGCTGAATGTGTGAGGTGATCCCATCAGAAAACAGTCTGTTTGTTTAGAGATTAACATGCTGTTTTGTGTTGTTAAGTGCAAGTTATAGGCATCAGGTGATTAGCCTCCAAATGTCAATTAACCCCCAAAATTCAAACGGGGGGGGGATAAAATTCCATTCCCAAAACTCTTCTCACAACCTTACCTTTCTGCCATCCGTGGTATATAGCTTCACAACTGGATACTGCATTAACTCACTAATGTTGTCCAGAAACGCCTCGAAGTTTTGTGTGTTCTTTTTACCCAAAACAATGGTGCGGCAGACTCTTACATCCCCATTTTTAAAAACCAGCAACTTCTTAGGCGTACTGATGCGAATGTTGCCATTTCTCTGGAACACGCCATCTTCTCCCTCTCTAGCTAACTGTACGGCTTTGCGGCGAGCACTGACAGGCCTGCTGATCTGCCATGGCAATGGCTTCTTACTGGCCTTCTCCAAGTTAATGGGCTTGATTGTCTTCTGTTGAGAACAAATGTATGACTTCCCATCTTCAAGGTCTTCCAGGTTAGTGATACCATGAATCCCTCGTGGTGTAGTGATAGTCCTCACTCCAAAAGGCAATGGGACTCTTTTGGACAAGTTATCAAGCAAGGCATCAAAGGATTTGAAAGATCTGTTATTAACAACCATATTGACACCATTGAATTGAGGGTCTCCACTTTTGTAAAAGCAGATCCGTTTGGCCACAACTGGGTCGGTGACATTGAGGGGGCGTGGGGACAAAGACTGCTCACTCTCTGAAGTGCGAGGCTGAGTCATTGCGTAGTTGGTTGAAGGTGTTTCACTCATTTTGACAGTAATCTGGAAGGTAAAAAAGGTAAAGGTAAATGTTCCCTTGCTCGAAAACCAGTGGAGTCCGACTCTAGGGTTGCGGTGCTCATCTCCATTTCAAAGCCAAAGAGCCAGCGCTGTCCGAAGACGTTTCCGTTGTCATGTGGCCGGCATGACTAAACACCAAGGCGCACGGAACGCTGTTACCTTCCCACCGAAGTGGTACCTATTTATCTACTTGCAATTTCTTGCTTTCAAACTGCTAGGTTGGCAGGAACTGGAACTAGAGATGGGAGCTCACTCCGTCATGCGGCAACCGGGTCTTGAACTGCTGAACTACTGACCTTCCACAGCCTGCAGTTCAGCATCTTAACCACTAGAGCCAACACAGCTCCATAATCTGGAAGGAGGCAGAAGTAAATGCTCTCTTATGATCCTAACAATAATATAGTCATCATTTCTGTAAAACCGGAAAGGAGATTTTAACAAAAGGAGCAGCAGTAAATCTTGCCAAAATCAATGACTTAAATAGGTCCAATCTGTTATCTCTATATTCCACAAAAACAGGCAGGATTAAGCTAGCAAAGCTTTACTTGCAAATATGTGCAGAATTCTCCAGTGGATTTTCACATATCTTATCATTCTGGTAAAACAGAATATTCAGGGCTCTAGTCGGGGGGGAGCTCTCAGGTACGGAGCTCCGGAAGAGAACCTCTAGGGGGCGGGGCCGTCACGTGGTGAAGCCCTGCCCCCTTCTTTACCCCGCCCTCTGCTTCGATCCTCATTCCGTTTGGGAATGAGGATGAAGCAGGAGGGTAAGTAGCCGGGCCTTCTGACACACTTCCGGTGATGTCAGGGGGTGTGGCCTTCTGTCACTTCCGGTGATGTCAGGGGGCGTGGCATATGCAAATAAGTTATGCTAATGAGCTATGCTAATGAGCTCCGGCAGCTCTTTTTCTACAACAAGACCCCTGAGAATATTTATATAGCAAAGGGTATTTCGTCTCATCAGAATAATAATTGGGTGTCTTTTTTATTTTAATAATGAAGATAATGGCAACATTTCGTGTTTTAACAATGTAGGTACTTTCAAATAGAGGAATGAAGTTTTGTTCAAGTGTGACCCATTCAGCTAGTTAAAGATTAATGAAAAATTGCACACAATTTGGAAGGAAATTCTGCTTCTATAGCTCTTGTGTGGACCGTTTAAATACAGCTGAGCTTGTACAGAAGACCTTTCTACTAGATTATTACATATTTTATGTATGTCCATGTTACACCGTTGTAGTTCTATTGTTTCCAGCAGGATTATTCTTCAGTAGGCCTGACAACAGAAGAAAGCCTAAATGTCTTATCAGATATCATCCAACTACTTAATCTGAAATACAATCCATTAAATTTAACCATTTTGGCCTGAATAGTTCAGGAATGATTTAATACATTTCCACTGATATCATACCTTATCCCTTGGATTCTGGGTAGGTAACAACACATTAATATGCTGGACTTAAATTAGCAACATACTCCTAATAGAAAATACTATATAATAATATAATATACAGTCCTGTTCCTAGATGTTCAAACCACTCAACATCTGTTATTTTTGTAATCCAACAATACGGCAATCTATACCAATACCATTACCCTATATTGCAGGGGGTTACAGAAAGAGAAATAAGAAAAGATGGCTTATAATAGAATATTTAAGGAAGCAGACAGTAAGTGAAATTCCTGGTTATATGGTAGAATGTGTAATTAGAAGATGGGGTTTCATCTAAGACTAGTAACAAGGCTGGGGGAGGGAAGGCAGCATGATATAGCCCGATCTTGTCAGAACTCAGAAGCCAAGCAAGGTCAGTACTTGGAATGGAGACCACCAAGAAAGAATCTGCAGAAGAAAGCAATGGCAAACCATCTCTGCTTCTCACTTGCCTTGAAGGCCCTTGCTGGGGTCACCATAAAACAGCTGCAACTTGACAGCCCTTTACAGGCATGCAATAACAAGGCTGTCTGAAGCCAGTACATTCGGGTAATAGTGCTCAATAATAGAGACTAAATTTTCTAATGGCAGAATGGAACTTTCCCATCTCCTTCTTTCCCCTGCAGCCGGCTGATCTTCATGACATTTGTGTACCATTTCTGACATTTTATAACATTTATAAATTCTGCCCCTGTGGGATAGGGGACACTGATGGGAGAAAGGTAAGCAGCGTGAAGGGGGAAATTAGTGGAAATTCCCAGTTCAGTCTTGATTCAGCACATTAACCTGATACAGCTATGATAACTTGACTTAGTCTGGCTGGGAACCTTGAAGTCTTGTTTCTTCCTGATAAAATCTGGGCAACTGCTATTCTGACAGTGGGTATCTATGTCCATGGGCAGATAGCAACCTTTGTTAGTAGGTACTCTTTTCATTCTTTGGTGTTTCATGATCAATAAAATTAGGTTGTACTCTTACCCTTGTGGTCCAGATAACCGTTCTACCGAAACACAGGCCCCTTGTGCACAGCCTTTGTGATACGTTTTAGCTGCCAATTGCTAACAGGTTTTTTTGGTGCCATTCCAGTCTTCTAAACTGTGAAATAAAAGCAAACTTCTCCTATGGGATGAGATCAGCAAAGCTAAGGATGAAATACAGCAACTTGCCTAACTTCCACTTAGAGAGTTCAAGGATAAGCTAAGAACAGAAACAAAGAGAGGGAGGATTACAGCTCCTGCTTTTAAACATGCACTATCAGCTGATTACGGTAACAAAACAACCACACACATGCATAGCTGCAGTTATTTAAAACCAGCAGAAACAAAATGATCTCATGCCACTTCCAACAAAGCTAGGCTTTGACAATTATCCAGGATAGGTTTTCGAGAGAGAGCACCACCTCTCTGTATGCCCATGCCATTAGATCAGGGGTGTTGAACTGATTTGTTATGAGGGCCGGATCTGACATAAATGAGACCTTATTGGGCCGGGCCATGTGTGTCATAAAATGTAATGCCAGGTAGCAGAGCTATAAACTTTATAAAGGACACAAACATAAAGGTCTTTTTTACTTAAAATAAAAACATGCTTAAAACATTAGCACTCTTGCAATATTTTGTTTATTTAACAGTGTCTGATAACTGACACCTCTTGCTCTGAATTATTACAGCAAAATGTCTGTGCTGTTGCAATCTTGAGTATGCTGTTCAGGTGTGCATCTGGAAGCAGCAGCAAAAGAACTGGAAGAAGAAGCAGAAGACAGACAGTTCCACTGTGGGCCTGATAGAAGCCCTCCGGGGGTCTGATCTGGCCCCTGGGCCACATGTTTGACACCCCTGCATTAGACCTTTGTGTACAGCTGAAGGGTCAAAAGTTAACAAACACAGTGGAGGTGATCTCAAGGGGGTTTGTAGCCTTTGTAGATTTTCTTGGGATTAATCACTACATGCCACTTCACCCTGGAAGTGTTTTCATTGTGGGGGGGGGGAGCTTATACTGCTTCCCAGGACTCAAATGCAGTCTGATGGAACACTGAGATCCAAGACAGATTGCTGGCATGTTTGAAGCCTTCCTCTAGTCTGAGGAGCATTCTTTTGACTTCAGTGGCACTACTGCGGAAGGAAGAGCTAATAAAGTTGTAGGACAGCTCCTTAGGCTGGAGAAACTTTCAGACTTTGCTGAGCAAAGTGCTGAGCAAAGTGGCAGGATACAACAAGCTACTGCACTGTCCTTGCTATAGGATCTGTGATAAGCTACCATTACCACATCTATTCATTTGCAGTATTTATAGATCACATTTCCATTTTTCTGAAAGTATTAATTATGAGCAATTAGACAATGATTATATGCCATCACTGAAGGTATATCACAAGTTCCTCCCTCTGTATACTAATGTAATTTTTGAGTGCCTTTGTCAATGTTTTAATAAAACTTTTCCCCTATTTTTTTCTGGAGGTTACACTCTCCTTTTGTCCAGAACTTGTATGCACATTTCTCTCAAAACAAAACTTGCTGCATTTGTCAGCAGCATACATGGCACTTGTACAAGCACATTACATCACATATAGCAGCATTATAATTATACTAAAGCCCATTGTGGAAATAAATACAATAAGCTCCAGAAATAGGCTTTGGGTGGGTGCCTCAGCCTTGGGCACTCAGTGTCAATTTGATGTGGTGACCTCAGCAAGGTATAATGACACGGAGTCCACTGTTTTCTCCAGGGGAACTGATCTCTGCCATCTGGAGAGCAGTTGTAATTCTGAGTTATCTCCAGCCCTCACCTGGAGACTGGCAACAATGTTCTCCAGGAGGAAAAGTATAGTCTTTCTCTACAGCGGGGACCAAAGCAGCTTACATCATTCTCCTCTCCCCCTTTTGATCTGCACAAGAACCCTGTGAGGTAGGTTAGGTTGAAAGTCTGTGACTGGTCCAAAATCACCTACTCAGCGTCCACAGCAATAACTTGGGTCTAGCAGACCCTGGTCTGAAGTGCTAAATGCACACTGGCTGTGGTATCACCTGGTATCACAACTGAATGTGAAACAACAGATCTCTCTCTCCCTCTGGAGAAAATAACTCCTTTGGAGGGTGGACTCTGTGGCATTTTATTCAGCAGAGGCCTCTCCTCTTCCCAAACTCTGGCTTCTGTAGACTGCACCACAAAATCTCCAGGAATTTCCCAACCTGGAGCTGGCAACCCTAACCAGGACTGGCCCCAATGAGTTCCCCACAAAGGCCAAAGTAGGCCTGGAAAGGGCCTCCCCCCCACACACATTTTTACTGACAGAACCAAGCTTGGATGCCTAGCAACAGCCACTGAGGGAAAATTGAGCCACACAGCAGTTTCGGCAGTTTATTCAGACAGGGAATGGCAGTGGGTGAAGGAGAGGAGCAGATCCAGCACCCAGCCGATGGCACTCGAGTACTCTAGAGTGGCAGTTGACAATGGTTGTTGGAGTGCAAAGCTCAGCCAATGGGAGAGCTGGAAAGTGTCAATACATTGGGCTTTTATGTATATAGGATTGTCTTCTGGCCTTAACATAGATGGATCCAATGTTGGGAAATAAAAAATTTCCACAACAGAATAGCAACTTGTAGGTATAGATGCTGATAAATAAGTAATGTGCATCTAATGTGCTTAAAAGGTAACATCTGGAAAATCTTTGATTAAAGATTAAATGGACAGTGCAATCCTAATGAGAGTTACAACCTTCTAAAGCCACTGAAATCAATGGGTTTAGGATTGAACTAGAAATCCTAACCCTCCCACATTCTTATATGAAAAACACATGGAGCAGCTGGACTCCCTTGTGTAGCTAGTTTAATTTTCTGAATAGAAAAAAGCATGTAAATGCCCCAGAAATGTCATGAAGATCACAATATTCATACTTGGCTGATTCTACGATTGCACATCATGCACCATTGTAAGTGACCTTCTGGGCTCAGAGTACCACAGTTCTCATTAACTCAAGTAGGTGTTGCAGATTATCAGCAGTTCTACAATGCAGGTCATTTAACTAGAGACCTAATATGAGTGTAGAGGCCTTAATTTCAAAGTTTAATGTTGAAAAACTTGACTGTGAAGATTTATAAGTAAGCTGCAGTCCAAGACTTAAATTCTAATACTTTTACTTACCAACTCAATGTATAGAAAACTGTTTGGAATGTTTTCGAACATGTCAGCTCAGCAACACAAAGCCTCCAGGGTATGTACAGTCCATGCAACTCACGCTGTTGCCATGAGGTGCACATGTCAGGGAAGAAGGCTGAGCATGCTTTATGGAGGTCAGATCATTCTCTGGCAGAAAATATCACCTACCTCAAATCACCAACCTAATGGGAATGCTAAACCCATAGTGAACAGACATGCAGTCATCTATGCTACATTTCCATCAGCATTGCCAAAAATCCAGCAAAATTAACCTTAGAATCTTTAGATATCCTTTTGTATAAATATGGGTGTGACGTCCTCCTTACTGGGGAGGACTATTTTCACTTTAAAAGTTCTCTTTATTATGTTTAACTGGGTAGATTCTGCTGCCACCAGGAAATTTTAAGGATTTCCAAACCTCTATGCTTCTACTGTTGCTCTTTTTAGTTTGGTAGACCGAGTTCAAGGCTTACGAGGAACTATGTGGTCCTGAGAAGTATTTCATTCAGAGCTGGTATAAACTTAAATAAAAGAGGATTTATTGAAATAAATACTAAATAAGAGGGTGATACAATATTACTAGTAATGTGTAAATGATGTACAATTTCTTTGGTATCACACTCAATCTTTTCCCTCACTGACAGGGATCTTTTCATGTAACTTTGTAACACTTGTTTATCTCAATGCCTTATATGTTCACTGTTTCTCTTCAGTCTGTTATGACTCTCAGATTTTCCTTTAACTTTACTTCACTTAAACTTTACTTTAATTTTTCCTATACGTTCAGCTTTCAGCTCTCTTTCTCTTTCTCACTGAACAACCACAGCTGTCCACTTCTAACTGCTTCAACACAGAACTAACTAACTTCCTCAACTGTCAACCTGTAACTGAAACTACTGACTGACTCACATACTCATCCATCCAGATTCACTTCCAAAACTCCTCCCCCTCTCTGTCAACCACCAATCATACCATACTTGCCTCTCTCAACCACTCTAGTCTATCTACCACAGCCATGCAACCAAACTTTTAAAGAGACACACACAAAAAAAACAAGGAATCATTACAATGGGTATGACAGATCATTCAAAAATTCCACTAGCACTGGTGATAGGAGAACTTCATCATTCCGCCCAATATGAGCATTAAAGTCAACCGCTAGAAGTAACAATGCTCTTGGATGCTGTACAGTAACATTATTAAAAAAAACCCCAAACCCACAGGTTATTCCAAAGTGTCTGGATATCACGATGAAATGTTAATGGGGGAAGATGAATTGTAACAACTAAGAGAGAAAATAATGGAAACTGCGGCAATATACTGAGTGCAAACTGTGAGGAAGCAATTAAAGTTATAAGGGAACAATAAAGTGCTGTAAAAATTAAGCATGCTAGTCCAGACGTTGGATGGCCCCTAGAAAAACCAGCATGGGCATCCACTACATGAGAAATGAAACCTGGTAGATTAATAGCTTCCCTGGCCCAAGTTTCTTGAATTTAAATAATCTGAAACTTTGAGAGGATTTACTCCAGGGTCCCTCAGCTTGTAATTTTCCAAGACAAAATTTTTACTCAGGAAGCTGGAGACAGTCATTTAGTTGGAACTACAGACTCTGAAGCATTTCCAGCAATGGGGCTCCTGCAGCCAAGCCAAGCCCCCCCTCCCCACGAGACAGGAGGCAGCTGTGCCCCAGGGGCACCTCCCATATTTGGCTTGACCACCGTGTCCCTGTTGCTGGGCCAGCTGCTCCGCTTCCAAGTGTCTTCCTGCTGCGGCAGAGCGGCCCATTGGGATTTGCACCCAAGCTGCACCTCCAAGGATGGTCACTGGGTGAGCAGTAGCAGCCCAGCGCACCACAGGGCTCCCCCCTCCCCTGACCAAACTGCTGTGCCCCGGCAAAGGGGCTGCAGAGGAGTGTCCAGGGGCCAGGGAGAGAGGGAGGGGGGTCTGGCTGACAGCAGCAGCAGCACTGGGAGAGCTATCCTGCCGCTGCACCCACCAGAGAGAGACGCCCGGGCTCAGAGGAAGCCACAACTTCCATCCCCCCACCAACAAAACTTCTTTGCCCGTCAGCCTGGCGGGTGAGACCCGACCCCCCTGGATGAATGACCCCTCTCGACACACAGCTGCAGCTGCCCCGCTGGAGAGGAAGCGTGGACAGAGTTCCCCAGCCACAGTGATAGGAGGGCAGCTGTTGGGGGCATGCCTGAGCCCGGCTGCAGCACAGGCCATGGGGGCCCAGAGGGGTGTGGGTGGTGAGAAGTGAGGAGGCAAGACCGGCCAGTGAGCACACAGGGGAGATGCTGAGAGCCACAGGAGCCAGTCCCACAGCAAGTCGAGGGGCCACTCAGGAAGAGTCAGGGCCAGATGGGGGGCGGGGGGAGGTGCCTTTCATCACTGCTGGAGTGCTGCTCCGGCCCCTCCAGTTCAAAATGAGCCCTGGCTTGTTGTCAACAATAGGTAAGGTATATGTAGCCTTTCTCTATTCCAAGCTTCTGAACTGGGTAGAGTTAGAATCTATACTGTATCCTGAACAAGCAGGATTTAGAATGGATGTTTCAGCCCTTGATCATTGTCTCATATTGTACCATCTAGGTGACAAGTATTCTTCTCTCCCAGGAGGCTGTTTTTATGCAGCATTTATAGATCTTAGGGCCTCATTTGATCCAATCCCAAGGAGCCATCCATGTGCTAAATTAGCCAAAACATCAATAGATAAAAGGCTTCTCTAGTTAATCTTTAAAAATTGTATGAGAATCCAGTGCCACAAATCTCATGTGGATCAGAAGGGCACTTGACTGGTTCTATCCCCCTTTTACAAGTTGTCAAACAAGGCCGTCTCCTAACCCCTCTACTTTTTAATCTTTATGTAAATAACATGATTCCTTACCTTCAAAAATATAGTACTTCATGCACGTATATTGGTTGGGCATGAAATTCCTGTTCTGCTTTATGCAGATGTTATGATCCTATTATTGAGATCAGAAGCTGGACCTTGTAAAGTATTAAATGTGTTTATTTATTATTGTATTCAGGAGGGGCTTTCTGTAAACTATGACAAATCTAAAATAACTATCTTTTTTTAAAAAGCCTTCTTTTAAACAGAAGACTTGGACTGTCAAGGGGGGGGAATAGCGCAGGTGGCTCATTTTAAGTGTCTGAGAGCTATGCTATGCTATAATCTCATTTGGAAAGCCCATGTTCACTCAGCTACTGAAACTTCTAGGACACTAGAAATGCTCTCGTAAGGTTTTTCAATTTAAAAGGAGGTCAGTATGTACCTGTAGCCATTGAGGCTTTTAATGCTAAAATAATATCTCAGGTCATGTTTGGGGCAGGCATTTGGATAAAAGGAGTTTCTGAGTCTCTAGATTATATGCTTCTTCTGTTCCTTCACCGGATGGCAGGAGTGCCTAGCTGTGTAACAGGAACTGCACTTACAATAGAGTTCACACAGCGCTCATTGAGTCCAGGGCTTGGATTGCTGCCTTTAATCTAAGATTGAAAGTTCTTTTTTTCAGTGCCCAATGCTGGGGGGGGGGGAGCCTTTTTCATTTTTTGAAGGAAGATAATTTTAGAAGTGTTTGGGAGAGGTGTGTAGTTAATAGGCTTGAGTTTCTTGGCCTTTCCCTCTGTATGCTCAGGAATATGAATGATCAGGAAACACTGAGGATGATTAGAATGAAGGTGATTGACCTTGATCGTGCCAGTACATTTCTCCCTCACTGACTCTCCCCTCATATCTGAAACTTCTTACAGTCCCTAGCCATAGGTGTGCTTTTATGCTTGCCAGACTGAATGTCCTGCTGACTGCAAAACACTATGCTAATATTACCTTTGTTCTACAAACTCATTTAATTCCAAATAAGAACATTCTAAGGTTAATTGTACAAACTTTGATTATTTGACATAATGGAAACTGCCTCCCTAAAACATACTGTAGTTCGGTGATTATAGCTCCTTCTAAGCTGCACTAGGATGCACTGGTGCACAACATTTCAGAGGCAAGCTCAGCGATTTCTGCTTCAGCTCACAAGCCAGCTTCCATGGGAAACAATGGAGGATGGGGGACTTCCTTCTGGGGCCCATAGAAATGGACCCCCTGGTCCAATATTTTTGAAACTCAGGGAGGGTTTTGAGGACAGGCACCAGCAGCTATGCTGCAAATGCGGTGCTTTTACCTCAAAATACAGCCCTCCCAGGGCCCCAGATTGCCTTGATCAATTCTCCATTACAGCCTATGAGGCCCATTGACTATAATGGTCTCCATAGGCTTTATTTATTTATTTATTTATTCGACATACATCCTGCACTCCCCACATGGCAGGCTCAAGGAGGGTTACATCAAATTTGATAAAAACACAATATACACAATTAACACAATTAAAATACTAGTAAAATACCGCAATGGCCTTCATCCGGTGCTGTTGTCATTGACATTAAAACCTCACAGATGCCAACTCTGATATGCTGTTCTGACCTGCTGTGGGGAGGCCCAGTAAAGAGGAAGGGATGTCCATCATCCTAGTTAAAAGCCTGATGGAAGAGCTCCATCTTGCAGGCCCTGCAGAACTGTAAATTTGCCCTGATCTCGTATGGGAGCTCATTCCACCAGGTAGGGGCCAGGGCTGAAAAGGCCCTGGCCCTAGTCAAGGTGAGGTGGACGTCCCTGGGGCCAGGGACCATGAGAAGATGTTGATTGGCAGATCATAAAGCCCTTTGGGGCTCATAGAGGGAGAGGCAGTCTCACAGATATGCAGGCCCCTGGCTGTATAGGGCTTTAAAGGTAAGCACCAACACAATGAAACAGATCCAGTACTCAATAGGCAGCAAGTGCAGTTTGCGCAGCACCGGGCAGATGTGGGCCTGCACAGGCAGCAACATCAGTACCTGTGCTGCTGCGTTCTGCACTAGCTGCAGTTTCTGGAGCAGAATTTTTTATTATTTATTTATTTATTATCAGATTTATACCCCTCCCTCCCAGCCAAGGGCAGCCCCACACAAGAGAGAATTACAATAATCTAATCTGGAAGTGACCATTGCATGGGTCACTGTAGCCAGATCCCGGGGAGTGAGACATGGGGCCAACTGCTTGGTCTGTCTCATAGGGAAGAAGGCAGACCTGGCAGTGACAGAGACCTGAGCCTCCATAGTTAGTGAGTCATCCAGGAATACCCCCAGGCTCTTCACCTTTGGCACCGGCACCAATAATTGAGCCAGAATTTTTTTTTTTGCACACCCCTATTATGCTTCTCAGTATGATTTATGTGGCCTTGAGTCACAAGGAAAAGTGGGATATAAGTATCTGAATTAATAAGTAGTTTGGGTAGGTTGATAACATTTAAGCAACTTCCTGTTAGGTTAGGCAGCGTTCTGACAGTGATTGTTCCACCTTTGTTATACTTGACCTGTAATGCTGGTTGCCATATTTCACTAAAAAAAAAACAACCAAGTAGGCTGCGAGAGTGCCCCCCCCAAGTGCTTGTATGTTTTCTAAGGGTTAGCGCAGGGCAACGGTCTAAGGCCAGGTCTACCAATATAGTGAAAAGGGGTGGGTAGACCTGTTCTCTGGAGGCCTGGACTGTAGAAGACAAGATTTTGTGTAATGAAATTTGACTTGATTCTGTTTTCTCTTATGATGTTTAAATTATTCTTAAAATATAGTTTAAAAGAATTCATTCTGAGATTTTTTCAAGGTTATGGAAATAATCGAATAAAATAATTTATACAATAGTCAAATGTACTTGCTCACAACTTTAATGCTACTAGCTTTTTTTGCTTATGAGGTAGAATTTTTGCTCACAACACTGCGGAGCTTAGAGGGAACATTGGAGGTAATATCAGCTGGAAATTCTGTTGAAGGTATTCATCTGCAAAATGTCTGTAAGTAGGACCTGATGAAAAATCCTTTGTAAATTCCTTATGCACAGAATACCTCTGCACTAGGATTCAGTCTTGGAGCAAAGGAATGAAAGTTGGCTGCTTCCAACCAGATGAAATAGCACCACCAACAAAAATATTATTACTCTGGAGCCTTTGCCTTCCACCACTTTGACCATGTTTTCTCAGGCTTTATGCAGATAGAATGTATTTTCACCTCAACTATATCACTATTGAAAAAAATGATAAATGTAGACAACTAGCTGCTTCAGCCAATAGGATACCAGGGCCTATGGGCAGGTTTGCTGTTAAATCATACTAGCAGATAGAAGTACTTTTCTCCCTTTCTCACACTATAAGAACTCGTGGGCACTCAATCAAATTGCTGAGCAGTCGAGTTAGAATGGATAAAAGGAAGTACTTCTTCACCCAAAGAGTGATTAACACATGGAATTCACTGTCACATGAGGTGGTGGTAGCTACAAGCATGGATGGCTTCAAGAGGGAATTGGATAAACATATGGAGCCACAAGGTATAGATAGGAACTCTCAGGCTGGGGCAAGTGATGCACTGTATTCTTGGTGCTTTGGGGGGGGATAACAGTGGGAGGGCTTCTAGTGTCCTGGCCCCACTGCTGGACCTCCTGATGGCACCTGGTATTTTTGGCCACTGAGTGACAGAGTGCTGGGCTGGATGGGGCATTGGCCTGATCCAACATTGGCTTCTCTTATGTGAAAATACATTCTATCTGCGTAAAGCCTGAGAAAACATGCTCAAAGTGGTGAAAGGCCGAGGCGTGACTGGCGATGGCATGGCTGTGGCCACATGGGACAGCTTCCTCAAGTTCTGGAACTAAAGTCTAATAGCAGCGGACTCTGCGCTGACTGGAAGACTTTTCCACCACAGTAAAAATGTTTAAATAATGTATCCAATCCAACTGTACTAACTTGGACCCCTCCCCCTTCCCCTCTCCATCCTACCCAGCCACCAAAGAGCAAGATCTTTTCCCGCCTCCTATTGCCGAAACGAAGAGCACAATTATCTCCTAAAACAAGAATCTCTGTGGTTACATACAGATAGCGAATGAAGTTTTTTTAAAAAATTTTTTTTAAATTGTGCATTCTTTTGGGGACCACTTCTCGTCTAGCAAACTAAAGGAAACACACTTCTGTAAGCATGTCTGGGGGGGGGGGAGTGAAACATACCGTGCATGCACAAAGACACCATTGATTGACACTGACTGCCAGCCATTAGCATCATTAGGGACTACTTAGATGAACACCAAAGGGTAGGTTTTACTAAAACATAGCTTTTTAAAAATGATTGGTTTATATGGTTTGTGACTCATTAAATTGTGTAAATGAACAACTGCCTGCTGAGTGGAGCACTTATACTGCAAGTAAGGATTGTTCAGTAGTGGTACTACGTAAGGACATAAGAGAAGCCAATGTTGGATCAGGCCAATGGCCCATCTAGTTCCGCACTCTGTCACACAGTGGCCAAAAATACCAGGTGAACATAAGAACATAAGAGAAGCCAATGTTGGATTAGGCCAATGCCCCATCCAGTCCAGCACTCTGTCACACAGTGGCCAAAAATACCAGGTGCCATCAGGAGGTCCACCAGTGGGGCCAGGACACTAGAAGACCTCCCACTGTTGCGCCCCCACAAGCACCAAGAATACAGAGCATCACTTGCCCCAGACTGAGAGTTCCTATCTATACCTTGTGGCTAGTAGCCACTGGTGGACCTCTGCTCCATATGTTTATCTAATTCCCTCTCGAAGCCATCCATGCTTGTAGCCACCACCACCTCCTGTGGCAGTGAATTCCATGTGTTAATCACTCTTTGGGTGAAGAAGTATTTCCTTTTATCTGTTCTAACCCAACTGCTCAGCAATTTCATTGAGTGCCCACAAGTTCTTGTATTGTGAGAAAGGGGGGAAAGTACTTATTCTCTACCTGCTCTATCCCATGCATAATCTTGTAAACCTCGATCATGTCACCCCTTAGCCATCGTTTCTCCAGGCTAAACAGCCCCAAGCACTTTAACCTTTCTTCATAGGGAAAGTGTTCCAACCCTTTTATCATTTTAGTTGCCCTTTTCTGCACTTTTTCCAGTGCTATAATATCCTTTTTGAGGTGTGATGACCAGAACTGTACACTCAGCATTCCTAATGAGGTCCCACCATCAATTTATACAGGGGCACTATGATACTGGCTGATTTGTTTTCAGTTCCCTTCCTAATAATCCGCAGCATAGCGTTGGCCTTTTTTATTGCAGTCGCACACTGTCTCAACATTTTCATTGCGTTATCTACTACAACTCCAAGATCTCTCTCTTGGTCAGTCTCTGCCAGTTCGGACCCCATTAATGTGTATTTATTTCCAAGACAGGTTTGTGGCTTCTAAAAAGGCCCCCTTATACAGACACTATTTATTTCATTTATATCCCGCCTTTGGCCATACAAATTAAGATGGAGCGCATGGGCATCCCACAGATGGTGTCTCATCCAAACACTGATCCTGGCCTTCACTTCAGAACCTGCCCTTCAGCTCATGATGGTGATGGATATTCTGCCTAATTCACTTCAGAACCTGCCCTTCAGCTCATGCTGGTGATGGATATTCTGCCTGAGTACTAAGAATAGCATGTGCTAAGCTTCTACATAGGCCAGTGCTGAAGCATTTTATATCATAAAAACAATATGCATGCCGAACAAGATGACTTTTCTTGCCTCTGGCCTATTATGCAGTTGGAAATCAATTCATTGACATTTTTGACAATTATTTCTTATCCACTGTGTTATGTAAGACACAGGATATAACGACAGATCCTAGACGACAAATCCTAGATTTAATACGGTAACCTTTTCCCTAATACTCAGTTCCGTTTTCATTTAAGATTACACAAAGACCTTGATATCAATTAAGCATCTGGATTTAATATTAGAGATACTTGTCCTACTTACCATAAATCAATTACCAAGTGGTAGCTTGTTTTTGGACTTATCCAGATTCATAGTCTATATGTGGTAAACAATCTCATTCTTGTTCCAGAGAAGCACAGCTAGAAGCAGTCTGCTAATGCCGTGGTCATTACTAGACTGGCTGGCTTGCAAGGCATACAGCGAACACTTGATTCACTGAGTATTTTCACACTGTGTTCCCAACACAATTTCTTGCATTGCAAGGAGAAATAAATGTAAACCATTTTACGTGGCTAACATTTCCTTAACTGTAGCACATTCTTTAAAATCCATTTTCCTTAGGAAATCCAGAATGACAGAACCATGGATAGGAGCAAAAAAATGACCAGAAATCTTTTAAAGGTGAACTACCTTCTGATACTGTAGTTTTCTCCTTAATAAGTCACGTCATGCTTTCTCCTGTCTTTGAAGTACTTCCCAGAACTCTTACCAGAATACAGCATCCAACTCTTAAAGCATCCAACCATCCTTCAAGCTTCTAGATCATGAAGTCAAAAATACTTTCCTCCTAACTGCCAAACCTTCTGGTAGTTGTTTGCAGTCAGCCTCAATGGTCAGGAGTTCTTCTGTTCTAAACTGTGTCAATAATATAGATAATATCAGGTATTCTGGCACCACAGAGCAAATAATTCCATCATTTCTTTCTTGCCTCTCCGGTATTTAACAGGCAATCAGACCCTGTCCAGTCCAGTATGTATTCCAGAAAATTTTGATGCCGTAGGGCTGACTGGCAACCAAACAACTGAGTTTGAGAGAGTATTTCTGCGGATGCAGAAAGATTGTGATGCTTTATCTCTTTAGGACTGTTGAATTAGGTTCCTCTTTTTCTTAAGCAAAAGCTGTGTCTCCAGATGGCAACTGTCCTATCTAATTACTGCCATGGGTATAATCAGATTTCAAGCTTCTCCCCTTAATCAGGATTATAGCAGACCTGTTACACTAACTGCAGCGCAGCTGCAAGCAAGAGTTTCCTCAGCAGACATAACGTATCTTTCACAACTGCTTTTCATTGGCTCCCCCCCACACACACACAGAGCATTGTGTTTTCTGTGCATTCTTTATGTTAAGCATTTATGGAGAAGTTGCCTCAGGCTTGTTGAGCAGAACTGGTGCAAAAATATCATCTATAGGATGGCTAGAATAATACCTACAATTTCCGTATGCACAAGTGGGAGAGGCAATTTTTGCCAACTCTCCTGTCCTGTGGCAGCCCAAAACACTCCTTGAAATGCTGCTGCTGTGGAATGGGGTACCCTCAGGAATAGCTTGTGGGATCAGAGGTCTCCTATGTGAGGGTGGAATCACTGAAACTCACCTCCCATTGTGCCTATGGAAATTGTAGGCGGGATGCAAGCTGATGTCCATGACTAAATTTGCCTCTTTTAACCAGAATAGGTACCACTTCAGTGGGAGGGTAACAGCATTCCGTGCGTCTTGATGTTTAGTCATGCTGGCCACATGACCACGGAAACGTCTTTGGACAGCGCTGGCTCTTCAGCTTTGAAATGGAGATGAGCACTGTAACCCTAGAGTCGGATTCAATTGGCTTTCGAGCAAAGGGACCTTTATCTTTACTTAAAACAATAATTTAGTGCTCCAAACTCATGCCCACTGATACAGCTGTAAGATTTAGCCACCCCTGCCCTATCCACAGGTTAAGGTCTTCCCACCTCAAGTACTGTTTGTTAAAGATTATGCCAACAGACTGTCGATGGCACTGGTTAAGCAAACATGCTTGCTGGCTCAGTGTTTAAATTTTTGATTGGGGGTGGCTCTTTTTAAATATTAAATCCCAGATATTAAAGGAGTGCAGACCCAATGCATCTATTCACCTGGCAAATAATCCATTGGCTACATATGTTAAACTCAACAGATGAGAAGATAGGAGAACCCAGCTTCCTCCTTCTGGCTCTGTGATCCCTCCTCTGGGGTTTGACTGCATCTCTGTTATTCCTGTTGCATCAGTGGCATGTTACCATTACCACACTTTCTCTCTGACTCATTGCTTTCTTCAAGACTGGCCCAATGGTGGTTGCTTAGGACAAGCAATATTTTTGGGGAGGCCAATGAAGCAGCATATAGGTTAAAATATGTGTCCCTTGTAATGTTGTACAGACTTCGGGGCTGCCCCAACTTCACACTGTCCCAGAATAAATGAGAATGAGCCCCCAAGTGTCCGGTTTGGATGAATAACTGTAAGTAGGGAAGCAGCAAATCAGCAGTACATAGCGCTTTTGAAGTTCATTTTTGTGGTTCCTCCAGCCAATGCCCTTGGAATGGCATTCTTTGTTAAGGTTTGGACCATACAGGACAATAGTTAGCAGAATATTTTTATCATTCATGTGTGAGTCACTCCATTAAAATATTCAGTTGTTGCAACAGTTAAACTATTAGTGTTAACCTTGTAACCAAGAAAAGTTGATAGTGCGTCTTACATCTTAAAGTCTTTTCAACCTCTGAAACTCTGGAATTGTTTTTTAATTGGATCATTCACTAAGGTATGGAAGTAGGAAACTGTTATCTCTTTGAAAAGGAAATTATCACATTAGAGACAGGGGCCTAAGTTATGTTTCTCTGGATGTGCCCAGCCTACTTACATCCTTTCCAATAAAAAGTTTCCAAAAAAATGAGCTATTATTAACTGTCTTTGGCTGATAAGGTTTCTGAACATTTAGTTAGCACAGCAGTTTGATCTACGTGAATGTTTAATCAAGTCAATCCCTGCAAGTTCAGGAAATTTTGCCAAAGGGAAAAGCAAGAACATGAAGGGAAAAGAGGACAGACGTTACCAGAGAAGAGTAAAGACAGTTATTCTGTGTTTATTAAAACCACATTTGAATGGTAGGAAAAGACTGGAAATGGTACCTGTGAACTTCAGAAGCCTGCTTAAACTTAATCCCTCTGCTTAGTGGTAACTAATGTCCTAACCTAAGAGTACTGTATTGGTAAACCAGGGTTTGTGGTTACAAATAATGTTCTGCCAGTGCTACAAGAGATGTGACCTCTAGATAGCTAGATTGAAACATGTTCTAAGCAGTGCCATAATATGTTATAGCCTAAGCTCGTTGTAATTTTGGAGCTATGCAAGGTTGGCCACAGTCTGTACTTGGATGGGAGACCTCCAAGGAAGACTGGGATTGCTATGCAGAAGAAAGCAATGGCAAATTCCCTCTGCTTGTCTCTTGCCTAGGGTAGCCAAGTCTAAACTGGGAAATTCTTGGAGATTTGGAGGTGGAGGCTGAGGAGGACAGGGTTTGGGGGAGGGGAGAGACCTCAGCAGGGTATGCCGTAGAGCCCATCCTCCAGAACAGCCATTTTCTTCAAGGGAACCGATCTCTGTAGTCTGGAGATCAATTGTAATTCCAGGAGATCTTCAGGCCCCACCTGCTGTCTAGCTGTCTACTCATGGATGAGTTGGTTGGGATCTGATGGCACATTATTCTTCTTAGCACACTATAGGTAGCTCTGCTTATAAGGCATGGGAAACATACAGCAAAGACCCAGTAAAACAATTAAGGTGTGGGAATTATGGATGTGAATTTTTAATCAATACCTGATCTGAACAACAGATTTGAACAAAATAATTCATTAGAGGGGGCAGAGGTTAAGGCTTTGACCCTCCTAACAATAAAAACACTCATATTAAACCAGATGCAATGCAAGAGACCAGTGATGAAGAAGGATCAAAGCATCTCTCTTAGTAAAAAATAATGTGGATCTGAGTTAATATTCTGTACCATGCAAAATCATTAAACAGCCAATTCTTTCCCAGTGAAAATTACATTTTCACCCAGAAAGCTACTATTCCCAATTTGGGACAGAAGACAGGCAACTTATTTGAAAAGTAAACCAGAGCATGCAAGTCAGGGAATATAAACCTATCATCCTGTCTCACATGTCCTTCCTATGAGATATACAGTCTTTATGTTGGGTCTGGATTTGCCATGATGACTATCACCCAGAAATATGCTTATTAATTCCCCACTGGGAGCTTAATTTTCATGTGCATGAGGCCAAATTTGGACAGGAACCTTGTCACCCGTGCAGAAGAGGCTTATGCCTTTCCCCTATGTACCACCTGGCATGGCTCCAGGCAGTACTATTTGCCTCATTTGAGAAACATTCACATAGAAACTCTGACAGTGCAAGCAGCAACCTTCTGGGGTCATTTTAGGCCAGGAAAACAGTCCAGGGGAGGAGAAGACATAATCTCCTTCTCTCTGTGCACCAGGAAATTCTCAGCATGGAACTCACAAGTGTGCATCTGATTGCCCATCAGGGCGGTCTGTGAGTCAGACTGGAGAAAAGCAGAGAGAGAAAGGCTACCTAAGCCTTTCGATTCCAGTCATTTCCAGTGCAGAAGCATCTTTCCCATCCAGAAGAAGAATTCTGACAAGAGAAGGGGGCTACTGGACAGATGCATTCCAAGCTCCTATAAAGGCCTATAAGGTGATTTCTGCAGTTGGAAAAACAGGCATCCATTTACAGCTGTTCTGTCGTTTGGCTCTGACTGAAAGCTAATGGTGGAATAGATGGACTTTTATGTTCCCTACTCTTGTTGATATGGATACCCTGGCACAATGCCTGTTTGCTTGGAAGAGGATGATGTGAAAAGAACTGGCATGCTGCAGTAATCTGGTCACGCAATGATCTTATTGGTTTAATGCTATTTTGAGCTTGTGCCTGTGTCTGAGAGTTATGCTTACTTCATACGTGTGTATTTGTGTACAGTTCTGAACTGGGCCATAGACTGTGCATCAAAAAAATCTTAAAATGGACAGGGAGATTTCTTTACAAACTTGAAGGAATCCCCAGCTTTGCTGAAAAATCTGAAATATCTGGAGGATTAAAAATCCTGAAAGTAATCAAAACAACACTTCTAGCCATAAGAAAAGAATGCTCCATGAGACTATGTTCTAAGATCTCAGAGGTCATTTTTAGGGTTGCTATGCAACAACAACAATGTTGCCTAGCCTTCCAAGCTTTGGTTTTTGTAAAACAAAGCCATAGAAATTGAGCAAGAATAGACTAGGAGACCAAAATAGCCCTGGAAAAAGTCTCACCCATCTCTCCCCTGTCATGTCCCCTGATAGAGGAGGACTCACCAGGGACAGGCCCAGGGGCACCCACCAGAGACCCACTACACAAATAACTCAGTCAGGAGAGGCTGCCAGGGAGAGGGAAGGGGGAAAAGCTGAAAGGGGAGCAGATTAATGTCGGTTGACTGACATAATGTGGTATGAATGAAGGGCAAGGAAGCAGGGGGAAAAAGAGAAGCTATGGGAATTGTCAGGGTAATGAAAAAGGAATAGAGATAGGCATGAACCAGCTCACAGACTAAAGTTCATGATGAACTTTGGCTGGTTCGTGGTTTGCAGAGTTCGTGGCAAATAAACCAGCATGAACTTTCCACAAACTTTCAAGCTCTTCAATGAGGTTCATGCTGGTTGGTGAATGGATACACTTCCAGACAGACTGTCTCCACTCAGTCAAAATGTTTACCAAGCTTCAAAGCT
This sequence comes from Gekko japonicus, assembly GCF_001447785.1. Classification (NCBI taxonomy): domain Eukaryota; kingdom Metazoa; phylum Chordata; class Lepidosauria; order Squamata; family Gekkonidae; genus Gekko; species Gekko japonicus. The sequence continues at coordinate 618,388 of NW_015176461.1, read as the reverse complement.
ACAGGAGGGCCCCAGAAATCTCCAGCCTTGGAAACACTCTGGTCAGTTATAAAGTAGTCATGTCAGTTTCGAGTTTTTTTCTTTTCTTTTCTGGGGCTCTTATGTTCCCTTCCCCTTTTCTTGCACAGAGTTCCAAAATCCCCCCCTTGCTTGGATTTGTTGTGACTCTGCACTCTGATAGCAGTCCTTTTAAGCTTACAATGACAGTGACTCTTGTTTCTGCTGGGTTGGAAAATACCTGGAGACTTTGGGGGGTAGATCTGGGAGAGGGCAGCGTTTAGGGGGGAGGGTCCTCAACATGGTACAAAGCCATAGAGTTCACCCTTTGAAGCAGCCATTTTCTCCAGGGGAGCTGATCTCTATAAGCTGGAGATCAGTTGTAAAAGTGGGAGATCCCCAGGCCCCACCTGGAGGCTGGCAACCCTACTTGCAGTCCACCCCCCAAGTTTCCAAAGGGGGGTTCTGAAGGACAGAAAGGCAGGCATCCCCAGAGTTTTGACAGGGGATCTCCAAAGTTACCCCATGACAGCTTGGTGGGCATCTCAGAGTTTTCCATTTCAAGTGATTAGTGACATAATGACAGAAAGGCAGGCATGACAAGAGACTTCCAACAGAGACTCCCCAAAGTTACTCCCTGACAGTTTGGTGGGCACCCCAACCCTGCTCGCTCTGGACACTGGTGGGAGGGCAGGAGAGGAGACTCATGCCCATACAACAAGCGGAGTAGAAAAGGACATTCCCTTGTGATCGAAAATTCCTCTCCCCTGCTGGGGTTTTGTGTTAGGTGGACTCAGGGCTCTGAGCCACCCGCCTCTCTGATCATGCTGAGCAGAGAGGCTTAACTAGTGGGTTCCTTGGCTGAGGACTCACATTTTGATTGTGATTTCTCTCCCCTGCCGAGGTTTAGGGGTCTTAGATGGACTCAGGGATTTGAGCCACCCTGTCCCTCTGCTTACACCAAGCAGAAGGGCTTAGCTATTGGGTTCCTCAGGTGAGGACCCACATTTTATACACTCCAACCCCTCCTGATTGTGAACCAACCCCTCTTTGCCATGAGGGTGCAAGTGGGTGCAAAGGGTGCTCATTGTGTGGGGAAGACCTCCTCCATCCCCTATGTACCACAGAGCCCCATCCCTGGGGACCAAACCTATCTTGCCAGCCCACTGGAGCCTGCCCCTAGCAGGGCATCACTAGAGGTCTCAGAACCTCCTTCCCTCAATCTGTTCCTGGGGCTCTCCACAGAGGACAAAGAGTTATTAGCACTCGCCAAAGACCAGCAGTTGATAGCATTCTGTACCTTGCCATGTTGCCAGCAGGGGAAACCAGTGAGAGGAAGAAAAGGCCCACTTCCTGAAAAGTGGAGGGGGAACAGGAGGGCCCTCCAATAAAGGCTACCCACACTCAGGGTGCTATGGGTGGGAAATCAAGGCAGGCCACCCTCTAAGTGGTCATTCCCATGGGGATGCCAACAGTGCCATCCAGAAGGGCTATGTTGAGGGCCCAGGAAGCACTCATTTGCCTCAGCAGTGAGATGATTGCTGTGGATGACCAACCCTTCTCCCTTGTGGAGGATGTAACCTTTCACTGGCTGCTGCAATACCTGGCTCCCTGGTACTCCGTCCCCTCATGGAGGACCATGAGCTGATGAGTCTTACCTGCTACTCCGTCCCCTCATGGAGGACCATGAGCTGACGAGTCTTACCTGTCATTCATTAGTCTGCAGTGGCAGTAGTCAAGGGTGGGGTCTCCAGATCACAAGTCAAAATCATGCACTTCATGGCAGACCTCTGGAGCAGTCAGCAGCATGGGTACTTCTCCCTTACAGTCCACTGGTGGCAACCAGAAAACCTGTCTGTCTGACTGTTGGGGCATGGCTCTGCTCCATGCGCAGGGGATTGATGCAGACTTGCATGGCACAAAACATCATTGCTGTCATATAGAGTAGCCTGAGGAAGTGGGTGGATGGTGACAACATCATCTGCAGCTACATTGTTATAGATGCCAGCACCAACATTCAGTTTATTGAGGAATAGTACTTAGGACATCATAAACCCTTGTGTTAGGAATGGCGGGCAAATGAATTGAAACTACAGATATACCCCCTTCATACATGACCCCCTTGTACAATAAAGCCAATACGCAAGCACCTGAGAACATGAGCAAAAAGTAACTGTTACGTTCCCAGCGGGAAGCAGGGAGCTAGCTGAGTAAAGCCTTCAAGGACACCAGACAGATAACAGCGCACAAGAGAAAAGAAAAGGGGATGGGAGGAGGGAGACATAGAGAGGAGGAAGGAGACATAGAGATGGGAGGAGGGAGACATAAAGAGACAGAGAGCAACCCACACATTCCACACCATGGCAGCACTAGCTGACATTGGGAGCGTGGGTGTGCTCCGCACCCTGGCTGGGGCTTCCCCGTGCACTCCACCAGTGGTGACTGTGACGGAGTGTGTGGGGGGGGGTAGCCGCATCGGTGCCTCGGTGGGGACTTGACTCAGCAACGTTCCTCCGTCCTTCCTCGGCTCCCAGATAGGTGTGGGGAAACCCAGAGAGGGGTTTTCAGCCATTGATGGGGCCCCCGCCAGCAGCGGGGTGGGGCCTGGAGCAGCCTGTTGATGGGACACCATCCTACTCTATGGGATCAGAATGCCATATATACACTCAGCTAACCTCCACAGCATCTCTTCTCTCAGCAGTTTGCAGTTTCACAGAGAGGCAGAGAACTCGTTAAAAGTGGATCAGGACATTTGATTGTGTACTATTGTCGATAGTCTCTCTGTGGTCTGCAACTACAAGCATTGCAGTAAACCAGAGATGTCTTCAACTGAACTAGAAAGCCACTTTCAAAACAATCAGGAATAGCCAGTACTTCACACTTCCAGTACAAGCACAAAACACAAAACTGAATCCAGCTAAAACCAAAACTGAATCCGTAAGACGGGAGCATTTTCTTCCTGTGTTCAGAGGTCATTTCGGGGGGGATCATGGGGGATCGCAGTTCCCCCGGGTGAGGTACGGGGGGCGGGGCACATGACGAAGCCCCGCGCCCTGCTTCCGGCCGCCCCACCTCCAGCCCTCATCCAGCCAGGAGGAGGCAGGAGAAGGGGGAGGGTAAGTTGCTTCTTCCCTGCCTCTCCCCACCCCTGCCTGCCTGGGGCCAGGGAGGGCCTTCATGGGGCTTCCTTGCACTCCCGCCAGCCTTGCAGGTCCACTGCTGGGCCCCTCATGGGGCTCGGCAGTGAAGCTGCAAGGCCGGCGACGGCGGCCGGGACCATTGGGGGCGGGGTGTGTGGCCTTATGACACACTTCCGGTGATGTCAGGGGGTGTGGCAAATGCTAATGAGTTATGCTACTGAGTTCCCCTAGCTCTTTTTCTACGAAACGACCCCTGCCTGTGTTGCTTGTTATTCTTGGTGTGGATTTCAAAACAGTTGAAAGACTCAGCTTTTCTGCACATTCAAATTCAAAGCACATTTTCATTACAACAAATCATTGCATCCTCTGAGATATGAAGCCTGACCAAGTGATGGCATAATGCAATAGCACTTGGAAATTTGCCTGCGCTGAGGAAAAAAACTGAGTGAAAAGCTGCAGCATCCAAACTGTTGTGTGCCTCACTGCCAGGCAAAAGAAAGGTTATGAGTGAATCATCTGAACCTGACGAACTCACCTGGCACTACCAGCAAAGCCCCCTTTAATCTTTGGACACAGTCATGTAAGAGATGAAAAACAAATGGGAGGGAGACTCAAAGTCAAATTGTTAAAGCATAACACAAAAGTAGAACAATCTTGTCTGAATTAGCTTTTTAATTAATAAATATGCCTCTAATTTTAGCATGGTTTTGTCTGCCAAGTGTCAGAAATATGAATGCATTGTGTAAAGATAAAAGAGGTAGATATAAAAGGAGCTTATTTTGGTGAGGCCGGCACACTTATGTCTTATACATGTTTATTAAAAAGAGCACACCATTGGTATCAATAGGTTTTACTCACAAGTAAACATATATAGGTTTATAGCCCTGAAAGTACAAAACAGTTGAAGGCATGCCCCAATGATTGTGCTTGTAGCTCACCAGCCCAGCTTTGGCACAATCTGTCAATCTCTCATAACAAATCCCAGAGAACGTCATTTTAAAATTGTCCATGGTTTTATTAATATCCCTGGGTTTTAACCAACTTCCTAACTATTCCCTGACTGCACTTTACCAGCTTCTGATGCCCAGCATCCATTCCTGATTTATCAATTAACAAAGAAGACATTTTTACTCAGTTGTTTTCCTCATTCAGATCCAATGAGAGGCAGAAGAAGAAGGAGAGCCAGTTTGGTAATGGGAGTTATCCTAGAGAGCCAGTTTGGTTTAGTGGTTAAGTGCACTGACTCTAATCTGGGAGAACCGGGTTTGATTCCCCACTCCTCCACTTGGAGCTGCTGAATGACCTTGGGCAAGCCATAGTTCTGTCAGAGCTATTCTCTCAAGGACAGCTCTGAAAAGAGCTCTCTCAGCCCCACCTACCTCACACGGTGTCTGTTGTGGGGAGGGGAAGGGAAAGGAGTTTGTATGCCACTCTGAGACTCTGAGTGAAGGACGGGGTATAAATCCAATCTCTTCTTCTTCCTTCTGGAACAAGCAGCCCTCCTGTTGTAAATTAGGGAGGCATTGTGCTCAAGGTAAAGGGTAAAAGAAGCTTGGAACACCCCCCTCAAAAAAACCCAAGGGGAAACAAGTTTCTGTTGAGGTGCCATAATCCAGCGTTGGGCACATTCAGAACTGTGGACAGCAGTCCATTGCAGTTAGAACATAAGAATATAAGAGAAGCTATGCTGGATCAGGCCAATGGCCCATTCAGTCCAACACTCTGTGTCATACAGTGGCCCAAACTAAGGTGCCATCAGAAGGTCCACCAGCAGGGCCAGAACTTCAGAAGCCCTCCCACTGTTACCCTCACAAGCACCAAGAATATAGAGCATCACTGCCCCAGACATAGTGTTCCATCTATACCTTGTGGCTAATAGCCACTCATGAATCTCTGCTCCATATGTTTATCCAATCCCCCCTTGAAGCTGTCTATGTTTGTAGCTGCCACCACGTCTTGTGGCAGTGAATTTCACATATTAATTACTCTTTGGGTGAAGAAGTACTTCCTTTTATCTGTTCTAAGCTTGCTGTTCATTAAATTCACTGAGCGCCCATGAGTTCTTGTGAGAAAGGGAGAAAAGTACTTCCTTCTCTACCCTCTCTATCCCATGCATAATTTTGTAAACCTCTGTCATGTTACCACTCAATCGCTATTTCTCCAAGCTAAAGACCCCGAACCTCTTTAACCTTTCTTCATACAGAAGGTGTTCCATCCCCTTAGTTGCCATTTTCTGCACCTTTCCCAATGCTATGATATCTTTTTTGAGGTGCAGTGACTAGAACTGTATGCAATATTCCAAATAAGGCTGCACTATAGATTTATATAGGGGCATTATGATACTAGCTGATGTGTTTTCAAACCCCTTCCTAATAGCATAGCATCTGTCTTTTTTATTGCAGTCACACACTGAGTCAACATCTTCAGTGACTTATCTACCATGACTCCAAGATATCTCTCTTTGTCAGTTACTGCTAGCTTGGACCCCAGCAACATATATTTACACTTAGGATTTTTGGCTCCAATGTACATTACTTTGCACTTGCCCATGTTGAACCTTGTTAGCCACCTTGAGCCAGCATGTCCAGCAAGGTGGGATACAAATAGAAACAATAAATAAATAAATACATAAAAATAAATAAATAAATAAATAAACCTCATTTTCCACATTAACCCTCACTCACCCACCCTCAACAGATGCCTCATAGTCCTCCCTGGTTCTTACTGTCTGAACAACTTAGTGTCATCTGCAGACTTAGCCACTTCACTGCCTATTCCCAACTCCACATCATTAATAAACAAGTTAAAAAGAACCGGACCTAGTACTGAGCCTTGTGGTACCCCACTGCTTAACAACCTTCCACTGTGAAAACTGCCCATTTATACTCACTCTCTGTTTCCTGTTAACTAACCAGTTTTTAATCCATAAAAGGACTTGTCCTCTTATCCCATGACTGCTGAGTTTACTTAGGAGCCTTTGATGAGGAACTGTATCAAAAGCTTTCTGGAAGTCTAGGTAAACAACATCTACTGGGTCACCCTTTGTCCACATGTTTGTTCATCCTCTCAAAGAACTCTAAAGGTCAGTAAGACAAGATGTTCCTTTACAGAATCTATAATTCTTCCTCAATAGCTTTTATTCATCATTGTGCCTACTAATTCTGTCTTTAATAAAGGATTCTACCAGCTCACCTGGTACTGACATTAGATTGACCAGCCTGTAATTTCCTGGATCTCCTCTGGAAAACTTTTTGAAGATGGGGGTTATATTGATTACTTCCTGGTCCTTGGGAATGGAGGCAGATTTTAGTGATAGATTGCATATTTTTGTCAAAAGATCCACAAGTTCACATTTGAGTTTTTCAGAACTCTTGGATATATGCCATCTGGGCCTGATGATCTGTCAGTTTTTAAGTTGTCCATCAATCGAAGGACCTCATCTCTTATCACCTCAATCCATTAGGTGTAGGAAAGCAAAGAACTATGCAACCAGAGATTGCAGGTTAACCTTTTCTTTGCTTTCCTACAGTAGCTGTGCTGAGGAGGTCTCTGAGCATATACTGAAAGCTCAAAAAGATTATAGACCCCCATATTGTTTTTGTTTTGTTCAGTTCTTGGCTGACACTGGTATCCACCCATCCTTGCTCCACCAGTAACAGTCAGGAACTAAACAAAGGAACACAACTTTGGGGTGTCTCTTTACAGATCACTTGAAAACTGATTTCTAGTTCC
>NW_015176461.1:599144-611484 GCF_001447785.1 Gekko japonicus | reverse complement strand
GGAATCTTCCCCTCCCCAATTATAAAGGTATGCGGGAGACCTTTCAAAGCCCATTTTGGTACCTGTCCCAGCCACCAGAGCTGTCAGACTTTGGGGCATTTGCTGCAGTTTTTCCAAGATCCAACTCCCTGTTGAGCCTTCCTGCCAGCTAGGAATTTGGTGACACAGCCAAGCCATTTCTTTTGAGACATAGAGACCATGACTAGTAATGAAGTTTTGCCTTTTGATGTTTATAGTCTTTTTACAGCCCTTTGTGACTCCCTTCACACAGGCATTACCACCAACCACAACCTCTGTCACATATATTTGGGATACAGATAGGTCAGGTAGTCACAGTTTGCCACCCATCTTGTCTTTTTTTTAACATACAGGAAGCCTTTCACATACCAGGTCCCCTCTCTCATTCCCAGAAACACTGCCAAACAGGGCAGCACACTCCCTTTTATCAATCACCGTTCACTCAGATACTTCACAGAGCTATTAGGACCCACATAGTGCTTTAATCTGATACTGCCCCCATTTTTTCATATGTACATGTACAGAGATGGCAAAGGCCTGACAGGTTTACGTGTGCTTGTGCACTTCATTCCTTAGACTGTGCGCATTTAGTCAGCAGGGTTAACCAGAAAAGACTTAACTTGTATTGAAGGCTAAAAACAACATTGGAGTGATTTGGGTAAATAGATATGTTTCTTAACACTCGAACTTTTAATACCAAACTCAATTCATGCTTCCAAGACTATTTGTTACAAGTTATCTTCCTTTCATACAGTTTCAGGTTACTATTTTCTTACTCATTGGCTCAAGCTGCCATCTCCTGTCTACAAAGTTCTAGCTCTCTCTCCAACTGACTTAACAGCTTTGGCTGCCGGCCTTCCTCCCAACATTCTACCAGCTGTCTTTGGTTGTTTAAAGAGAGAGACAGAACTGGACCTTAATCCCTACATTCCTAGAAAATCAAATTGTTTCCCCATATTTTCCATTATTTCATTTTTTCCTGTGATTATTCTTGTGTCTAATAAGATTTGACAGTAGAATATTTGTAAAAACACAGAAATGGAAAAGAGGAAAATGTTTGATAAGATGTCTAAGGCCTATTATGCATGCACAGCTTACTGCAGAGTATCGGAGCACTCAATCCTTTAAACGTAATTTCAGGTTTCTGTTCCTGTTGTATGCACCATTTTACACCATCTGGTGTATTTATTCTGCAGCTATAATTAAAGAACCACACTTCTCTGCATCAGAGTGGAACATCACTTGTGAACTGGGGTGTGTGTGTGTGTGCAAAGTTTTTTTTTTAAAATTTAGGAAATCACCCTATCACAGCTGCTCAGTAGCCCAGTAGCATCCAGCAAGCACCTTCCATTTAAATCCTCGTGGTTCAGGTTTTGCACATGCAGTTTAGCATTAGTTCATTGAATGAAAGGAAAGAGAAAGGAACACAGGCAAAGGCTACCTATGAGCAGTGGGAGAGGGCAGTACAGCCTGTAGGGAGCTGGCTGGCTGAGTTGGGCCGAGGTGAAAGAGGAGAGCCCCTGTCTGGCTTCTGATCCGCTTGTGTGTGGGCAAAAAAGAGACAAAGGTGGGGAAGGGAAGAGATACCTCTTCTTCTCACCCCCTCTGCATCCTCTGCCTGCTCTGGCTCTCTCACTCTCAGCGCACTCCGTCATCTCCTTGCCACAGCTGGCTAGATAGGTCTTTTTCATTAAAGAGACAGTTCCTTGCAAATAGAAATGCTTTGCTTACTTGTGGGTTGCAAGGCTGGAGAGAATGGGAGGGGACAAAGAAAGAAGAAGGGGGTGAAGGGCTTAGGCAAGAAGGGGGCACTCCATTCTCTCTCCCCCAAGCGGGTCTGTGATTAGGACAAGAGACAGGGCTTTGAAGAGGCATGCAGCCCGAAGGGGTGCAAGACTCTTACCTCTCTGAGCTGACTCACGCAGTCCCTCCTTTCGTGGTCAAGCAGTGGAGAGAAGAGCAAAACAAAGTTTTTTCTCTCCCTCCCCCTCCCCCCGAGGGAAGCCCAGCCAGGATCGCTCCTTGTAAACTTCCTTATTTTGCTGAACTAGAATCATTTGTTTTGTTTTGTTTAAAAAAGCCAACCCTTTTAAATGAGAAAATGGTGTTTGGACACCAATGACGGGGGAGCAGAAAGTGCAGAGTGGGTGGAATGACCTTGATATGGGCTGGGACTGACCTCTGAGGGCTGGGAAGAAGGAGATTGGATGTATATCCCACCCTTCACTACCCGAAGGAGTCTCAAAGTGGCTTACAATCTCTTTTCCCTTCCCCTTCCCACAACAGACACCCTGTGAGGTAGGTGGGACTGAGAGAACTCTACTGAGAACTGCCGTTTCCAGAACAGCTCTGAGAGAACCATCCATGACTGTCGCTAGGTCACACCAGCAGCTGCATGTAGAGGAATGGGGATTCAAACCCAGTTCTCCCAGATCAGAGTCTGCATTCCTAACCACTATACCAAACTGGCTCTCAAAAAAGGGCAGGGGGAGAGAAAGGGCAGGGTGGGGGAGAAATCCGAGGGAAGATGTATGCTTTTGAATCACATTCAGCTTGGGAGCGCAGCAAGGAGAAAGACCACAGCAAAAGCATTCTCAGAAATCCCGGGAAAACAGTGAACAGAAAGCAAACTGAGCACTTAAAAGAGGGAAAACAATGCAAAACAGGACATGCACAGTGTAGAGTGATGGGAATGCATAAGGACAAAGAAAACCTGATGGACATGCACAGTGAAGGCAAGGGAAAATGCCAATACATAATAGGCCTAAGAAAAAACAAAGTCTCAAACTGGATTTTTTCTCTTAAAATCTTTTGTTGTTGGATTCCCTCCCACCCTTAAAATTATTTTCCAACCATAAACAAAGTAATCTTTCCATTCTTGTTGGAAAAATATGTAGAACATAACTAAAAGAAAGTACCAAGAGTCCAGTAGCAGCTTGAAGACCGACAAAATTTGTGGCAGGGCATGAGCTTTCATGAGTCATTGCTCACTTCTTTAGATACACTAGAATGTGAGTCCATCTGTCCATATATCTTGGCAAGTGGAATGATTTCAGATGTCGAATGATAATAGCAGGCAAATGACAATAGCAGATGAATGACAATAGCAAGCATGATTGGATTAGGTGTGATATGCAGAGGGATAGGAGGCCAGGAGAAATAAGCATTGGTAATGAGACAGGAAACCTAGGTCTCAGTTCAGTCCAGGAGGATGCATTGTCTTGAGCTTCATTATCATTTGTAATTCATCAGTCTCGCTTTCTAATCTTCCTTTGAAATTCCTTTGTAGGAGAACTGCTACTCTTAGGTCAGCAACTGAATGTCCTGGAAGGTTAAAATGATCCCCCAGTGGTTTTTGAATGTTGTGATTGCTATAATTATACTGAGGTTACCACTTTTTGAAACCAATATAAGAACAGCTACATGGGCAGGTACAAGAATAAAGAGAATGGAGAGAATAATACAGAAAATGTTTTTAAAGGTTTATTACCATAAAAGATAAGCACTTTCGAAAAATGTGTTTATCTGGAAGCCTACTGTGTATTCTTTACTGCTTAGATGATTTGAAAGACTGATAAAGAATTATTCCTTTGAAAATAATTACATTTCAAACCAAGTGATTGAAAAAAGCCCCATGTTTCACATAAAGTGAAATAAACAACTTTAGCTGCTTCAATCTTTCCTTGTTGAGAAATGAAAGTTTGAAGTTTTTAATTAAAAGATGCAGGTAAATTCTGAGCAGTAAATTATACTATTGGGACAGGCATCACATATTCAAGAAGAACTGCTCAAATCTGAGGTCAGGATAATTCAGAAAGTAGATATATTTTGTCGGCAATAAATTGGATGGTCTGTGCCAGCATAAAATGGGTGTTCTCTGTAGAATTTTGGTAAAATGTACCATGAGAAATGTGAACGATTTGATCACTAAGCAACAATTGGCTGGCTGCAAAGAGAGTAAGAAAAGACACCCACCAATGTTCAATTAGATTTGGACCCAAATCTTCCCCACATGGAGAAGGATAGTACTGTATGAAAAGAACTCTATCAAAGGAATAAAAAAACAGGTCCAGTTCAGGTCCAAGCTGTTTTTAAGCTGTGTGGGCTTGCATATTCTAACAGAACAAATTCATTTTTCCAACAGCATAGACAAATCTAACACTTCAGCTCCAAAGGTGTGCCAGATATTCCACAGCAGGTAATGGAGAAGGAGGTTTATAGGCTTCTTTTCATATGTTGCTGCTCTGTCTTAGGTAGATAGTACTGACACAGGTTCCCCCCCCCCAGGACTCATTGTAATAGGACTTACCAAGAGTAGTAAATACAAGCTGGGGGCCCACAAAAAAGCACAAGGAGGAAAGGAAAATAAACTATTTGGAAATTTGCCCTGTCCCACTCACACAAATCTCTTCCTCCAAAATGCTGTAAATGTTCAGGAGCCTGGTGGTGATGGAAAGTGCCATCAAAGCACAGCTGACTTGTGGCAACCTTGTAGGGTTTTCAAGGCAAGAGACATTCAGAGGTGGTTTGCCTTTGCCTGCCTTTGTGTCATAACCCTGGTATTCCTCGGAGGTCTCCCATCCAAATACTAGCCAGGACCGACCCTGCTACACTTCCAAGATCTGAAGAGAGCAGGCTCACCCGGGCTATCCAGGTCATGGCTCAAGAACTCAAGTAACCCTATTTCTCCTGTCTCCTGTTTTTACTTTAACTGACTCAAGGTTCCATACATCCAAATTTCTCCCAGTTTGCTATGTAGCAACTTGCCTGCCTGTTTGCCTCCAAGAGAAGACAAGCAAAGTATTTGCCTTTCTTCCATGCAGTAACTCCATCTCCCTCCAATATCTGCCAAGGGATGCAGCAAAATGATAGCAACTGACAGCCAGAGCACCATTGAAAGCCGAAGAATGTAACAGCAAGAAAACAGGACCATATATATATGAAACCCTCAGTCTCAAGACTGGCAGAAAGCTGAAACGCTGTGCACAAAAATGCCTACAGAGCGACCCCTCTGGAAGATACTCTTGCCAGGGTGTCAGCCATCAGTGTCTGCTCAGTGCTCCTCCTGCTGTACCAACCCTGTGTAACCATGGAAAACATATAGTGAGGCACTGTCAGGTACTTCAATAACTCAGCATCAACAGCAGGTCCTTAAACAGGTTCAGCTTTATTGATCAGAGCAAGGTGAAGTCATCTTAGATTCTTTGAGTCAGGAATGAGGCACACAAAATGCCAATAGTAATTATAGTGGGTTCATACAACACCCACTGACACTTAGGAGCCAATAAGCAATTAATGTGCAGTGCGGGGAACTGGTTAATGGTTCAGAGGTGAGCGGGAGGCAACAGAAGTTTTGCGCCGAAGTGATGCATGCTCAAGGCCATGGCTAGATAAGAGGCAGAAGCGAGACACAGCTGCAGAGCATTACACATTCAGAGTCAAGGGGAAAAAAACATGGCAGGACTACCCAACAGGCACCACACTAGTAGGCTTTTCTTGAGATTTTTAGAAAGTACTTTTAAAAAGATAGCTGGTAATCAGAGAGTAAATATTAAATAATAAAGTTTGGTTTTGATTAGTTAATTCCTGGATGCACATTCTCATTCTCTATCCAGAAACTGCTACGAAACAACATAGTTAGTTCGTTAGTTCATTAGTTAGATTTTTAAAACTGTCCTTCCCTGTGAAACAGGGGTCAGGGTAGAGCACATCAATATAAAATATGTACATAATAAAACAATATTTAAAATCCATATTATAGTACAGTAAAGAAGATAACCTTAACTGGTAAATCCTGAATTCTAAGAGAAAGAAAGGTTAACACTACAATCCCAAGCCATGCGCCCTCTGCTGGACTGACTGACGAACCTCAATCAGAAATTTGATATTTTACAGAAAGAGCTTAAGGAAACCACAGCCAAATCAGAGAAGTCAGCCCCCCCAAAAAAGGTTGAAATTAAGAAAAAAAATAGATCAAAGAATGGACATTGCAGAAAAAGAAAGAGCTTCTGAAAAGCAACTATTACAGCTGCTAGTGGAAAGATCTCTCTAAGTCCTGAGATTTCAAGGGGTGTCAGAGAAGAAGGATGAGAACTTAAGAGAAATCATAAGTGAAGCAATGGCCCCCTTGATTAATAACAAACCTGAATTAATCCAAGCAGATATTGATATAATTTACAGAACCTATTCAGAGTTTGTTAAAAAGAATAATCTCCCAGGGGAAATTTTTGTGAAATTTGCAAAAAGATTAATGGGAGACTTAATACTTAAAGCATCTACAGCTACAACAGTCAAAATTCAAGAAGAGGAGATAACAATATTGAAAGAGGTTCCATACGAAATACGTAAGAAAAGGAAGCAATACAGAAATATTACAGCATCTCTTCAAAAGTACAATGTCCAGTACAGATGGATTTTTCCAGAAGGACTTATATTCAACTTCAACGAGAAGAAGGAAAAGATTGACTCTTTATTAAAAGCAGAACTCTTTCTTAAACAACAACAAACCCCGACCAAACAAAGAAATGGAGCAGAGAAAGGGAAGGCAACGGAAAAAAATAGCGAAAAACATAAATCTGATATGGATAATTCATCCTCTACAACTACTTCCATGTCTTTGGGTGAAATCTTTGACTCTGATTCAGATTCTGACCTAGGAGAAGCTGATCCCAAAACCTTTAATCTCCACTGGCAAAAGAAGAAGAAAAGTAAAGCTAAGAAAGAAACCTAAGTGAAGATCTGAGATTGCCTATGTTGACATTTAATGAATTGATATTATCATCCAGATGTGATATAATACCAAAAATGCCTTTTTGTTCTTTCTATTTGAATACTTTTATTAGAATTTAAAGAACTGAATGTAACTTCTAACATGTAGACATATATCCAAAGCATATGAATAGCTTATCAAAGTACCTTGTTACTCTCTTTTGTAGTTTTAGTTTTGTAGTGTGTAGTAAGAAAATTAATAAATATATATATCAACATAGCAAGGACCATCTGTGTATTTGCAGTATCTAATCTGAGCCAAGTCATATTCTGGCAGCTTTTGCCCAACCTGTTCATAGTTAAGTAACCTTTGCAGGGTATTGGTATTTGTAGATCAATCAAAAGCAGTGCAACACCCAACATGATGCCAGGCTCTGTTTGCAGTTTCTAAGGACACTGTTTACATTTATGTGTTACTAATACAAGGGGTTTGGTACCAGGGAAGTAGAATCATACAAACAAAATCTGAAAGGATATTGCCATGGTACAGATGATACATGACTTAAAGAGGAATGTCAGCTAGATTTGTGTGTAATAGAAAACAAAAAGTTACAAATGTTTCAGTGAAGAAGCAGACGGGTAATACTCCTTTGTGGAATAAGTTGTGACATAGTATACCAGCAGAAATGGACAAATAGTAGTAATAGATCGAACTTGTTTGCTGACTTGACTACTCAAGCCACCATAAATACAGAGACATAATTCTACTGACTACAGGGAGACATACAACTTAGTCCTAAACATTTGCACTGGTGTATTTGCCAGAGCCACAACTGCTGCAGCATCTTCTTTTATGATGCTATGCAGCTTTATGTTGTTGCTGGTGTTGGTCTGTTCCATTTTAAGCAATAAATTGGGGGCTACATCATTTACCCAATACTGGGGTGCAGTGTACCACTGGAAATATTGAAAGCATCCTAAGAAGGTGTTTGATTTATTTATTTTAATTGATATATAACCGTTACCACTGCCACTAGAAATCACTTTTCTTCTTCTAATCTCTTATCTGCCATAGTCCCAGCGAGGGTTGCCAGATCAGGGGGGACCACCAGCAGGGGATGAGGGGACAGGGTTGCCAGATCTAGGTTGGGAATCTCCTGGAGGTTTGGGGATGGAGCGGGGGGGGGGACAGGGACCTCAGTGGGGTACAATGCCATAGAATCCACCCTCCAAACCATCCATTTCCTCCAGGGGAACTGGTCTCTGTAGTCTGGAGATGAGCTGTAATTCTGGGGGATCCCCCAGTCCCACCTGGAGGCTGGCATCCCTAGTCCCAGTCTATACATATCCTTGTATTATGCTGTATGATGAAGTTCTGCCTTCTAAACAAATGATTGCATCCACAGCTTTGAAACTGTTGTTTACCTGTTTGGAAGAGGTGTCTGGATTCACTTCCCACTACTTGACTAGGTGATTGTGCATTCATCATGAATGCATTGAGGGTCATATTTGCTGAGTTTACCCCAAGCCCCAGCACATATGAGGTCATCTGCACAGGATGCTAGGCTCTGATAATGCTGTCTGTACCCTGGAAACTGAATGTACAGATTGTACATAAAAAGCCTACCCCTACTTGTTTGCATGTAGGTAAGTTAAAGGCAGAGCCAGCAGCCATGGAATCCTGACATGCATGCTACCATCCTCACATTATCTGTGCATAGATTAAATGTCAGCACAGAACCAAAGGATAGGTATTAAACTGGTGTGCAAATGGTCTTGGTCCTATTAATAAATGCCCTGTGTGCATTTTTTTTGCTATACACAACACACCCTTCTGTGCATGCTTGCATCCAGCAAGGCACTCTGTGCTTAGAATCTTTCTTCCATATGCAGATCACTTTTGTTTAATGAGAACAGATAAAGTGTCAATTAAAAAAAATGAAACATGGGGAGATTAAACATTTAATGAACAGAAGAAAACAGTAGCACCTTAAAGACTAACAAAATTTGTGGCAGGGTATGAGCTGTTGTGAGTCACTGCTCTCTTCTTCAGATCTGTAGAAGTGAGCAGCGACTCATGAAAGCTCATCCCCTGCCACAAATTTTGTTAGTCTTTAAGGTGCTACTGGACTTTCTGCTGCTACAGACAGAAGAACATGGCTGTCCATCTTGAGCTATCTTCATGCATGAACAGAGAGATAGTCTACATGAGAAACTCTAGTGCTTTTAAAGAAGTGTAGCCATACTATCTATTTCATAAACATTCAAGTATGGGTAAATCTTATATTCATTTGTGTTTTCATTAGTGAGAAATTCACAGCAAGCAACCTCTTGGTTTTATATGTGTATGTTGTGGGGGTTTTAAAAAGAAAGAAAACCAACCATTCGATATAAGAGAAAAGAATCAGGATGTGGCCAAGCTATTGACAAAACTTTTTAAAAAACTGTATTATATTATTTACAAACCTATCGAAGTTCATAGATTTAGAGGTCAGAAAGAACAGCTACTAGCCTTTAGACAAGACCTCCAGTTCTCATCATGAGACACTTTATCAGCAAGCATCCCTATCCAAACAGACTTCCGGTGAACTGAAATGTCGCCACGTGAATACGACAAAATCAAACCAGCTGCCCATATAAGAATTTACATCCCAATTCTGCACATAACAGGAAAACAAATTTCCTCAATTGCTTAAGCATTACCATTTTGAGCCATAGGCTGCATAGGTACTAACAGGACAGAATGTCTCACATTTGTGGATCCTTGCATTGTATAGTACACTGTATGGCCCAGTTGCACATGCAGGTCACTGGATCCCATTTACCTTCTTTAGTATCAGGAGGTATCTGTCTCATTTTAAACTTTCAAATCTGCAAACTGCCAGTCTCCATTCTTCCTAAACAGGTGTCAGGCAAAGAACAACAGAACAATATGTGTAACAAGGCAACTCATCACCAGACAACTGGCACCCTGGGCATCAAACCTTGGCTATAGGAAATTCATGAAGATAAAAGGTTTTTACCTGACATTCCCAGGATACACTTGAATTTATGAACAGCTTGCTGGTTCAAGCCACTTTGATGTGAGAAAGCAAAACTGTAAGAATCAAGATTTAAAAAAACAAACAAAAACCAAGGGTCCACTGATGCAAGTTCGTCCCTTAGTACTGCTTCTTACAGCTTAGTTTATCTATGCTGCTATGATACACAGTCAACATGATCTCCCTGAGTATGTTGATGTTGATGCCCTCATTACCTCTAGCAACAGTAAACAAACTTTTAACAACAGAAGAAATGTAAATTCTTCCCTGATTGTGGCTGCCGTCATTAGTAAGTAAGCTACACTATATGAATTAAGCATCAGAAAGATCATTACTGTATAAGTATTGTCAAACCTAAATACATTTAACAGACCCAAATGATTTCAGTTGAATGTACTTACAAACAGCTGTTCTTTCAGTCCAGTCCTATGGGCGTTTACACATAAATAAATTACACTTGTATAGTACAGATTATAATAGTGCAATCCTATGCAGAGTTACTCCAGTCTAAACTGATGGAAATCAACAAGCATAACATTGCATTGCAAGCTTCACTCCAGCCAAACTATTTTTCCTTCACAAACTCATTTATTTATGCTAAATGGAACCTCCATGTCCAAGGCAGTATGCTATCTGCTTACCAGATGCTTGAATAAAACAAAGGGCATTGATGCCCTGCTTGTGAACTTTCCTCAGTTATATCCAGGTCAGTGCTGGAAGCAAAGAGGAAGAGAGCTACAGGACCACTTTTGTTTCTATGATACACTACATTTTTAGCTGTTAATGTGGTAAAAGGTACAACTGAGAGTTGAACAGACAGTGAAGATCCATGATGATGAAGAAGAAGAAGAAGAAGAAGAAGAAGAAGAAGAAGAAGAAGAAGAAGAAGAAGAAGAAGAGATTGGATTTATACCCCGCCCTTCACTACCCAAAGGTGTCTCAGAGCAGCTTACAAACTCCTTTCCCTTCCCCTCCCCACAACAGACACCCTGTGAGGTAGGTGGAGCTGAGAGAACTCTGGCAGAAACGGCTATTTTTTCAAGAACAGCTGCGCCACAATTATGGCTTGCCCAAGGTCATCCAGCAGCTGCAAGTGGAGGAGTGGGGATTCAAACCCGGTTCTCCCAGATTAGAGACTGTGCACTTAACCACTACACCAAACTGACTCTTGGAGATGCTTGGAGGCGGACAGTGTCTTCCCAAACCTTCCTATCCTCCTGCAAATCTGCAAACTGCCAGTCTCCATTCTTCCTAAACAGGTGTCCGGCAAAGAACAACAGAACAATATCTGTAACAAGGCCATTACAACCTGAACTCATCACCAGACAACTGGCACCCTGAGCATCAAACCTGCCTAAGTGTAAGCCAAGCCAAAAGTTCAAGCCCGAAAAGAAACAAATTATCCTCTTTATATATCTTCTATCCCCCTGTTGTGTGTTCTGAAAATAAAGTACTGTTCTGTTTAGAAGTGAACAAGCCTTGGTGCCTGACTCTTAACTAAAAATCAAATACACTTAGCAGTGGTCCTCAACAGAGCCTACAGTGATAACAAATCCCCGAAGAGACTATTTGTATAAAGGAACTGTTCAGCACAGTAAAAGCAGGTCACCTCACAGTACAGCATATATTAGGGCCGCACGTCATAGATGGCAATAGGGTTTCCAGCCAGCAGCTGACACCCAGCACAAGACTGGGGGGATGGGACATGTGAGTGCCATTGGCATGACAATGTTACATCACTTCCAAGGAAAACCCAAAAGTAATGTCATGCCGCTCTAGGAATAAGCAGATACTCTATGGTCACTTGATGTGATAACACCATCATGCCAACAATGTTTTTCTCCTTCATTTACACCCCCCCATCAGACTATCAAATGGTGGGGGGCTGGGGGCTGAAAGCAAGGGATCCCATGCTGGCCGGAATTCATGGGGTTCTGTAAAGATTCACCATCTCTTCACTATACAATGGTCTTCTACATGTAAATTCACTTCACATTTGCTCTCTTCAGACCATGCCACTTCCTGCAAGACAGGATTCTGGCTCTTTTTGCCTCCTTTCTTCCTATGAGCCAAGCTGGCTGAAGATTTTCGGCAATTCTGCATCTGGCATTCACTCCACATTTTCTCAACACTGAGGAAAAGGTGCAGCTCAAATACACATTTAAATACCCCAGGGCAATGCTGTACTGACTGTGAAGTCACTCCTGAATGGCCATAAATCTATGCAAAAGGTACCATCTATATATCTAATAGCGAAGTCGCCCCCGTGCGTGCGGATACCTAAATCCGCGCATCGGGGGCACCTGGGGGAGAGGGAGATTTTCGTGCACACTTGGGGCGGTCCCCAGGTGTGCACAAAAATCTGAAAAGTTGGTAAAAATATTGGGGGATACTTAAATCCCCCCCAAAGTAAAAGAGTGTCCACTGCGCATGCACAGGGAACGCTCTTGGAATGGCTTCGGCAGCGGCAACGGGAGGGGAGAGGAGAGGAGGGGGTGGGGGGAAGGCTTGGTCAGCTGGTGGCTGTAAGCCGCAAATCCCTCACCACCGCCGCCCAGGGGGGGAGGAGAAAT